>NC_143249.1:182052917-182652917 GCF_984573655.1 Nuphar pumila | reverse complement strand
TAAGATGAGTTGATCAGGTATGTTTTAGGTGATTTTTGTTGGATCATGATATGGATCCAATGTGGCCAATGGGTCTCATATGAAATTCAATGATTCACTTGAATAGCGGGTCTTTGAGATATACACTAATTCTCAATATGTTTGAATCTGTTGGGGCTGGATAATGGCTACTCAGGTGAGGTTAAATATCTGATCTCCTGCTTAAGTAGAATACACAGAAAACTCATATTCATATAGAGGATCCTTCTTAAAGCATACCGTTAATTTATTCTTCATTCTTTCCTTCTCCCCTAACCTTCACTGCACACACCTCATTCCAAGATTCATCAGTGGTATTAGAGCTAGGACACAGGTTAAGGGCGCAGCTTCCAGAAGGAGATTCGTGTCACCGTGCTCAGCGTGCGGGCGAATGCACACGTGTAGGGATGGAACCCTAACGACGTCAGGAACTCTGCCTTCCGGAAGACGTTATCGTCGAAGGAGAGGCCCAGGAAGGAAGGGTCCGTTAGGGTCTTCACGATCTCCTCGTCGGCGAGGCCGCAGCGCCTCAGGAACTTGATCCTCAGCTTGATCTTCCGGTCGATGCTGAGGGTGAAGACCTGGGGGTATCACCGGATGACCGCCCTGACGTTCTTGCCGGAGAACCCAATCGAGCGGAGGAAGTCGACGTGCGACTAGAGGTACTCAATGGAGAACCACCGCTTCACTGGAAAGTGCCAGAGGATCCTCAATAGGACGATCAGGTCCGGGACGATGGAGCGGAGGAACGCGACCTGGGGCTTTAGATCGGTCTCTAGGTCTAGGAGGAGTAAGACTCGATGTATCGTCTCAGTGGCAACAAAATACGGAGACAAACCGACAAGGGCGAGACGAAAGGGCTGAACTCTCACACGGAGGCGAGGAAGGCGTCGGGAGAAAAAAAACTTCCCGATCTCGAAGGAGCACTTGTCGACGAACCAATCGACAAACAGATAGGGAACCGGCGCCGGCCATAGCACCTCCATCGCACCCAACGATCCCAGGATGACCTCGCCGAGCTCCTCTGGCATCAAATCCACCGAAGAAGAGATCAGACTCGCCCCCCTTCGAAGTTGAGAAACCCACGGGAAGAGAACGACACTTCCAGCGAGAATGAATAGTCGGGCTTCGTCATCGCTGGGCAGGCGATGACTACCTCCCCTGTGTGTGCAACATTGTCGGCAGAGGGCACATCGAAGGGGCACCTCTCGCTTGGTCCTCCTTGGTGGGGTGAGAGAGGCACTCTGCAGGTAGGTGGTGGAGCAGGGGAGGCGGAGGATACTCCTTCCCTTGCTGCCATGTGGGAGTTGCTGTTGTGAGAGGCAGTAGCTGAGGAGTTCGCCCATGGTGCCTCGCCAGAGTTGATGTCGAAAGAGGAGAAGAGGCAGAGGTGCTCATTGTGAGATTGGAAAAGCTACCAGAGGAAGAAGAGCAGAGGTGGTGGTGGGGTCCCTTCATCAGCCGAAATTCACGGCGAAGGTCCCCACTATTCCAGTTCCCCTCTCTTAGTTTTTCCCTCTTTCATAAAAGAGGGCACCCTGAGGCCTCCTTGGTGGGGTGAGAGAGGCACAAGGGAGGCAGAAGATACTCCTCCCCCTGCCTCCATGTGAGGGAGTTGCTGGCGTGATAGGCAGTAGCTATGGATTTCGCCCTCCCGCCTATCAGCAGTGCATTGTGCCTCACCAGAGTTGATGTCGAAAGAGGAGAAGCGACAGAGGGGCTCATCGTGAGAGTCAAAAAAGCTACCAGAGGGCGAAGAGCAGAGGTGGTGGGGTCCCTTCATCGGCCGAAATTCATGTAGAAGGCGGTGGCGACGGCCGGCCCCACCATTCCAGTTCCCCTCTCTTAGTTTTTTCCTCTTTTATAAAAGAGGGCACCTCGAGTCCTTCCTTGTGGGGTGAGAGAGGCACTCTGCAGGTAATAGGGATGGCAGTGGGGCGGGGCGAGGTGGGGGACAAGGTCTCCACCCCCGCCCCACCTCAAGATTTTTTCCTCCACCCCCGCCTCCTTCCCCGGCGGGGAATGGATTTTATCCTCCATCCCCGTTTCATGTCCTCCATCCCCGGTTCAAACGGGGATGAGGCGGGGCGGGGATATTGCGGGGAAAAGTGGTTGGGACGGGGACGGGGCGGGGAAAAGTGCACGTCCATCCCCGCCTCCACCCCCCCCCCCCCCGAACGGGGATGGATTTTAACCTTCGTCCCCGCCTCCATCCCCGTTTCATACCCTTCATCCCCGGTCCAAACGGGGCGAGGTGGGGCGGGGCCCCGCTTTCCCTCGGTCCACTGCCATCCCAAGCTGTGGAGCAGGGGAGGCCGAGGTCCTTTTTTTCATAGGACGCTTGCCAAAAACCTCGACCGCAGCGCCGACCACAGAGAAACCTATGAAAAAGAAAAAACGGTAAAAACAAAAAGGGTAAGGGTTTCGTGAAAACTCTTGAACCCTTTATTTTAATTTATTTTTGTTTTCATTGATTTTTTTTAGATTTAGTGTGATATTATGTTATGAGACCTCTATTATTTTTCAGAATACAGGTTCTATTTTTTGGAATTTTTAAATGTCTTTTGGTTAATACAGGTTCTATTATGTTACGAGACCTCTAAGAACGTATTTTCTGAAATTATAAAAGACCACCTGGAGTTTTCTGTTTAACTCAAAGATTTATGAATATTTTGTTAAGGATTGTTGTTTTTACCAGAAAATATTTCTGACTTTTCTGATTTTGCAGAAAAGTGGTTCTTGTTATCAAGAATACTTCAGAAAGGTTTGGATCTGGATTGGGTCAAGCTATTCATGTAGCTTCTTATAAACTTGATTGGATCTAGTAAAACTTTTTGGACCTAGTTATGATTTGGTTTATATCTTTACATTGATATTTTTGAATTAAGAAATATTGTCTTCATATGTTTTTATTATATGCATTAATATTTTGTTCATATTAATATATGAATTCAGTATAGTTTGAGCTAATTTTTTTATTGATCAAGTTTAATTATAAGATCTATTAAATATAATGTTTGAGTCAAGATTGAATTTGATCGGTATTAGATCAGATATTTGGATCTAGTAAGGTGATATTGATCTTGATTTGATCCAGTAAAATATTATAGATATGGTTAAATTTGTATGAATCTGGATATATCAAAATGAGAATAAGATCAAGTTGATTGAGTATAGATCAAATTGAATAAGTTTAGATACATACTATGTTATTAGATTATCTTATTAAATGGATCTAGTGTTGAATCTAGATGCCCGAATATGAGATATGGATCTAGATTTGATCCAAGTTTTATGTTGAATTTGGATAGTATCTAGCTAGATATTTGAATCTAATAATGACATATATTTTGTATGGATTCGAGATTGACACGGTTAGATCCAGATAAGTAGAATACTGAATATGTAACATGGATTCATTTGTATTTGAAATATATGGTTTTGAATATGGATATGCATTATGGTCAAATTCTGAGTGATCAATGATTTCATTTAAGCCTATATAGAGATCCATTTTAATATCGATTGTGTTGGACTTGATAGATAGCATCTCAAGATTTGGATATCGAATCCTATAAATCCAATAAATTTGGATATATATATGTGTGTGTGTGTGTGAACTTAAAAGTTCAAACTTGTGGCTTGATTAAAGCCTTGTAAATATTGCATATTCAAATATAATATTGCTTAAATGCAATGCATTGGAAAAGTTGGAGATTTTCACGTGCATATTTATCTATAATAATGATAAATAATCATAATACTTCTTATGGTATGCTTATAAATGCATGAATGAATATTTTGTTTTTCATACGTGAAATGTTAGATGGTGTTGGTGAGTCACACTTATGACTATTAGATCCAGATATACTGATTTGCAATGATCAGGTGGTGATCAACATATGATAATGCACATGAAAAGTGAGAGTATAAGCTATGGTGAAAATTTGAAAAGTGAAAGTATTAACTATGATTGGCAAATAATGGATTTATAAATTTCATAGTACGTCACTAGTGTGCATATCTATAGTATAGTCATGGAGGAGCTACAAAAACCTCATGATTATGTGAGACTCATGATGAAAAAATAACCAAGTTTGTGAATAGCTTCATGATAGAAATATATCATGAAAGAGAAATCAAACTAGCGTATGTAAAACCTTATAATGTCATGAGTGCAATACATAATGCACTGGTTATGATAAAATGTGGGTGTTTGTCCCATATGGCCAAGTGAGAGATGTTGGATCCTGGTACGGATCCAGTGTGACCAATGGGTCTCACATGAAATCCAATGACTTACTTGAATAATGGATCATTGAGATATATAACACCAGAATACTGGTGTGTCCAAGATACCGGTGGGTCTATTACACATTAAATTCCCAGCATATTTGAGAAACCAATGAGTCAGTTAGGGCTGAATAACGGCTGCCCAAGAAAAGTTAAGTACCTCAGTCCTTGCCTTTGTAGAATAAACAGAGAACTCGATATTCATATCGAGGATCTCCCTAAAGCAGTTCGTTAATCTATTTTTCATTCTTCTCTTCACTTAGCCTTCACTATGCATACCTCGTTCCAAGATCCATCAGTTTTTTGTTTCAATATGACCTGCCACTCGGTTAGTCTAGACTTTGACCAAGTTTTCCATCTTTCTCTCCCTCTCTCTTGCGTGCGGGTCTCTATTTTGGAATTTTGGTGCTGAATGCTGATGCTTAAAATTTGAGGATGGCAATCTTGGTTGTCTATGGCCTTGAAATCATGCATGCTATGTGGATTTCAGTTGTACAAATGTGCCGATCAATCGTAGGAATTTTTTATATTGGTCTTTTCATTTGTACCAGTTAAAGTTGATTGGTGTTGGGACTTAGACTGGCAAGAGAAGAGAATCGTAAGGCCACTGAAGAAAGGTTTCTCCGGACTGTAAAGCATCATCCAGTTCTTTCGACAGCAATTGTGGTGCTGCTTCAGGAACAAGAACGGCCAGCTTCAGCCGCTTACCTTTTTGGATTGGATAATTGTGGTCTCTCTCTCTCTCTGAACCTCCAGATTGTAAATAGTTGATCTCATTTACTAGTTTCTGTTATTTATCTAAGATGTCCAATGGGACTGTTGGATTTTATCTAAACTGCAGTTCTATCGAGAAGTCAATGGTTCTGAGAATCTTGTATTTGGTCCAGCAATCCATGTAGCCACGTCATTTTTTCATTGTGTATGAAGTTGTAGGATTTTATGCATAGTTTATCTCGAGCTTGGAGCAACATTGGAGTTTTGCTTCACTTTTTGAAAACGTTATGACAACCCTACAAACGAACGCATCTCAAGGCGGATAGAAAATACAGCAGTCTATGAAATTAAAACATTAAAAAATATTTGAATAACTTGAGCTTTCCACTGACACATTATTTTAGAGAAGCGCCTTGGTCAAAAATGCTCTTAAACAAGGCGTCATGATTAAAGGCCTATTAAACAGATTGATGCATAAATGTACCAGTTTAAAAATAAAAAAGTAGTGCCATTTATAATTTTTTAATGCCATATTTTATTTTATGATAAAATTTGTATTAAATGATGATTAAAAGGATTTGATTGGTTCATGGCACAAAGGATGAAGTTTGTAGATTTGTGGGTTATTCCAAGGAATGAACTTTGTAAGGTTAATTAATAGGCTGTAATGAAGAGTGGTTTTTGCAGAACTTGGGTATGACTAAGCCTCTCTTTTGGATTGTCAACTGCATCCACCAGTCTCTACTCTCATCTCCCAAAACACGATTCCCAAGCACATATGGTGGTAGAGAGGGGTGGCAATTTGTGACACGACCTGCCAACCCGCTTCGTAGGAGGGTTCAGGTTTGGCTTAAACGGGTTTGTGTCATAAACGGGTCGACCCGCTTAACTTGTTAATTAAACGGGTCGGGTTCGCATTAGGGGTATGTCAACCTGCCAACCCGTTTAATAAACACCAAGACCATATCTGTCATTAACCAAAAATGTAGGGAGAAAAAAGAAAACACACCAAAACAAGCCCCGAGAAGACATGACATTAATTTATTCTGCCTGCACTGCAATAAATAAATGCTCATCTCATCCTTAGTCTTGTTTTGCAGTTTTTGCTCATTTTCGTTTGCTTCCACCGCAAGATACGCGGTACCACCATGGATGGTCGCTCTTCGGCTTGTTCCCGAGCCCATACTCGCCGGGATCCCCCGCGTACTCACCCTACCGGTGAGCGGCGTGACCATCCCCCACGGCCAGAACCACCTGGTCCACGATGCCTTTGCTGGTGGCTCCCCTAAGACCGACTTCTACAAGGACTCGCACGAGGACATCGCCGCCGTCCATGGCACCCCCAGGCTCACCCTCGACCCACTCCACAACTGCGCGGGGATCGCAGCCCTCTGGGCCCTCAGTGTCTGATCCGTCGGCATCTCGATCTCGCTGGAGAAGGGGCTCCCTCTTGGCAGTTACCTCAGCTCAAGCGTGGCCAACACCACCGCCACCGCCTTTGCCGTGAACGCCCTCTTCGGCGGCCTTGACCTCATCCTCGCCAACCCGTTTACCTGAACCCGACCCACCAACCCGCCAGCTAACCCGTTTACCCCATCTGGTCCGTTCATTAAACGGGTTAATCGTGTCGTGTCGAGTTACCCGTTTAATAAATGGGTCGGGTTCGTGTTGAGGTATGGTGACCCGCCAACCCGACCCGATTGCCACCCCTAGTGGTAGATGGTATTAATTTGTCACAGGGCTAACTTTTTCACCTTCCAAGCCAAGGAATGCTCGTGCGACACTAGGTCTTGCGGCCTAATCAGCCTCACAACACATATTTTTCACACGTAAGTTTTTTACACAGTGAAACTTCAACTTAACGAACTTTCCTTTTCTTTTAAGAAATCCTTTCGACATGGTTACCACACATCTGATAGCCACTTACATGCATAACTATCTCATATCGGCTAGCACCTCCAACCAAATGGCCAAACGTATCTTGCGGCTAACATAGGCAAGTATACTCTGTCATAGGCCGAAATGTGCCTATGCGGCACTACCGACTTAACCAACATCCAATTCAAGTCATAAGGAGCATGGTGCATCCCCAAAGCCTTTACCGATGCATGCCAAGCTTTCAAGTTTCATTGCGAGCCACCTTTCTTTAATTTCAGTCACCCAAGCCAACAACGCACGGATGCTTTAGCCTCGCGTGTCATGGAGCGATTGTGACTCCATGCGCACGGAACAACAAAACCTTGCCACCAAAGGGACAAGGTCTTTTGACCCTTAGTTCGAAGACTAGTTGATGATTGAACATCATAGCGAAGAGCACCACCCAAACTCATTCACCGGCGCATAAGCATTCACTCGCATTGCTCCGAGTCACCGTACTCGGTTGGAATCACCTAATGTGATCTCTGGAGGAATTAGCCCTAACCCATACACACACTCGTGCATCCAACCGCTACGCGTGGAAAACTTGCAAGCTGAGAGGTTCTTAACCAAATCTCTAAAGGCAACATCCTTTGATCTGTTGGCACTGCTTAACCAAACAATGCTCCACATCTATGTCGTCATACAGCGATGCACTAATGACGATACCGTTGCCTATCGCGTGTCATGCTACCACCGCATGTTACCGATCAAGTCAATGCATACCGTGCATTCCTACACTCGATGCATTTTTTACTCAATAGAGCTTCGCACTGTGCATGCCCCATTCTAAAGGATCAGCCCGGGACATTTTCTCTCACCCAAATCATTATCGTCCTTAACAATGTCGGTGTATATAAGAATACAATCTTCATTGATATGTCAGTTTTCCTTTGTACTTATCTTTCGTTTACTCTTTTTCTTCACCCTACTCAACTTGTTATGGTTTCCATCCACCATCGCTGCAACCTTTAACACGCTAAGTCTTATTCCTTGACGTGCCTCCGATCACTTACACGATGATCTTTTGCTTTATTAACATCGAGTATTCTTTGCCTGTGAGACTCCAGTGCAATCTCATACACAAGCAGGTCATCATCACCTTCACAACAAACTTGTCATCTTCATGTACATGGCTAGGGTGCATTCTCACCCAAACAAGGGCAATTCAACCGCACGTCACACATTCATGCATCTGTTGTTGCACCTGCACTGCACCACGCCTATGCACGTGCCACGCTCCTTGTATAGTCCATTGCCAAACCCAGGCACAAGATACCCTTTGTGGCATGCACACACCTCTTTCGCACCAGGCACCGCACCAAGTCTCATATCAATGGCACGTTACAAGGCTCTCTGAGACTTCATGTGCAACACTCTCCCCAACTCAAGCCATCATCGTCATCGATGATCTTGCACACTCCTCTTCCACACCAAGTCCCATAATAATGACATGTTGCAAGGCTCTCCGAGACTTTGTGTGCAACACTCAAACCATCATCATCCTCAACGATCTCTTTGCTAAAAACCAAGGAGTTCCCTTCAACAACATAACCCATCTGGATGTTGTGCTCCTTCATCCCATTCGGTTCCTTTTCTTTTTTCGCAATCACAGGACCCCATCATAGTCTCAATTCTCAAGCGTGTCTCCCATGCCCGCACGACATCTTGTCATCTCAGCTCGCTTCACACATATGCCCTCTTTGCACACTACCACTTTATCCACTTAGGCACCCCCTTCGCCCCCGACTTCACCACTCCACCATGCGTCCCATGCACAGACCGCCAAAACAAGGTGAAGCTCATTCTAGGGTTCTCCTCATTTGACTCTCATGTAAGCCCTCATTGCCCATTCGTTGGCTCAATCACTTTAGGTTTCGTCACTTCGGCCATACTCGACTACAAACCACCTATCCTCCTGATCATGGTTCGTGGAGAGTATGCCGGCACACATGAGCGATAACCGAGATACTCCTTCTCGTGTTGCCCTCAACTCAGAGCGACAACGACAATCGAGGTAATCCTCCTCGCACTATCCTCAACCGCGAGTGACAACTAAGCTTCTCCTCATGATGCCCTCAACACCCAAGGCACCTTCGAACCTAAAAGTATGTCTACACTTTTGGCTTCAACCCGTAGTCATCACAACTTTTGAACACACTAAGTCTCATACCTTAGCGTGCCTCTAGCAACTCCAACAATGGTCCACCGCATTCCATAGCGACCTTCCGTCACGCACAAGCCCTGATTCTTAGGGTATTTTTTTGGTGGTTGGTAAGCTCGTAACAAGCGAACACTGCCCTCTTCAATGCCGCTGTGACCTAAAGGATTCATTCTCTTTAAATGCGCACAACTGAAATTGTGCATTACTATCTTGAGCTAACTACATAGCCAAACCCACATACAATAATCCAGTCTTCATGCTAACTTCACCATGAAGCGCCGCACTTTGACTTCGGTGCTTCGAACATGCCTTGGCAACATTAAGAGAAACTCGGCCAAAGGCTCTCCAACACATCCACCACTTAGGCACTCATGTGCTCCTGCTGAAAACAAACTTGATACCCAATGTGGCATTGCTGCCAAATTTGCTTTGATACCAGTTGTCACGAGCTAACATTTTAAGGTCAACTTTCTCGTCTTCCAAGCCAAAGAATGCTTGTGCAGCACTAGGCCTCACGACCTAGTCAGCCTCACAACACGTGTTTCTCACACGTAATCTTCTTACACAGTGAAACTTCAACTTAGTGAACTTTCCTTTTCTTTTAAGAAATCCTTTTGACATGGTCGCCATGCATCTGATAGCCACTTACATGTATAATCATCCCATACCGGCTAACACCTCCAACCAAATGGCCAAATGTATCTTGCCGCTCACACAGGCAAGTGTATGTTGTCATAGGTTGAAACATGCCTATGTGGCACCATCGACTTAACCAACATTCAAAACAAAATGTAGACAGTTGAAGTGTTTGGCTTATAAGCAATGTGTTTAGACCTAAAATTCTATTGTTTTCAGCTTTGAAACAATGTATTTGTTTTGTAAAAACGTTAGTTTGTAACTTGACTTAGCAGGTTTAAAGTTTAAACTCTATTAATTTTAATATTGAGAATAGTGTAGGCTTCTATAAACAAGTCGGCTCGAATTTAACTTGGGCTCGCCATGAGCTTAAACTGGGCTCTCGTTGCTGGGTTCGTTGGGCTTGTTTACCAGCATCCAATCCATTGAGCTCGTAAATAGAGAACATGCTTCAACAGGTCAAATGGACTCCATGTGCAATCAAATGAAAAATCCAAACCGTTTTGTAAACGTGCCAGTGCACAAAACAATCAAGGACAAACACAAAGCAAACGTCAGCGCATCACACCGCTCCCACTAGAAACACACGGAACTCACAACCTGAAGAAAAAGTACATAATAAAAACTCAAAAATATGAAGGACGGACGGACCACGTCCATCTACTCAGAGATGAGACGGGGCAGGAGCCGAAAGCGAGGATGGAGAAGAAGAAGAGTTATTGCTGCTGCTCAGGGAAGAGTAGTAACTAAGCGCGCCATACACCGTCTGAGCTACAGTGAGCCCCAGAAGCACAATGGCTGCAACCAGCGAGAGGATGGCCCAGGGGTTCCTGAAGTAGGTGTGTATGAGGTTGGCTCGCCAGGCGTTGGTCTTCGTCGTCGAGTACCTGCCCACCCTTATGTGAACCTCACCCAACTTGGAGTAAGGGTCGATGGTCACTTCCCGTGACAGCTCGTTGAACAGCTTGGCCACGGCCTTGTCGCTCCCCAGCGCGTTCATTATGATCCCCCGGGACTGCAGCATCGTCACGTCCTTGGCACTATCGATCAGGGTGTCCATGAACGCGACGTACGAGCACACCTCATTGCCGGCACCCACGTGCAGGCGCTCAAACGCCATCAAGTTGAGCAGCATCGACTCGGTCGTGTCGTCGACCGTGATGCAAGGCAGGCTCAGCAGTCCATGGCGGAAATCGATGTCCTTTAGGCTGCTCGTCTTGCTCTTCTTGAAACGTATCCCTGCTTCGTATAGCTCCACCACGCTTCGCACGATCACGTTCGGCTTCTCCACGCCTGTGGCGCGCGGCGGCAGACGGACCGGCCCTTGGATCAGGCTCTTCCTGAACACGCCTAGGACGTGCAAGCCAAGGCCGCCACCCGTCATTGCGCCTTCTTGGTTCGCAAGGGAGTGGGTAGAGAAGAAGTCGGTCACCAATTTGTGGACATAATCATCAACAGATCTGGGCTTGTTCGTCTCCATGGTCACCAACCTGTCGAGGACGAGAAGAGGGATCTGGTTCTCTAGCATCAACATGTCGCGCTTGATGTAGGGCAATACGTATAACATGCCGTGCCAGCTGAAGATGGGGTCGTTGGGCGTGTAGTCCATCGGCACCTTCTCCGCCGTGCGTAGGATCTCCAGCATGAAGCAACCATCGACCACCATCATCTTGAGGAAAGAGCTGGGATCGCCTACCGGCTCGTCGTAGTGGTCTACGAGTCGTTGCTCCACTTGTTTTATGGAGTCTACTATGGTCTGCAGGGGTACGGAGGTCCGCTTGAGAAAGTGGAGGAGGGCTCTCTGCTTGTGCTGTTCCATGGGGATCAGGTGCGGTCGGCCGTGGTGGTAAGGACCAAAGGAAATCATCTGGGGCGTGTAGGATTTTTTTGTATTGGAGAGCTCGATTAGGTTGGAGGGCACTCGGTAGATCGATCGATTCTTCCACGCCATGGACTCTTGAACTGGGTCGTAGCTTTGGAGTTTTGTTGCTATGTCCCTCACCCAACTCGTCTCCTCTGCCATGCTTTGATTTTGGCTCGTTCCACTAGCTGGCTTCTGTCATTCACAACGCGGACGTCTGTATCTTATAATTGTCCAAAGAAACAGTGATTTTCAGTACATTCCGCAGCTGGAAGAAGTGATGAGGTAGTGGTCAAAATATAAAGTATGAACGTCCTTGTTCTCAGTTTTCCTTGTTAATAAATATCGTTGGTACTTTTTGTTTTCCCAATAATCAACGAGAATGGATAACTTTAACAAGCGGGATAAACAAGAAGGCAGATCGTTCGTGGTGCTGTAGCGGCACGGTGGCACAGAACAGAACCCAAAGTCATTCCCATCACGCAATGTTAACACTTGTAGAAGAAAAGAGAAAAGAAAAAAGCGGGCATCTTATACTTGAGGATGGGCCAAGTTTTGAAGGAGAAGAAAACTCTCATAAGAGTTGTTTTTAAGCTCTCCTGGGCCAGAGAACCGTCCAATATCCTTGGGTTGGTTTTATCTGGTGGGAAAAAAGGCACAAGCAACCATCGATCATCATTGGCTAAAGTAGTCTATCGCTTCCTGAGGTTATTTTTTCCAATGGCTTTACAGCTCGAGAGGTGGGTTTTCTTGTCTTCAGCCAAAAAAAAAAAAGGAGGTCGGTTGTCTTTCTTTTTCTTTTCTCCTTTCTTCTCCTTTGCTTTGTGATATTTGTTTATCTTGGTCTTGGCCAGCCTTCAGGAAGGCTGCCCAAGGCGACCGTTTTTTTTTCACCCCAGTTTAGACTGTCAGTTTGAAGCATATGAACGACTGATTATGCAGCACGTTGAAGGATATTAAGAAGCCGTTTTGAACTAGGCTCATAAATCGACAAATGTCTTTCGGCGGAAAATCAATGTGGAAAATGAATAAATGATAGGGTGTTCTTGGACCTAAACTATGGTTTGCTCAACGCACCATCTGATGGGTTTTGGGTGGTGGCCGAGTAGGGATCCCATGGATTTGACATAGGATGGGTTTCATTTGATCCTAGCCATCGAGATGCAACAGCTGAACCGCTAGGATTGACATAGGATGCTTTGAGACTATGTGTCTCAACAATGCTAAATTTGGTACATGATGGTCTCCTCTTAACTCCCAGTCTTAGCGGTGGGCGAGGGCTCTCAGGTAGAAATTGCCATGAAAGCTGGAAGCTGGAAAAACTTGTGCCTTCCGGCTTGGTCAGTCCATGCCCATCCTTGAGCGTCTCAAAAAAGTGATCCACAAACATTTGCAAGAAAGATCTTCCCAATGCCCTCAGCCCCTACTCGGAAGCTCCACAAACCAGACTCAGCCTCGCCCTTGTGCCAACAACATGAATATGTCGCAAGATTCCTTTTCTTTTAATGGAATAAAAGCCAGACATCCTCAAATATGATCAAGCATAAAAAAGAAATAACCTGATTTCTTATATATAACTTGAAATTAATTGAGCAGTAAACAGAGTCCCTTGAACATATATCAGGGTTAGCTCGGATCTGCTTAAACAAAGAGAATACGATAGTATCAACCATGATTGATAACCATCCCTTCCCGCTGTTATTAGAAAATATGAAATGGACTTCATACAAGCGCTAATTATTATCTAAACTTAATCAGAACACAAAGAAAGTCACAGTGTTCAACAGTCGCTCAGTGCTATCAGCTTGGCATGGCCTTTTTCTCCGCACTTACTGTCTCGCTTAGAGAGGGAGCTTTGGCGGGCAGTTTGGGCCATGCGGCACCCAGCTTGCCTTAGAGGCTATGAGCTACGTAAACCTAGCGAAAATGGATTTGAGACCGTGCATATACCATGCACGCTTAGCACATCGGAATGTTTGGAGCAATAGAGTCGAACGGGTCAATAGTGGAGCGATGCCAAAGCCTTTGGCATATGAGCGTTCAATTCAACAATGGACAAGCTTGTCGCCTTCCTGTGACAAGTGCATGAGCAATCGAGGGTCGTAAAGCCAACTACGCATCTGAATGAGCATCACGGGCATTGGAGTGAGCATCGAGTTTTCGAGACACACCGAACGGGGGACATATTGATTTTTTAGACCTGTTGTCCTTGCAGAGTGCAACACGTGCCCAACGGAAAACCCTTTGCTACGATGGAGAAGACCTTTTGACCCCAGCCTAAGCAAGTTGCTAGTATGACGTAGTTAAACTCTCTAGCCAAGATGAATCACCATCACTCGACTTGCATTCATCGAATCTCTCGCAAGAGTAAGAGGTTGAGCGGCAAGGTGGGGGACAAAAGCAGGCACCGCACATGCCTGAGATGCCTATAGGGAATTTTCATACTCGTGAGCACTTCCATGTACTCTGATGTGTTACTCACGAGATATTGGGGTTGCCCACTCCGGACCGCATGGTAGTGCACCAATGCAAGTCAAGATGAAAAACCCCTATATAAGTGTTATAGGCACTGACCTCCAGCCAGTACGAGGAACCCTAATATCTCTTGAAAACACAATGCTTTTGTTCCCAATGGAGTTTCCAAACATAGACTTCATATTTTACCGAAACTACTGCAACAGGGTCTTTCTCACATATGAATGTGTCGACGAGATTTCGATCTTGGGTCTATAATTTTCAATGTGCATAGAGGTACGCTACCCCAAAGTTCGAGCAAGCCTGCGTAGGCACTGACATGGCACCTCCAGATGAAGTAGCTCATTTATGTATATGACTTCACAGACGCAGTCCCCACATATGATTGTGCAGGAGAATACTTGACTGTGGCACATGAATTCTGCATGAATGTCCTCTGTTTGAGAGCTCGAAATTGATACGGGCTGCAGCTGGTATAGCACCCCTGAAGCATAGCACGTGGCCGTGGGTGGCCGGAGAGACCCTCATAGCATGGACTTGAGATATAATGCGCACACTAAGGCTTGTTTGTTGAGTTGTTAACGAGCAATGTTGTGTTGCCTTGTGTCGCCGTCTTCGCATGCCATAGACAAGACATGGACTTTCCACTTAGCAACATACATGTCAGTATAGTCCCTGCCGCAATACATACACACATGCACCACTTTTGGCTGATGATGAATAAAGTTTGGCACATTCTCCTCCACTAGAACAAATTGACGTCCACGTTGATACTTCTTCAACTGGGGGGCGTCTGAAGCTAAACCACAGAAGATGGTGCAGAGCAAGCATCTTTCAAAAGTCTATGTGCAAGACAACAGAGTAGAGTCGGGTTCTGAGATGAAGTTCAATGTCAGTCCTTAAGGGTATGGCGTATAGAAGTTGTTAAAATGTAATGATCTTATATATATATATATATATATATATATGTATATATATATATAGTTTTTCAAAACCCGATAAAGGGTATTTCGGTCATCTCTCATTTTGTGCATATTCTCATTTGAGAATACGACTGTATTTTTATTGCTTTTATTTCCTTTTAGTTTTTCCTTTTATTTTTTATTTTTTTGTCTTTTGTGTAACATGGCACATGGGGGGCCCTCAACATATACGTTGGAGCCCCCTCCAACGGTTATATTTATAATCGTTGGAGGGGCTCCAACATATATGTTGGAGCCCCCCCACTCCTCCAACATTGTATATATAGGGGTGCTCTCATTCTCACTTCTTGTAGCTTTTAGTAAACCCCCCTTTGGGATTCAATACATTGAAATTTATATTTTTGCCTTTGTACATGTGTATCGGTGCCTTTGTGCACTTGTGAGAGTTCTCCTTGTGCCTTTGTGCACACTTCTTGTTTCTAAATTTGTGTTTGCACACAATTCTCTTTTTATAGAGATTTTCACATGGTATCAGAGAGAGGTTGTTTGGAGAAAGAAAACCTTGTGGTTCTTCACAACATCGAGTGCCTCGAAAAGTGTGCCTTTAACTTTTTGGTGATTGGCGTGAAGACTCTTCTCCTTCCAATATTTTATAAGATTACTACATGTAAAGTTTAAAATCTTATTGTGGTACGTATCCTTTTCTCGCATCTTACCTCTCCTATGGGTGAAAAAGACTCTCATTTCTCTCTTGGATTTAAGCTTAATGACTTCAATTATCACGTATGGGCTAGAAATATGGAAGCCCATATTAAGAAAAAGGGCTTTGGGGTTACGTTTAAGGCTCAATTCTGGAACCGGAGCCTAAAATCACTTTGGTTGAAAGAGGGGAAATCAAAATTCTTGAGAGAGATGAACGAACCAAGGCTCTTAAAGAATATAGCAAAAAACATGAATGAGAAATAAAGAACTTCAAAATCTTGTCATGGATCTTCTCCTCCATTGAGACATGAATCAATGCCAATATTATAAAGTTCAAAAAGGCATCTCAAGCATGGGAGTACCTTGAAAAGATGTACACTTCTAGGGACTTGTCCCAAAAGTATTATCTCCAAAAGAGAACGTTAACTCTTCTCCAAGGGAAAATAACTATAAGAGAGTATTTTGCCGAACTCTCTTCCATTTAGGATGGGCTTGCTATGCTCGAACCAAAGTGGAGTGGAGAGGCCATAGAGCTTCATCATAAACAATTAGAAGAAGATCGATTTTTTAATTTTTTGAATGGGTTAAAGCTCGACTTTTAGCAAATTAGATCTTCTCTTCTATCCTCCTTCACCTCCCCCTCTCTAGAAGACGTCATTACCAAATTAAGTGGAGAGAAAACTCGTATGGGCATTAACAAGCAAAATCCAAGTGTTCTTACAATGCCTACAAATCAAGAAGAGTGTGATGGGGTGAATGTCGTTTCTAGGCCCGGGAACAACTTGAGGACATATAAACCTTCTCATTTTAAAAATCAAAATCAAGGATCCAATGGAGGACAAGACGAAACAAGGGACTATAGCAAAATTGTATGTCACTTTTGCAAGGAACCGGGACACATCAAACCGGTTTGTCCCAAATGGAAGAAATTATTAGCTATGACAACCACATCCCAACCACAAAAAGAAGAAGGTACATCTACTTCCACAAATGAAGCTCTCTCTCTAAATCAAATTATGGAAGCTCTTCAACTTCTTCTTAAAAGAGCCATTTCTGATGTTGTCGTATATACCCCTTCCCCTCCAGGTAAGACTTCTTGGCTTTTAGACTCACATGCTTCATTTCATATGTCTCCAAACATTTTTTCTCTTTCCGAATATTCCAAAAGTTTGTCATCATCTTTTGTTTCAACCGTGAATGACACTTCTCTTGAAATTAAGGGGATTGGAAACTTTGAAACCCAAAATTAGATTTATACCAAAATTAAATTTGAACTTACTTTCCGTCTCTCAACTCTCGGACCTTGGATGTGACATTCAATTATCATCTAATAAGTGTTTAATACAGGATCACTGATCTGGGAAGTTGATTGGGGAAGGCTCTAGGAAGGAAGACTTGTACTATGTGGATTCTCTTCAAATTCCTAAAACTCCTTTTTGTAATGTGGCCCAACATAAAGACATAAATGTTTGGCACAAAAGACTTGGTCATCTCAACATCACCAAGTTATCCTATTTGCATTTTATTAAAAAACTTTGTAAAAGTACTTTCTCTTATAATGATTGTATTCTTGGAAAAATGAGAAGTATGCCTTTTGAGCAAAGATCTATGTTTACCACAAAACCTTTTGAAATTATTCATTCGGATGTTTGGGGACCGGCACTCGTCATATCCAAGGGAGGCTTTGCCTATTATGTGATTTTTTTGGATGATTTTTCTCGATATTGTTGGATATATTTCCTTAAACATAAGCATGAAGTGTTTTCATGTTTTAAATCATATCATATGATAATTAAGAATCAATTTAATAGTAATTTAAAGATATTTAGGACCGATTTCGGAGGCAAATATTTTTTCAATGAATTTAAAAAATATCTTGAAGACTATGGTATTGTTCATCAAAGATCGTGTCCTAAGACCCCACAACAAAATGGGTTAACCGAAAGGAAGCATAGGCATATCATTGAAACCACTAGAACTCTTTTTATATCCCAAAGCATTCCAAAAAAATTTTGGGCCGAGGCAGCTCTTGCATCTATTTATCTTATTAACCGTCTTCCATCCAAAAATTTAGATAAAATTTCTTCTTTTGAGACTCTATATGGTAAAAAAATCGATTATAATAGATTAAGAATTTTTTGTTGTAAGTGCTTTGTTCTTATAGATAAAAATGATAAACTCTCACCAAAAGTCATTCCTTATGCTTTTCTTGGCTATTCTGAAACCCAAAAAGGATTTCGATGTTATGATACTAACAATGATAAGTTATATGTCTCAAGGAATGTAACGCTTTTAGAAAATGATAGTGGTTTTGAAAAGAATGAATCACACTTAGAAAATGCCGACTATTCCTTTTTATTTGATTTATTATCTAAAGATGATATCTCTAGTGACGATGAATTAACATATGATAGTGACAAAGAATTGGTTGAAAATAACAATGATTCTAACCTGCCTACCTCTCAAGAAGAAGATATAACTAGAGACCCTATCACCTATACTCATAGCGATAGAAGTACCTTTAGAAGCGTTATTGAACAATACAGTGAACCTAGCGAATCTATCTCCACACATGATACAAATCCTAGAAGAATCG
Organism: Nuphar pumila; assembly: GCF_984573655.1. Classification (NCBI taxonomy): domain Eukaryota; kingdom Viridiplantae; phylum Streptophyta; class Magnoliopsida; order Nymphaeales; family Nymphaeaceae; genus Nuphar; species Nuphar pumila. The sequence continues at coordinate 182,634,618 of NC_143249.1, read as the reverse complement.
AAAGTACTAGAAAAGCTCCCTCTAGATTTGTTTCCTTTGATTCTTTCTCTCGTAAATATCGGGCTTGTCTAAGTGCCATTTACTCATATTTTGAACCAAAAAACTTTGAAGAAGCCAAAAGATGTGTTGAATGGAGAGAAGCCATGGAAAGTGAACTCAAAGCGCTTAGGAAAGCTGATACTTGAGAATTTCAAACGCTTCTCAATGGAAAGAAAACTATAGGATGTCAATGGGTGTTCAAAGTCAAAACCAAGAGTGATGGATCTCTTGAGAGGTATAAAGCTCGCTTAGTAGCTAAAGGGTATAGTCAAGAATATGGAATTGACTATGAAGAGACATTTGCTTCAGTAGCACTTATGGTTACTGTCAGATGTCTCATCACCATTGCTTCAATTAGAAACAACAACAACAACAACAATTACGCCTTCATCCCAAAACAATTGGGGTCGGCGATATGAACCAACAAAGAAAATCATTTTGGGTCTTCCACATAAATCCTTCTTCTCCAATCATTTCTATCCAATGCCATGTCCTTGGTGAGGTTCAAAGCATTCATATCCTTTACTATCATCTCCATCCAAGTCTTCCTAGGCCTACTCCGACCTCTTTTAACTAATATATTTTCTCATTTCTCCATCCTTCTAACTGGAGCATCATTAGGCCTTCGCCGAATATGTCCAAACCACCGTAAACGATTCTCTCTCATCTTATTTTCAATGGGCGCAACGCTTGCCTTCTTACGTATCTCCTCGTTCTGAATCTTATCTTTTATTGTATTTTCACACATCCATCTAAGCATACGCATCTCAGCTACACTCATTTTTTGAATATGATGTCTCTTGGCAGCCCAACATTCCGTACCATATAGTAAAGCGGGCCTAATAGTCGTCCTATAAAACTTTCCCTTCAACCGCAATGGCATTCTACGATCGTACAACACTCTAGTTGCACTTTTCCATTTCATCCACCCAACCTTTATCCTATGATTTACATCTTCATCAATTTCTCCATACTTTTGAATGATAGATCCCAAGTATTTGAAACAATCATCCACCGGTATTTCTTGCTCACCAAGCTTCACTACACTCCCATCACTACTTCGTTGCTTACTAAACCGACATTCCATATATTATGTCTTACTCTTACTCAACTTAAAACCTCTTGCTTCCAATGTCTGTCTCCATAATTCTAACTTAGCATTAACCTCAGCTCTAGACTCATCAATCAAAACAATATCATCAGCAAACAACATACACCATGGCACATTTTCTTGAATTGATCTCGTAAGCTCATCCATCACTATAGCAAATAGGAAAGGGCTTAAAGCAGATCCTTGATGTAACCCAACCGTTATAGGAAAATTGGTTGTCACCCCTCTACAAGTGTGGACATTGGTTACTACTCCTTCATTCATATCCTTAATTATACTAATATACTTGAGAGAAACACATTTCTTCATCATTGTCTACCAGAGAACGTCCCTAGGTACTCTATCGTATGCCTTCTCCAAATCAATAAAAACTATATGCAAATCTTTATTCCTCTCTCTATTTCTCTCAATAAGTTGTTTAAGAAGATGTATAGCTTCCATAGTTGATCTTCCAGGCATAAAACCAAATTGATTCTCCGATATCATGACAACCTTCCTCAACCTAGACTCAATCACCCTCTCCCAAAGTTTCATAGTATGACTCATGAGTTTTATACCACGATAGTTTGTGCAATCTTGTATATCACCCTTATTCTTATATAGAGGCACCAAAGTACTTTTCCTCCACTTATTAGGCATCTTATTTGTCTGCCAAATCTTGTTAAAAATATTTGTCAATCATTCTAAACCTTTCTCTCCCAAGCATTTCCAAGCCTCGATAGGTATACCATCTGGGCCAACTGCCCTTCTTGATTTCAATTTCTTCAAAGCCTCTGCAATTTCTTTCTTTTGAATCTTGCGCATGAAGTCATGATTCATCTCATGAAAAGGAATGGACAAGTCTCCAAGATCCTGAGCATGACTTCCATTAAATAGCTTATCAAAATAATCTTTCCATCTCTCCTTAATCTCCTCATCTTTGACTAAAACCTTTTGTGTTTCATCTTTGATACATCTAATCATACCTAGATCCCTCAATTTCCTATCTCTCATCTTTGCAAGCCTATAAATATCATTCTCTCCCTCTTTGGTATCCAACTTATCATAAATCTCCTTATATACCTTATCCCTCGCGTTTCGAACTACGTTTTTAGCTTCCTTCTTTGCTATCATATACTTCTCCAAATTCTCATTATCATGACTCTTAGATTTCTATAACACTCTCTTTTAACTTTAATAGCTAATTTGACATCCTCGTTCCACCATGATGTATCCTTACCTAGCGGTGCACCGCCTTTAGACTCACCCAATACCTTCTTAGCCACCTTTCTCATGCCACCCGCTATATTATTCCATATTGAGTCTGAATCCTCCTCGAGACACCAATCAACTTCCTTAACTACCTGCTCTACAAACATTCTTTGTTTAGCTCCTTTCAGTGCCCACCACTTAATTCTAGGATCTATCTTATGTCTATCCTTTTTGCGGCATTGTCTAATTCTAAGATCTAAAATTAAGACTCTATGTTGTGTAGCTACACTTTCTCCCGGTATAACATTACAATCGATGCAACAACCCCTATCTCTCTTTCTAAGTAGGAAAAAATCTATCTGACTCGTATTAACCCCACTTTTAAATGTTTCTAGGTGAGACTCCCCCTTCCTAAACCAAGTGTTTGCTAAGATCATATCATAGGACAAACCAAAATCTAAAATCTTTTCTCCATTTTCGTTTCTTTCTCCTATACCATAGCCTCCATGGATACTCTTAAATCCATCCCTACTAATGCCTACATGTCCATTAAGGTCACTGTCGATGAAAAGCTTTTCACCATAAGATATCCCTTGTACTACTCCATCTAAATCTTCCCAAAATTGATGCTTAATGAAATCATCTAAACCTACTTGAGGTGCATAAACACTAATAATATTAATAATATCTGTATCTAATACTAATTTAATAAGTAAAATACTATCACCCTTCCTACGGACCTCAACTACATTATCTATAAACTCACGACTCATAACAATCCCTACTCCATTCCTATTTCTATTTATTCTTGTATACCAAATTTTATATCTCCAAGGTTCTATCACTTTTGCCTTCTCACCTACCCATTTGGTCTCTTGTAGACATAAAATATCAATCTTTCTCCTACACATAACATCTACTAACTCTACCAACTTACCAGTTAAAGACCCTATGTTCCAAGTGGCTAACCTAATTTTATGGTCTTGGACTAACTTCTTTACCCCCACCTGTCCAACAAAGTGAGGGAACCCTTGCCTATTTGACACCACATCCGGGCGTCGGTGTGACGCGTTGCTTCCGGGCGACGACCTAGCCACCCTTGCCCATGTATCACTGCCTCCGGGCCTATAGAGTATAGTGCATCGCTCAGTAGGGAACGCCTCAACGAAATTCTCATATCGGTTCATATTCATAGGGTATGACTAAGTTTTTATGCTGGCTGTCACTGGCCTACCGCAGCACTCCTTTATTCAGGCTTGGGACTGACAGTGTATAACTAAACAGTTATACACAGGCGGAGTAGAAAATAAAATATTTTTCAAATGGATGTCAAAAATGTTTTTTTAAATGAAGATCTTAATGAAGAAGTCTATATGGATGCTCCACCTGGTATGGAAATCCTTAAAAATAAAGTTTTTCATCTTCGTAAAGCTCTGTATGGCTTGAAACAAGCTCCCAAAGCTTGGCACGATAGGTTTAACAATGTAATGATAGAGAATGGTTTTACTTTATGCTATATTGATACTGCATTGTTTGTTAAGAAATCTGATGCAGGGATTGTTATATTACTGTTATATGTTGATGATATGTTAATAACAGGTGATGATACCAAAGGAATCAAGAGCATTAAATCTATCTTGACTTCCAAATTTGAAATGTCAGACTTAGGATTTCTGACATATTTTGGGGGAATTGAGGTTGCCTACTCTCACAGAGGTTAGTTTTTGTCTCAAACTAAACTTGCTTGTGAGATTCTTGACAGATCGGAAATCACAGATGACAAGGTCTGTGAAACTCCTAAAATAGTAGGTTTGAAGATGAAGATTGATGATGGTATTCTCCTAAAAGATCACACACCTTACAGGAAACTGGTTGGATCTTTAACGTATCTCAGCATTACGAGGCCTGATATCTCTCATGCAGTACATGTTGCTAGTTAATTTCAACATGCACCTACTACAATTCATATGAGCGTCATTCTTCGCATCATCAGATACATAAAGGGTACAGTAAACAATGGGGTATTTCTATCTTCTTCTAAATTAAATTTAATTGCATATACTAACTCTGATTGGAGAGGTGACCCGAATAATCGTCACTCCACCACTGGTTTTTGCATCTTTTTAGGAAAATCTTTAATTTCTTGGAGATGCAAGAAACAACAGAAGGTCTCACTTTCATCCATAGTATCCGAATATAGAGTCATGGCATCTACTACCATGGAGATCATTTGGATTCGCAACTTGCTGGAAGATATGAATATCCAAGTTCAAGGGCCCACAAAACTGTGTTATGATAATAAAAGTGTAATTTACATTGTTAAAAATCATTTCATGAGCGCACAAAGCATATTGAGATGGACTGCCACTATGTTCATGAATAATACTTAAGAAGAACCATAGACCTTCCATATGTTACATCAGAATACCAACTGTCAGACTTCTTCACCAAAACGTTGTACTCTCCAAGATTTAACTTCATTCTTGGCAAACTTTCGGTTATGTCACCCTAAGTTTGAGGGAGGGTGTTAAAATGTAATGATCTTTTATATATATATATATATATATATATATATATATATATATATATATATATGGAGAGATACATTTACATATATATATATTATATATATATGTATCTATCTAAGTATATATATATAAATATATTTTTTCAAAACTCGATAAAGGGTATTTCAGTCATCTCTCATTTTGCGCATATTCTCATTTGAGAATATGACTATTTTTAATGCTTTTATTTCTTTTTAGTTTTTTCTTTTATTTTTTATTTTTTATTTTTTTGTCTTTTGTGTAACATGGCACATGGGGGTGCCCTCAACATATATGTTGGAGACCCCTCCAACGGTTATATTTATAACCATTGGAGGGGCTCCAACGTATATGTTGGAGCCCCCCCACTCCTCCAACATTGTATATATAGGGGTGCTCCCCTTCTCACTTCTTGTAGCTTTTAGTAAACCCCCATTTGGGATTCAATACATTGAAATTTATATTTTTGCCTTTGTGCATGTGTATATGTGCCTTTGTGCACACTTCTTGTTTCTAAATTTGTGTTTGCACACAAATTCTCTTTTTATAGAGATTTTCACAGAAGCTACCAATGATGTGTCGATATGGGAATCACCAAGCACTAAGATGCACAAAGTAGCAAGCTACCTAGGGAGTTCCAAAGTTGGAGGTGGTCTAGTCCTCTTGAGTTGAGTGGGTGTTTAGCACCCAAAGTGGTCCATTGAGCAGAGCAACGCGACCACGAGCAGACATGACCTAAGCAACTTAACAACACGACCCACTGGTGATGAATAAAGTTCTTCACATTCTCCCCCACTAGAATGAACTTGATGTCTTCCTTGATACTTCACAGATTGGGAAGAGACTGAAGCTGCCATAAAGTTCTTGATGACAATTAAGGCAAGGTCACAACAAAGTGTGAGAATTGTCACCCACAAAGATATGCAGTGTGGACAAGCCGCCATGAAATTCTTAAGTTGGAGGTGGTCTAGTCCTCCTAGCAGAGTGGGTGTCTTTTAACCCACAGTGACCCATTGAGCAGGGCAACGCGACTATGAGCAATACATCGCCCAAAAGATCGTAGCAACGTGTGCCAAATAAGCGATGCAGTTTTTTAGCAGATGACTTGATCCTTAGAGTCGACTTCTCCTAGCGAAGAACAGGTAATAGGTTGGGCATGGAGTGTCTTTACAGTTCACTCACATGCACCAATGAGTGGAGGTTTGGCCTACGAAGCGTGCAACAGAGAGTGTTTTCTCCATGAACATGAGAGGAGTGATGGAGCGTCTGGATACTCGCTAAATCTGAGTAAAGGTGAATATCCCCAAGACGGCCGTCGAGGTGTAATACCAAGTCCCGCTGCAAGGACGAAACACCAAGAACTAGCAATCCTGACGATGTCATTTGTGACCCATCATAAGGTAGGTGAAGAAACCAGCCAAGTGAAGATGAACCAAGCAGATGATGTTGATGATAGGAAGTCTGTATGACCTAACGATCAATGAGCATGTGTGGCACCAAAGCAAGGTGCCGAATGAATGGATCGAGTGTGGGGGGAGAAAGACATTATGACAAGTCTTCTACACTAAGAAGGTGCATAGAATCAGCCGATTACACTACGCGGTCTCCACACCACATTGTCACGTGAGCAAGTTCCACCTACGAGACTTACCCAAGAACATCAGACTTAAGCAAAACACATCCCCTTAATGCGCTTGAAGAGGAAAGGGTAATCACAGCAAGGTGCCCAATCAATGAGCGAATATCTCTTGCGAAAGTAAGCAACTGTAGAAACAAACATCACCACGAAGCATCCCATAACTACCTCACTCAATTGGGTAGCATCATCAGTCAGTAGAAGGGGCAAAATAGCATGCATGGGTCACTCTCATGCGACTTCAGGCAGTAGGGAGTGGAGGAAGTGTAGGAGTCACTTATGGGACTTGAAACTTGATCATAAAATGATCTACCTCAAATAGTGTTGCAAGTACCTTCGACGTAGATTATAGACTTTAGAGTATAAACTTCATCATAACTCACACTTGCGGCATATTGTGTCTCAATCAGTATATCATGAATTGACTGGTGATGAACAATGCAGAGAATTTGAAGTGTTCACACAATGATATTAGTAAAGACCAAATAGCCAGCAGAGAAAATATGAACCAAGACGGTTTTTGTTTCGATAGCAGTCTGGGTGACTACGACGAAAACCAAAACTGACAAGCAGACACTGACAACAGCTTGGGACAACTCTGAGGCTAGTTTGATAAGCTCTTATACCAGTTATGATATGCTCTCATACCAGTTGTCACAGTCTTTCTCTCCACACTTATTGGCTCACGCAAAGAGAGAGCTTGGCAGGCAGTTTGGGCAATATGGCACACAACTTGCCTTAGAGGCGAGAAGCTACGTAACATTAATAATATAAAATTTCTTGCAAATTGACTATAAATCCACAACCATTAAACCAAGAAAATGGCTCATCATCCCAAAAACGTTTTTCTCAGAAAAGATTTTGGTATTTATCATACACCATATGTATTTATTTTGAACAACAGTTATTTTCTATTTTTAATTTTCTTCTATTGATATTATAGTTCACAATTGAAAGAGATAGCAACATAAATTTTAGTTCTTTCATGGTAATTAAGTAAAAAGCCCGTACTGAGTTTGGAATCCCTGATTGAAGGCACGTTTTAGTCGGTGCACGGGCGTGGATATCCTCAACTTCAGATCAGTCCAGTTATGAAACTGGTTAGGGATAAAAACCTGAACTGATCTGGGCTTGATGGATATCAGCCTAGGGTTTGATCCATAATTGGATCAGCCCCCCTTTCAGGCTCTCGAACCGATTTTCCCAACTTACCGATTTTCTCGAAAATCGAGCACTATAAACCCATAAATCTTATTTTTTCTCAAAACTGGCCAGACCCAGTCCATCCAAAGATTGATCTGGATGGTTTATGGTCTTAATCAGAACTAATTCACATGTGGATCAGTTCGGCACATCATCTCGTACTTAATTTCGCGAAGATTTATTCTAATCCCCTTATCGATTTTTTTTTCTTTCCAATTGTGCCAACACCCACACAATTTTGCACATTATATTTTATTTTCTAGGGACTGAACTAACCCCCCTCCTATGGAATCTGATCAGCCCCTTCCTTCACTGACAAAACTAACCCATAAAGGGTTTTCGATTAAAACCCTTCGTACATCAGTTTTGGGCTAATCGGTTGTGCCTAGGTTGCCCGTATAAGGCTATTATGCATAAAAATCTATATTTTTTTTATTTTATGACCTCTATCCTAAATCAAATGTTTGCATATGTATATGTGTGTATACATATCAGATCTGATATGTACATACAACATATATACACAACCAAGATTTACATTATCCCCGAAACCGATTCTGGTTAGAATCAAGTTTGAGAAGCGGTTTTTTATTCCAAAAATTGTTTCTATGCTAAATAAGATAAATCCAACATCGAATCCTCGTGTGAAAGGATCGATATATGGTTTTACCTATTCAACCTCGGAATATACTCGTGCATACGAGTTCCAATCTACGGGTAAAGAATAGAACCCCCTACCTTTTCTGCAAAAATGGTGGATTTGATCGCCGAAAAGACCGGTTTGCCTACATGATCGACTTCTTCCTTTCACAATATGGCTGCAGCCCTGGTTCACGTTGAAGACTGATCCTCTTTGTTTGGTAAAAGAGGAAGAAGAAAAATCTAAAGGAAAAAGAGGGAAAAAAAGCGAGAGAAAGAGGGAGAGAAAGAGAAAAGAAAACAAAAAAAAACAAGCAAATAAGGGGGGCATGAGCCCCTCCCTGCCCTTATATGGGCTGCCTAAACCCTTTCTTTCCCAAAATTTCCTTTCTCTTTTCTATTTTTTTCTAAATTTCCCTCTTTCCTTCCTATGCTCTTGTATTTCATATATTTTTTTATGTTATATTTTCCTACTTAGCTAACTATAGGTTTATAGTTTAGGTCATATTAGTATTCATATGATGTACATTAACATGTACATCATATGTTATACAAGCAAAGCAAAGGGGGTCCACATGGGCGAGACGTCCCCCTCTTTGTTTGTCTACTTACTAAAAACTTGTTTTTTTTTTAAACAAGCCAATACACTTGCTTAAATAGCAAGGCATTGACTTTATATTACTACATTTTTTTCTATCTTTCTTTCTTATTTGACAGCCCCCTAGAAGTTTCTAGGATGGGACACCCCCTCCCAGGAGGGATTTTCCCTTTCTTTTCATTTTGGTAAGCTTGAAATTTTTTAACCACTTTTTATTTTTTTAGGAAAGCTTTCAAAATACTTTTTGTTTTTAAACTTTTAAGATTTTGAATTAATCTTGAGGTGCCACATAGGATGCGTTCCATAAAGGGATGCCCCACCTATGGGCCCCTACTGAAATATAAATTTTGGTTAAATTCAAAATTTCTATTCTATAGAAATTTAATTTACTAATTAACATTATTTTGTAATTTAGATTTTAAATTCATAAAACTAAATTCAAATTTATTGAAATGACATTATATGTATGTCAAATTATTCTAAATTCATGTGTAATTCTCTAAAATTTTAATTTGACACAATTCTCTAATATTTTTTTTCAAAAAATGACATTTTTACTTAATTAGGTTTTGAATACGATTTCACTAGGGTCGAGCAAAATAAACTGGTTCTTTCTAAAATTCTTTAATAAAAAATATTGGAATTTAATCTACTTATTTATTTCACATATCTTTTTATTATTATCTTCTTATTATTTGCAAAATATCCATAAAAAATCATAGGTATTACATAGATAATTGAAAGACATATAAAAGATTTAGGTTTAACTTGGGAATGTATCTAATTTTTCAAATAAAAAACCTTTTTAAAATATTTATAAAATCTTATATTTCCTTTATCTCAAAAGATATTTCATCTACAGTAAATACATATGACTGGCTTGAGTTATAACATTCGAATAAAATATCACCATTTGGTGTCATATGAAATAAGGTACCTAAGTCAAGAAGTCAAAGAGATTTATCGGGATCAGAGATGCCAACAGAAGAAACTACAGCTTTGGTTGATGAAGCCCCTTTGAGTATAGGTTGAAGAGCTTCTACAAGTTGAGTCAAGGACATGCTCTCAGTGGTTGATTCTTGTGTAGCTTTGATCTCACTTGACTCTTGTGTAACTGAAGCAGCCTTCTTCTCATAGAGTCTCTTTAATTTAGGACAATACATCTTGACGTGTCCCGAATGGCGACAATAATAACAAATAATTTTTTTCTTCTTAAACTTATTGTTTTGTTTTCCATAGTGATCATTGTTTGGTCTTATATATTATGATGGTTTGTAAGCATGGACATGATTTTGTGACCTAGATACGGCTAGGACCGAGTCATCATCTTCTTTAGATGTCTTATTTTTTAGTCTATTTTCCTCCAAACTTAGCTCTTCAATGGTATTTTCAATAAAGGAGACTTTCCCTCTATGAAGAACAACTGATTTAGTAGACTCAAACTCCGATCTTAGACCATTGATGAATTGATAGAAATGCTCCGCATCAATTTTTCTTTGGTGGAATTCTATGTCTTCGAGACAATGTCATCTAGGCTCAAGAAGAGTCACTCGTTCCAAAGGTTGGATAACTCAATAAAGTATTCTCTAATACTTTTTTCTCTTTGAGTCATAGTGCATACTTTGTCTTGCAAATTGCATGTGTACAATATTTTTAAGAGAATACATTCTTTTAAGATAGTCTCATGCTTTATGATGCAGTGGTGAGGGACTGATGCAGTGGTGAGGGTCGGCTGCAACTTACCGGCTGGCAGGAAGAGGAAATATGACTCTCACGTTCAGCAATGGGCAGAAAATAAGAGACAGTCACCCAAATTGATGGTGACTGGGTTAAAACCTCCTTTTATTGAAAATCAAGAACTTCAATGAACGAGAAACAATGTTGAATAATAAATGAAAATAGCAAACAAGGCAAAGGAATGAGACAAAAGGGAAAGAAAGTAAAAATATGTTGGAACGAAAAGGCTGCTGCCCAGGAATTAATCTTCTCTGCTTTCGTAAAACCCTAGGAGAGGGTTTTGACTATTCAGCTGGCGGATCCGGATCTTAGGTCCAGTCATAGACCCGAGACGAGATCCGGGTCTTCTTCTTGATGGATCTGGATCTGGGTCACGGGTCTTGGAGTAGGGTCTGAGTCCATCCTGCCCTGCATCATTCTCTCCTGGTGGGAAAGAAGTCGGCTCTGACGACTTGTTGTCTCCACAATAAGCATATAGATCAGACACCTTAGATGTAGGAGAAAAGTGCCAAGTTTTGGGCAGCCCAAGGAGGGAAGATCGGTCAAATAGGCCCGCTAGCCGGGGCAACCCGGTCTCCTTGGTGGGAAGGAGAACTATCCTATGACCCTGAAAGACAAATGTGTACGTATTCCTACGGCCATCATGGATGGTCTTACTGTCAAACTGCCAGGGACGTCCCAATAGGATGTAACACGCACTCATGGGCGCCATGTCACACCATACTTCATCGTGGTAATGCTTCCCCATAGAGAACCGAACTAGACAATGCAAGGTGATGGGCACCTCGTGACCTTTCTTGAACCATGTCATTTTATAAGGTTGGGACAATTTTTCTGTTTTTAGGTTCAAGGTGGACACGACACTCTCGGACACCATATTCTCGCATGCTCCAGTATCAATGATAACATCACATGTATGCCCCTCACAGTTACACCAGGTTCTAAAAATATTATTTCGTAACCATTTCGTGGGGGCCGATTCTTGGGATGTGGTCAACGCATGACGGATGGTTAACAAATTTTCAATGCTGCCATCGAACTCTACGACTTTCACCTCGTCATTCCCCTCAACAAGCGACTCACCCTCGCTCTCACTATCGGACGCAGACTCAACAATGCCCTCTGCTAGATGAGTGTTCTTATTCATGGTGGGACACTTGGACGCAATATGACCTAACTCTTGACACCTAAAACAACGAACAATGGACTCATGGGGCTTACCCTTGGATCTGGTGTGGTACGCGGGTCCAGACTGATCGGTTTTGCTAGGGTCGACTCCTTGGGTAGACTTTGAGTCTTCTTTCCTAGGGGAGCTCGCTCCCCTGGTTGGGAAACTCAACTTGGGTTGACTGGACTGATCACTACGGGATGTCCTATGTTCCTGCCTCCTTTTCAGTTTCTCCTCTACATTCATAGCATAACTACTTGCCTGATCCAGTGTCTCGACTGTGATACAACTGAAGTCGTCAAAAATAGCAGGACGAAGACCAGAAATATACCTCGTGACCTACTGGCGGGCGGTCTCCTCGATTTGCACTCATAGGGAGAGACGATGGAATTCCGCAGTGTAATCCGCCACAGTATTGGTGCCTTGACGCAAGGTCAGGTACTCCTTGTAGGCTCTTTCGGCGTGATCTGACGGCACAAACTTAGACTGCATCAACCGCTGCATCTCTCCCCAAGTCTGTACACGCTCTAATCTCTGTCGCTCCCTCGATCGCTGCATCTCAACCCACCATGTCTGTGCTAGACCTCTTAACCGAGTAGAGGCTAGGGAGACACGATGGTGTTCGGCGACGTCGTGGTAGTCGAAGAAGAATTGGACGGCATATGACCAATCAAAGAACTGCTCTGCATCAAACCGACCTGCGAACTTTGGAAGCTCTAACTTCACCCCATACGTGGAGGGGCGCTCTGGTGCTCTCTGCTGACGGGCTTCCACCAAACCTGCAGGGTATTCATCCCAAAAAGTATCGTCCCACACTGCCCTATCATCGTGGTTCTGCTCGCCTGGCTGCTGGTGTTGTGCTACTCCAATGACGTGTGGACGACACTCAGGTCGCGCCGGTCCCTGCTGAATCTGCCTCGGTCTGGCTGGCCCATGGGCGGGAGCCATTTGTGTCCGACGTTGGGGTACCGGTATGACAGGTGGTCCTGCGATAGGCGGAAGGATGGGTCGGCTCTCGGGCTCTAGGTGGGTAGGAATTGGATAGTATGGGTTTGGGTTATAGGTCGGGTTAGGATAACGGTATTGGGTAGGATATGGTATTGGGTTTTGGATCTGAAGTGGGTTACGGGGTTGGTTCTGGTTCGGGTATCTGGTTGGGTTGGTATTGGACTGAGATGATTCGCCCGACTGGCTATGGATCGGGCCTAATCCTAGACTATTTGTCAGACCCAAATTTGAATAGGTTGGATCGGGGATCGAGCTGTGGTAAAAGGTTTGGTTTGAACTCGATCCACGATCCATACAATGATGGGTCTGGTTTTGACCCGGCTCAACATCAAGCTGGAGCTCCGTCCGGGTCCGATACAGGTTTGGGTCGGTATGGGGTTCCATTTTGGGTTCGAAAATAACGGGTTGGGCTGGATTCGTAGTAAACTGCAATCCAAACCCAACTGGGTAGGCTGGATATGGGTTTGCAGGACCCGTACCCGCCACCGGGAACCCAAAGGGTGGTCCCTGGAAATCGGGTATGGGTCTGATCCTAGTGGGATCTCGACCGGACCCTGCTGGAGCAGGTCCGATCCCTAGGGGTTCAGTCCCCTTGGTCTGCAAATGCGCTGCAACAATGCCCCCGCGCACAGGTGCTGGGAAAATTGACAGACCCACCCCAGTCTGGACTGAGGTGGGTGTGTTTGCAGCTTGACTCGACATCAGGTTCGGGAGGAACTCTGGGTTCGGCCCACGCAGACCGTGCCCGATTGGCAGCCCCTGCTGCGTGGGTCGTTGCCATGCTTGTGCGCCAACGTGGCTGATGGGCAGGCTGTCTTCCCCCATTCGAGTGGACTGCGTTCCACGAATCATCGTCAGTGGCCTTTGGTGGGGCAATGGCTGGCCGACGTCCCTGCCTAACTCCTTCCCTGTACCACCAGATGGCACGACTAATGGGAAGGGTTGTTGGGTCACAGCCACATATTCGACAGGGACAACACCAACCTGCTGAGTAGACGCTGATGGTGGTACTGCCGGTGAATCCATCACTGCAACTCGACTCTCTACCCCATCTAATCGTCGTGATATACTGGCCACGTCCCGGCTGACTCGCAATACGCTTTCCTGCATCTTCGTCATCATTTCCATCATCCGTAGCATTGGGTCTGTGTTGCCGACATCCTCTTGCTCGGTCTCTGTCACAGGATCGCCCCTCACCTCCGAACTCATCTTGCTGTCGGGGAGAAAGGCGCTGGCTCTGATACCAACTGATGCAGTGGTGAGGGTCGGCTGCAACTTACCGGCTGGCCGGAAGAGGAAATATGACTCTCACGTTCAGCAATGGGCAGAAAATAAGAGACAGTCACCCAAATTGATGGTGACTGGGTTAAAACCTCCTTTTATTGAAAATCAAGAACTTCAATGAACGAGAAACAATGTTGAATAATAAATGAAAATAGCAAACAAGGCAAAGGAATGAGACAAAAGGGAAAGAAAGTAAAAATATGCTGGAACGAAAAGGCTGCTGCCCAGGAATTAATCTTCTCTGCTTTCGTAAAACCCTAGGAGAGGGTTTTAACTATTCAGCTGGCAGATCCGGGTCTCGGGTCCAGTCATGGACCCGAGACGAGATCCGGGTCTTCTTCTTGATGGATCTGGATCTGGGTCACGGGTCTTAGAGTAGGGTCTGAGTCCATCCTGCCCTGCATCCCTTTATTTGCATGTTCAAATTTAGCTAGACTCGAGCACTTCTTGATATCAACAATACTAATGAGCCAAGACATAATCTTGGCATGCATCATTCTCCATTCTTTCTATTTTTTCTCATAAGTGACCATAGCATTGGTCATTTCCACTTCCGTAAGGTACTTTTTCTTCTTCTTAGTAAGAATTAGCTTGGGTTCCGAATCGGACTCATCCACTAATCCCCACAACCCTTTCCTCCATACAAGGTGCTTCATGATTGAAGCTTATGTTACATAGTTTGTGTCATTGAGCTTGATGGGTTTTATGGCGACATTATCATTGTCATCCATGTTTACAAGGACTTAAGAGAATAGAACGAAGATAGAGAGAAGGGAAAAAAAGAGGAGAGAGAAAAAAACAAAGAAAAACACGAGCACTCCATCTCCAAGAGAGCACCTCCAATGAAGAACATGAACACTCCTCCACAAAGTGAGCATAATTTGTCAATAAAAGAATTAATTTTTTGTTAAAATCTAACAATGATGGTTACCAATTTAAAGAAAGTACATGGGAAGTGAGTGGAAGCGTGAGAGGAAGCACATAGAAAACATGAAAAGAAACGTGATAAAAGCATATAGCAAACATGTAGGGAAGCATGGACAATGTGTGTGGGAAGCATAGAAGAAGCGTGGGGGAATCGAGATTCTCATGAAATTTCGGAAGCGAGGAGTATCTCGCTTCCGAAGCGAGTTTCTTGGAAGCATGATTCACACCTACTTAAGAAGCTTCCGGTAACTTTGATTCAAATGATAGATAATTTCTTTATATGTTTTTTTTGTAGGCCCAAATAATAGGTGTTCTTTGCAAATACATTTGAGTTGTAAAACTAAATAGAGATCACACAAGGATGATAGAAGAACCAATAACAAGAACAACCAGAGAGGACACGACAACATTTCACAAAAGAGAGACAAAATAGATGGCAGGGATATGCCATCTATTTCAATGCATGAACCCAGCTACATATTTTGAACCACTTAGCTTTTGAAATTAGAATTGTTTTTGTTGATTTGGCAAATGACAAGATTCCATAAATGATACCATCAATTTCAGCAAAATATATGAGACACACATGCCAAATGCTTGCTTGTACACAAAACTCCGTGATCTACCATTTAGAGCATATTTGACAAACATTTCGGAAAGAGTAGACTGAATAGTCCCTTGCCTCATCACCCTCACGCATAAGGGATCGCACTAGAGTTGGGGCTGTGTAGATCATTGTCACTTTATATTTATCAACAATTTTCCAACAATGCCCATCATCTGGATAATTTGGTGCCTGCACATAAGACATACTGAAAGTCGAGAGAATGAACTGAAGAATATTGCAGCCTAAATCTGGGAAAAGGTAAATAACTCCTCAAGGAAAAGGTAAAGGCTTATAAATAATGTACACGACTTAACTACAACATGATTGTTATTAAGCAATGTCAATTGACATACAACACCCACATTTCACAAGATAAACATAAAAATAAAGGAAAGAAAACAAGGTAACCAACAACTGCGAAATTGAAAACAGATGACGTCCTTGCTTCATCATTCATTGAAGAAAAGAGTTCTCAACATGATGGTTTTATATGTTCTATTCATTGTAATCTCCACTTCACACCAACTGGAGACCATTTGGCATGAATATTCCATAGCAAATGGCACTATAAATATGCATGTGTATATCTGCTTTTATGTGGTGTGATGCATAAACATATCATAGTGTATTTCCAATCAACTTGTTAGGCTGTTTCATCTCAACATTGTCATATGTAAACCTTAGAAAAGCGAATCATCTATAAGCCCTAAAATTGTGAAATCTCTCTCTCTCTCTCTCTCTCTCATCCTTTTTCATCTTTCTTCTCATCTCAAAATTTCTCCAGGCTTCAGAGAACACTGCGTTTGTGTTCGCCCTTTTTTCTTTTTTTTGCAAGAACTGTCACAACCATCCACTGAGAACAATCAACATCGACAGAGAGTTGAATTTCATTTTATTCAGTTGAGAGCACTAATTTTCTAAGTGTTTGAAAGTTTTTGACTTACCTTCTGCAGCTTTAATTAAGAAGTAAATAGTAATGCATTTTCAAGATTAATAGTGTTGTGGTCATGATGAGAATTCAACAACATAGTGGAAATCTAGTGGAACTCAACAGGGAATTTGTCTAGATAAGTTTAGAGAGGTTTACAGAAGATTCATTCTTTCTTGTTCACAAGTTTAGGGGTTAGTAATTACTAACTGTGAGATAGGACATCATGAATCTCTCAGTTTTATTTAATTAGAGGTCAGTCTCATGAAAAAGGTGTTCAAGCTGAAAAAGAAACCGACTAATAGATCCAAAACAGGTGGCTTCAAGTCTTAAAACTTCGGTTCATATTAGTAAATGTGATTTTTTCAGCATAACTGTAGCTTTGGGAGCCAGACAGGTAGATGGCTCTTCCTCCTTGTGGAGGAGCTCGCTTATAGCATATGGATAGCTGGTTTTTGGAACTTTTAGAAACAAGGTTATAAAAGCAGATCCACAAAGGTTATGCAAGTCCAGGAGACAGACACATGCACACGCACACTTAAAGTATAGTGCAACTTATCCCCACAACTATCTAAAGAAAAAGGAGTCCTAAAGTTTAGCTATTGCACTGCCTAAAAAAACAATGGCATTTTATTACCTTTAAATGAATTTGATCTACTTTTGATGCAATAAATAACAGAAATTCAGGTTGTACAAATAGAAAAGTTTGAATCTGTTACCCCTTCAAATAAAACTACAGTAGCCCCATTCAACAAAGGGCCATATGTAACATAGCTATGCCCGGTGATCCAACCACAATCAGCAGTGCACCTGAAAGAGAGACTCAAAATTCAATCAAACAGCAAACTGAACATCAAGATAATGCTAATAAAAATCATCATGAAATATGTCAAATAACACCAACATACACAGACCAGAATAAGCTATTTCTTAGAGAAAAATGCAAATGAAACTATTGTTCCATACATAAACTAAATGATCAATGAGAAATAGATAAGCTAAATGTTAATTTATGGTTCAATTGCAGTTATAAAGGAGCTTTCATACTCAGTTGTATCTTAGAATAAACCAGCTCCCAGTTAAGATTTTAAATGTTCCATAGCATGAACAGTAACTCACTGTTTCAATAAAAAAGAAAGCTTCATGCTACATATTCATACACATATACAGAAAGTTTGGATACATCAGTATGCATTCATCCTGCTCAGGAATCCTAAGCGGCATGATTTTGAAGACAATAGTGGCTCATGCAAGGAGATCCATATCATCAGTGAAATGCTCAACCACAATCTCAGAAAATGTTTGCAGAGTGTAACTTGTTAGATCCCCAACAATGTCAACAGTCGGAACCAGTTTACTAGATTTCATATCATGAAGTGTTTTGAGAGAGTTAAGCCGAAAGTTTTTGCCCCCGACTTTACAATGGTCTGTCATGTAAAGCGTCTGTGTTACTGGCTGCACTTTGATTATGTGGAGGTTGAGATAATAGATACACATAATGAATCAAATCTATCAAAAATACTTCAAGTGCTCATGTACCAGTATATGTCTGTCGGTTTATAGTCAAATGCATATTTGAATGTTGTTGCAGTATATATCATATATATAGCCTACAGTTGTGTGCAGAAACACCCTGAAAAGGGAAAAAACAATTAGTACATATAACTGCAGAACCATAAAGGAGGCCGCTGGGTGGTGCATGGTGAAGTGCTCAGGCAAGTCAGCATAGTTATGTGGGTTCGGATCCTGAGAGCAGCCACTTCTTGCTAAAAAGCAGAAGATCAGTACCAGTTCTTATCCGGCCCTTACCAGCATACAGGTTAAAGTATGAGAATACACTGTGTATGGCTCTTTCTTCTTTTACTTTTTTTTTTAACTGCAGAACCAAAAAGATTTAGCTACAGAGTGAAGTGAAATCCACAAAGTCTCACCTTTGGCTTTCCAGTGCTTCCACTAGTATATAAAAGAAAAAGTGCATCTTCTGCATCAACCCACTCAACAACACATTCAGTTGAATACTTTGGAATTTTATCCTGAAAGATAGCCATGGAAGTAAGTTTTTCAACAAAATATAACATTAGAATATATCACAACTACCACAAAACCTTCAATGGTATCTAATCACCACAAAATCAAGAATCATGAACAACAGATCCAAATGCACATGTCAATTTTGTAAGCCCCGGGACCTCTACAGCTTTTTTTGTATAGGCCTTCACTGCCAGGAAGGACAGAAAAGCTATCTTGATGGAGAATGTTTAAGCCAAGAGACTTGCAATCTGCACTAGCTACGAAAATAAACTTCATAAAATATCTCGTGTGTAGGGTTGAAGAAATAAAGAGACAAGTGACAAGAAGTGAACTTTATATGGCACTAAGAATGGTGGTTCATGGACCATATGGCTTGTGATTGTGCATTGATTTGAAACACTTCTTGTGCAAGGCATTGGAAATCATCAATTGCCACAGGGACAGTAGGCCTCCTTTGTGAACAACATGGGTACAATTGAAGACAAGGAAACATCTCTTGGAGAACAAGTTGGGGATAGTGTTAAGGAGATGAAATATAAGTGACCATAATTAAGATGATCCTTCTATCTATGAGAATTATCCTTTCATTTAATCTCGTTCTCGAGAGAGATGTACTTGAAGCTGCTAATGCCATGTTAATTAAGCCATACAATATATTTTATTGTAAACTGTGAAAAGTCATCCTAAATCATCGATGAAAACATGATTAAAAAATATGAAAGAGGATATAAAAACATGGACGAATGAGAAATATGAAATCATACATGCAGTGCGTGATAGATAGCGGCAAAGATGCCTGTTTCCTGCACACTCAATCAGTGGTTCATGCAATTTCTAATGTCATACATGTTCCTCAGTGACAAATATCACAAGACTTTTGCGAGTATCACAAACAAAATCGCGTGATACTCTGTCCACCGAATTTTTCTAGTTCATAGAGAAAATGAAGAAGACTACCGAAGGGGGGAAAAGTTTTACTTCAAGAATTGCAGTTCTTTTAAACCATGGATGTGGACCGACTCTTGGAGCAGCTAGGGATGCCAAAATCCTGTTATTTATATTTTCTATCACCTAACTATGCTGTAACTTGAAGATCTCAATCATGTGCTTGCTACAACTTTCAAAGAACAAGTAAAAAAATCAAAGATCACAATAACTTCCTAAAGATACTCAAGAACTTTACCTATCTCAAATTCCACAAAAGATTAACTAAAAATAAAGAGTTTTCTGAACTTAACTGACATGCCACCATGCATCTCTTCCTTCTTGCCATTTTGTTGCTTCCCTCTTCATTGCAGATTGATTCTCAGACTTCAAGCAAATACCTACTCATGAAGATAGAGTTAGTTAAACTCTACATTTTGTCAAATAAATTAAAAGAGAAATGAAAATGATTGATTTATCTTGAAAAGGAAAATCATTTCCAAAGTATAGAGCAGAAATCAAATTTAATATTACCATAAGATACATTTCATTAGCATTTCTCAAACAGAAGATTATGAACATATTACTTTAGTGGCAATCTGCCACCCATGAGTTTCTCATGTATGCCACTCTCTTTTCTTTTCTTCTTTTTTCTTTCCTCATTAACTTTTCAATGGAGGAAAAAGAGTAAAATCAAGATTGATAAAAAGTAGGGCATATAAATTAGAAAAAAAAATAGAATAATGTAGCAAAAAGCAGTTGTTACAATAACACTCTGTTGACATTATATAACACACACACGTCCGTGCTTTCCTAGTAAAGGAAAGAAAAAGAGCAATATAGAAGAGCCCAAAAAATATAAGTAGGAATCATACCAAAGTTCACTACCCATCGCTGGTAAATAAAAATTGAAACTGTGACAATCACAAACATGAATAGCAATTCATTAATGTATATCATTTTCCATCTATTCCTTAGGAGCTGTTACAACTTCCTTTTGTTTTCTCTCATGACACTACAACTGGGACCTCTAAATTTTTTTAATAGATTAAATCTTTTACTCTAAGATTTTCTAGAAAGAGTCTAACTGTTTCCTACAATTCTATCAAGGGAAAAGGCAAATGCTAAGAAAACAAAGGAGAGACTACAAAAGAACCATATCAAGCTTTATCTGCATCAGGAAATGCTAATTTCTAGTAAAACATGATCAATCATTCAAAGAACTATTGTCTAGGAAAACTATCATGGCCAACAAACTTGGTCTCAATTAATACTTGGACTTTGATAAAGACATTATAGAGGAAGGACTAGAGTTACCGAAAGCGCCCCTACAATAGGAGAAGTGTGCTTCCCCAATACGCATTTCGGAAGCGCGAAACACTGTGCTTATGAAACGCGTGGGGACACGTGCGGAAGCGTGCTTCCCATAAATGGGAAGTGTGTTTCCCTTTTATGGGAAACACATATGGGAAGCGTGCTTCCCCCTCTCTTCCCCCACACTTCCCTCTTTTTCTATTTTTATTTTTTATTTTTTATTTCTTCTTTTTTCGCTTTCCCCTCGCTTCCTAGGTTGCTTTCGGTTCGCTTCCTAGGTCACTTTCGAGACGGTTCGTGATTCGCTTCTAAGTAGTCCCACGCTTCCCGCTTCTTAAATTTTTTTAAGTGTCTCGCTTCCCGCTTCTGCTTCCCGTATCGTTTTCCGCTCCCGCTTCCTCGACTGGCAACCATGGGAAGGACCCCACACATCTTAATGAATAACTTCAAAAGAAAAATAAGCCCTTTTATTTGATCTAGAGAAAGAGAGTTTATGACTCTTACAAACATGATAATTGACACAAGAAGATGAGACACTTCAGTCTTTAACATCAATAAGACCTTTATTACATAAATGATTAAGAAAACTGAAATTGCAATGTCCTAATCTATGATGCCATATACTAGCATCTTCGGCAGCAACAACGAACTTCGATGACGAAAAAATACAGGAGTGATTGAAGAAGAGCTAAACGATAAGATGAATTATGCTACTTGTGCTTCGTTAAGCTCATATCTCCTCCTCTCAGTGAGTGTCTAATTTGTGTAAATGTCCTTCACAGAAACATAAGACAGAGAAAAGGTGACACAAAATTAGAATCTTAACATAACTAAGAAACAAAAATTACATTTTTTGAAGAATACGAACAAGAAAAACATTTGATAAAGGAAGTGGACCTCTACTGGTAGGAACATTGGTAGTACCCACATAAGCTATGTGGTGATGTTTTCTATCGTCGACACGCCCATTCCCATGATCAGGTTCAGAGTTAGCGAGTTTACCTGGGTCACCCATAACATGGTTGGCTGCTTTGGAGTTTAAGAACCAGCCTTGATTAAGTTTTGGTGGAGGTGGCATGCTTGAGTGGGCTGACCAAGGTTTCCTTGTTGGATTGTGTAGTTGCTGCATATTTATCTGGCCAAAACCATTACTGGAGTATCCATATCATAAGGTGATCCAACTGAGGAAGCACCTGAAGGTGCTGTGGGAGGACTATGAAGAAAGTAAGCTAGAACATGAGATGGTTGTCCACCTATAGGCGGGCTAGTTGCAACGAGAGAACATAAACGAGGAAGTATAGGAACAATGGGTGGTTTTAAAGTAGGAACATATCACGAGTAGCAATTAGAAGTTGTGTTCTTTCTTCTCACACATCTGACAGACATGATTGGTATTGCCTTGAGGTGTGGGCAAGATACCAGCACCTCGACCACCACCACCAAAATTTCGGCCTTGCCTCCTGCCTCTTCCTCTAGGCATAGTGGATCTATAATATCCTTAGTCAACAACTAATACATCATGATTAGTTTCATTCTTTTGAGACTTAGTGAGCACACCAAACATCATCTCATGCTCTAATAATATGGCACACAGACGTTCAAAAGGCGGATGAGGTTTTGTGCCTATATACATGGTAATAAACATGTACTATGTCGTCAATCCGTGAATTGTCTTTATGCATATGTCCTCATCTGATAAAGGGGAACCAATGGCTGAAAGTTGATCCACAAAAACTTTTGACTTTTGAGAGATAATTGGCTACCCAAGAATCACTTTTTTTGAGATCTGCAAATTTAGCCTTGGGTTGATATACCTTCGAGGTGGAGATTTCCTCATACCATTGATGCAGAACATCCCACACTTTCTTTGCAGGAATACCAGATGGAATATGGAGCAAGATGTTATCATTGCAAAATTTTACTTTTGCAAGTCAAACTGATCTTTGAAAAAAATTATGAAAATAACTCGCCTCCGTTTTAAAATGCAGGATAATTCCGAGGAATGGGACTCGCCTGTCGGTACGAGGTTCAACCGTTCCTGACACCGTAACCATGGGTAATCGAACCAATGATCAATCTTATGCATTGTTTTGCTCAACTTATCTAAATCGATATTCTATTCCTAAATGCACAAAGAATAAGGCATGTGCTATGACTTAGAGAAATTTTTGACTGAAAAACATGATGTATGTTTCAGAGATTTAAAATACTTGAAAAATTCTTGGAAAAGATGACACTTTGAAAATCGTGAATCACATTTAGACACTATTTCTAAAGAAAAGGAATGTCGATTTCTGAGAAATCCAAGTGTTTTAGGAAAATAGATTTCTGAGGAATTTCAAATAACTTTGAAAAAACTTGATTTTTCTGAATTCAAACTTTGAAATAGGGAATATAACTTAGAAAATCGTGGATTGAATTTAAGAAAGTACTTGAAAAATCCTAGAAAGAATCAAGGGTTTCGAGAAAATCAATTTCTGAAGAAGACTTGAAAAATTTTAGGGAAAATCGATTTTTTTGAAATGGTATTAAAAAAAAAAAATCAGGAAAAGGGGCATGCGACCCTGTGAAATACTTTCATGATGCAATCTAAACCTAAATGATGTATGAATATGATTTTGAGAAGAGATTTCTGAAGATTTTTGAGAAAATTGTTTGAAAAAGAGAGTTTATGTGCCTTATAGAACTTTAATGAAGTAAATTTACCCCATATCTCTGACTATGGCCACAGATATGGATTGAATGTATCCCATTTGATTCTAAAATGAGAAAAAAAATTAAAAAAGATTGAAATATGCAATGGTTTTTTAAGATATCCTAAGAGTGTAGGTTGATTATGACTTAAAAGAAGATGATAAATCTGAATTTTTTTCGTATTCTGACTATGACCACAAATATAAACTCAATCGAGTTTATCAACTTCCTAGAAGCTAGTGCATGTGTCATTCGTGTAGACTATTGTGAGTTTGAATATTCATGAATCATCATCCATCACACATTAATATTATGGAAAAATAAAACTATATGCAATGCAATCCTATTCTAAGCAGGAAAAGTAAATTCTTATTCCAAATGTTTACAATTACAATTTACATAAAAAGGGAAAAGGGAAAAAGAAATAAAATAAAATACACTCTTGAATGTCCCTGCAAAACTAAAAAACTTGTTAGTGAAAATATATTGGCTTTTCTGGATTTATCCAATAATATCTAGAAATTACTAGATTTATCCGGATATAAGCCTTTTTTCATATTTTCCTAAGATAAACATAATAAAACATGATGTAAAATTGAATAAATAATAAAGATAAACAACTTTGAAATTTGGAATTTAGAGAAAAATGACAAAAATACCCCTGAAAACAAGACTATGGCCTTGAAATCAGGGTTTTCAGAAAAGATTTTTGTAAAACTTTGGATTTATAGCTCAAATAGATTCAAATAAACACCAAATCAGGTATGAAGTACCCTAGCATGATTATAAACATGATCAAACATTAAAAATATAAAAATTTTATAAAAATTTTGAAATATCACAAAAGTAATGATTTTTGTCAGTGTTTTACTCGAACTAGGACTCCGCAGGCACCCTATTTTCATGATTTAATCAAATAATATATTAAATGAATTAAAAAACTAGTAAAAAATGACATAGATAGTTTTGATATTTGTAAAATTAATCTGCGTTCAAAAATATATATTTTTTACATTGTTTTAATATAAAAATTGAATAAAACTATAAAATACATAATTTTTGCCCATTAGCACATACCTGTCACAGTGTCAAACCCAAATCAGGTGTCAAATCACTATAGAAATTTATAAAAATTTACAGAGAGATACTAGACAAAAAAAAAAAAAGATTTTTCTTTTTACAGATTAGAAAAATCATCTCTAGTTAGGGATTTATCATTTTGGCAATATATGCTCAATTCTGACGAATATATAACAAGTTGAAATAAGTACATCCAGTTTCGGGTACATGAAAATATAGCAAATTATATTAAAAAATTATAAAATTTTAGCAGTGAACAACAAATATATAGAAGAAGATTTTTTTCTTTAAAGATTATCGATCAGATCTCCGGTTAGGGAGATACGGTCAACACAAGTCGATCTAGGGTTTGAACAAGGTATAACAAACTCTAAAAAACTGATTATACTTTCTGACATAGGAAAAATATCAAACAGATGCATAAAAATATGAAAATTTTACAGTAAATACTAGACATCAAAACGAAACTACTAAAACTTACGGATCATCGATCGAATCTTTGATGAGGGAGATATCACTTTGGCAAGTTATTCTCAAATCCACATAGCGATTTCATGGGTTAAAAATCACAGTTCGATTTTCTATTTTTTTGACAGGGTTCCAGGACCCAAAATAATCTAATTTTTTTATGAGAAATCACTGACACATGCACGGTTCTACCCTAAAAAAATCAAAATTTAATGATAGAAAAACGAATATGAAATAATGTTGTTCCCGCGTGCCCAGAATAAAAAATGCATATTATCTAAAAAGCACATGAATAAACCTAATTTAAATATGCAAAAACCATAAAAAAATATAAATTATACAATGAATCATAATTTGATGCTTGAACATGTAAAATAAGCATTAACATGATAAAATAAAAATAAAAAATCAGAAAAAACATGGTTGAAATTTGATTTAGCCATTAAAAGATAGATTTGACCCATCGAACGGTCGAATCTTGATCTTTTTCGGGTGTTTAATAAAATAAATGAACTATCAATGATTCCAACAGATAAAAAACTTGCAAAAAAACATGGATGATCAGTAGATCATCATCTTAGGTCATGAAGCATGGATCTTGAACAAAAAAACAAAGAAAAGTTCACACATAGGGGCGAGAGTGGTGAAAATCAATAAAAAAATAAAATAAAACAAAAAGAAGAAGAAGAAGAGAAGACTCACCTTTGTTGCAGCAATGTAGGGAGAGGAAGGACTTGGAAGATAGAGGAAGCCACGAAAATTTTGATAGATAAAAGAGAGAAAAAGCCTCCTTGACCCCCCCCCCCCCCTAAAGTCCCTATTTATAGGTTTTCAAGCATTAATTAGGGAGAGTCCTAATTGTTTTGAAATTTTCTTAATTAACTTAATTAGGGGGGTGGTTTTTCCAGCTGGATTTGACTTTTCAACCTTCCTAATTAGACTCTAATTAACCTAATTGAATTAAAACAAATCTAAATGTGGCGCCACCTATTGTGGGCCCACATTTGATTTTAAAGGCTCTAATTTTAAGATTTTTTTAAAAACAAAGTTTTAAAAGGTGAAAATAAAGGTTATATTTTGAAATTAATTTTGATTTTTCAAACTCTTAATCAAATTAGAACACTGACTAACCCTAAGCTAACCCTAACTCTTTCAAATATTGTGCCACCCAGAGTGGGCCCCACTTGATTTTTCAAAAATGATTTTTAAAACTTGAAAATGAAGGTTTTCAAAAGAGGTTTAGAATGAAATTAGTTTTGAAATTGAAAGTTTTTAATCAATCAGAGTCCTGACTAGATCAGGACTCCTCCAGACGTGGTGTCAACTGAGTGGGCCTCACATCAGGGTTTTAAAAAAGTTGAAATAGTTTTAAAATAGAGTTAGAATCACTGAATGAAAATCAAAAGTTTTGAAAATAGAGTCCTGAGCAAACTGAAACTCTAGACTAGAATCATAAACTAACTAAAACTCTAAAATTTAGGTTTTTGAAAGCCAAATAAAGAGGTTTTTGAAAGATTTTCTCAAAATAAGTGAAATAAGTAAAAAAAAAAATATTTAGGGTTAGAGTCCTAACTCAACCGAAACTCTGAAATAGAGTCCTGAATCAATTGGAACTCTGCAAAATAGACTAATTTTTGAAAAACAAGTGAAGAGAATGAAAATGGAAGTAGAAACAGAAATCAGAATGGAGTCTTAACCGAATTAGTACTCTGGGACAGAGTCCTGATCGAACTAAAACTCTAGATTTTTTTGTTTTTTTTTTCTAACAATAATTGAGAGAGTTTTTAGAAAATAAGAGGAAATAGCATGAAATTTGAAATCAGGATTAGAGTCCTAATCCAACTGAAACTCTAAGACAGAGTCCTAGTTTAATTGAAACTCTAAAAAATTGGGTTTATTTTCGAAAAACAAGTAAAATAAAGGTAACAGATGAAATCATGGTAGAGTTCTGAATCGATTGGGACTCTAGGACAGAGTACTGATTCAACTGAAACTCTAGAATTTTGTTTATTTTGGAAAACAGATGAAAGAATTTTCGAAAACAAGTGAAAATAGTAACAAGCAGTGAAATCAGAATAGAGTTCTGACCCGACCGAAACTCTGGGGACGGAGTCCTAATTGGGCTAGAACTCTAAAATTTTGCTATTTTTGAAATATGAATAAAAGAGTTTTTAAAAGATTTTCTCAGAATTTGATAAAATGAGCTGAAAAACGAAGTTAGGGTCAGAGTCCTGATCAAACTGGGACTCTGGGACAGAGTCCTAATTTGACTAAAACTCTCAAAATTTTGAACAAACAAGAAGATTTTAGAAGTTTTTTCACAAAATAGATGAAAATAAGGTGAAAACTAAAATCGGAATTAGAGTCCTAATCCAACTGGGACTTTGGGACAGAGTCCTAATTCGACTAAAACTCTTAAAATTTAGGGTTTTCTAGAAAATAAATTAGAGAGTTTTAGAAAATAGGTGAAAATAAGATAGAAATTGAAGTCAAGTTCAGAGTCCTGATCCGACTAGGACTCTGGGGAAGAGTCCTAATTCGATTAGAACTTTGAGAATTTTTTGGTTTTCTGAGAAGCAAATGATGAGATTTTAAAAAAGATTTTTTGAAAACAAGTAAAAATAAAATAAAAAATGAAATCAAGATAGAGTCCTTATTCGATTAGGACTCTAGGGCAGAGTCCTAGTCCAACTGAAATTCTAAAATTTTGGCCAAAATGAAAGGTTTTCTCAAAAAGATATAAAAATAGAAGTGAAAAGTAGAGGCCTGATCTGACTGAAACTCTGGAAAAAAGTCCTAATCCGATTGGGACTATGAGATTTTAGCCAAAATGACAGAAATGGACAAGGGATAAGACTACCTCTGATTTAAAACCAAAATAAAATTCTGAAAAAGGTTTAAAAAGTAAAAAGAGAGTTCTGACCCGACTAGAACTCTGAAAAATTGAGAAATTTGATGAATAAAGGAATCCAGAAGCGACACCACCTATATGGGTCTCATCTGAGAATTAAGATCAGTAAAAAAATTGATTTTAAAATGAATCCAGATCGTTTTGTAAAGAAAATACTTTGAAAATAAAGAATATAAGATATTGGGGGCAAAATGTCGATTTAAAACCCAGTTTTTTTTAAAATGGCCTTCGAGAGAAAGGTTTTAAAATCGAATCCGGATTAGATGTTTAGAAAAAACCAGAGTGCTGGATCTCGAAACTGAGATGAAATGTAATGGAATAATATGAAATAATGAGAAATGATAAGAAATGATGAGATATGACATGAAACATAATGTGAAATGCAAACCCTGGATAAAGGATTTCAGGTATTGGACCCCGATCAATAGTTGTACTAGTTTAAAAAAAATGATAAAATTGATAAAAATGAACAAAATGATTCAAGAAATGGTTTTTGTCCCTGCACAGCCAAGAGTGACACTGAAAACTGAGGTTTTAACTGGTTTGAACTGGAATGAACTGAGTTCTAGGGTTTCAAAACTCAAATGAACTAACAAGACATTGACTCAACTCAACTCCTAGACTGAACGATCGAGAAATGATATCATTTTCTTAAAGAAATGGTGAGAAATGATCACTGGAGTAAAGTGAGTTACGAACAAGAACTGGATTTGAGCTGGAACAAAGATCAGTAATACTGAGATGAACTAAAACTGAAGCTCAAACACTAGCTCAATTGACTGGACTTAGCTCAATTTTAGTTGAAATGGGTTAGAATGGACTCCTAGACTGTGGAAAATGAATTTGGACTGGAACCACACTACTTGAACTCTTGGTGAGCTCAGATTAGACTCAGGGAAATAGGGTCGGCTGAATTTGACTGACTCGGGAACAATTGACTGGGATTCAGGTTAGAAATGAGCTCATTTCTCAGGAAATGAACCCATTATGGCAGGAATGGTAAAAAATGAACATGATCTGCTCACCGTGAGCTCAGGTGAGCTAGAAATAACTAACATTCTAACTGTTCTGAGCTTAAAAATGAGCTTAGTCGACTCTGACTGACAAGGATCTAAGGTGACCTAGGGGTAAAATGGGAATTTTACTGACAGAATGGGGGTGAAACGACACCTAAAAGGGGATAAACCTAGGGTTAGACTCTTACACTGACCTACAGGTTTTGCATATATGGCAAGGGGGTGTTTGGAAATGAACGAAGAAAATTTTGGGTGTTTACACAGGACTTTACACGAGAGGGTGGTCAGGATAAGTGCTTCTGCAGTCTGTTCATCCTTCTGCCAAGCAAAAAAATCAGGATTGCGAATATGATATTTCACAACCTTCTCTAAGTTGTCCTCCTATTGAGAGCTTGTGTGGGAAATATATTACGAAAAGACATGGATCGATCTGCCAAGGTGTCCCATTGAATCATAACTGCACAGGAAGGAAATAATTTACTTTTTTCATGTAATGAAGTTGTTGGAGTCGAGTTTTTCAGTGACAAGATGACTGAGAAAAGAGGCATTTAGCCCAACCATTTGCAATAATCAAAAGAGAATAAAGAAAAGATGAATAGCAAGAAAAACACAGAACCAAAAAATAAAGACGTGAGACCGAGAAGAAAAAGGCACGGTA
The DNA here is from genome assembly GCF_984573655.1 of Nuphar pumila. NCBI lineage: Eukaryota > Viridiplantae > Streptophyta > Magnoliopsida > Nymphaeales > Nymphaeaceae > Nuphar > Nuphar pumila. Next base: position 182,604,900 of record NC_143249.1, on the reverse strand, counting down.
CTGAAAGGAAAAGATATATATTAAAGTGAGCAGAAGAAGGATGATTAATAAGAAAGAAAACAAATTCTGATGCAGAAGAATAGAATAATAATATTGCCATTTTTTTTGAAATCGACAGAGAGAGAGAGAGAGAGAGGAGATGCGACCCTTTTTTTATTAAGGTGCGATCAACAAGAAATGCATCCCTTTTTTAACTTAAGGTGACATCTTTTCCTTTTTTTTTTGAGTAAAAAAATGATTCAGATCTGATCTAGTATGAAAAATAGGGAAATCAATCAGATCTATAAATATATAATGCGATGCGAAAAGGATTTTGAGAAAGAATGAAGAAGATTTGGAAGAAATAAACTTATTGATTTTTTTTTTATGAGAAGGAAAAGAAAATATATTTGATTTTTTTATGTCAGATCTAGAGAGATTAGCCAATGAAGATGAACAAGTCTGATTTATGAATAAGATCTGATTAGAAAAGAAGAGAGGTGAAAAGGCCAGATCTGACTTAATGGGCAAATCTACTTGAAAAGAGAGAAGAGATGTGCAATCACGTTTTTAATGAGAAGACTTACCTTGTTGTCTGCTCTGATACCATGTGAAAATGCCCACACAAACAACAAAACAAGATGAAAGAAGATGGAAGAGAAAGTGAGAAATCTCAAAAGAGGCATCACCTTAAGGGTGGCATGTTAAAAGTACATAATGGGTATTTACGGTATGAAATGAATCTAGATTTAAATTAACTTGATCCGTTAGTGTGCATATTCTAACACTACTACCACAAAAATAAGCCTAACATATACTAGATCTATCCGGACAAAACGTGGCCACTTTATGAGCATCTAACGGCTGCCGTAAGCGAGTGGGGATGAAACTCTAGGGATCACTTTGCAAGGGTGAAGGAAAAGGGAGGCACGGATTTGCAAAATTGCATAAGATAGCGACCATTTCTAAAAATCATCCATAAGGCAGGGACTAGTTTGCCCAAAAACCTAAAAAACTTTGCCTTAGCTTGTCCGTCCATCTCGTGATGGATGGCTCATTTCAAAGGCTGGAAAGAGAAAACTCTCCGCATTATCTGTTGTTCACCGTTTGGAAAAAACCCTAGCATGAGTATGCCCCCTTGCTAAAAAAAATCAAAAGTGTAAAACCCTAAACCCTCTTAAACGCCTCCAAGCGCCCGGAGGCATTTCTCTCTCTTCTCTCCAAAGTCTGAATAACAGAATAACTCCAATCCCCTTGTCTACTGAGAATCACCAGCAAATCCAAATCTATCATGTCCACTCTCTCAGAAGAGACGAAGAAGAAGAAGGGAAAGAAGAAGTCCAAGCACGGCGAAGGGGGAGATGAACTGGAGATCAAATACGAGACAGAGACGGCGGCTCTGGTAACACTCAAGGGCGGCCCAGGCGGAGAGGAAGAAGAAGCGGACTATCTGATCAAGCCGCAGGGATTCACCCCTCGCCTCGACACCTCCAAATGGCCCCTCCTCCTCAAGAACTACGACCGCCTCAACGTCCGCACCGGGCACTACACTCCCCTCCCCACCGGCTACTCCCCTCTCAAGCGTCCCATCGCCGAGTACCTCCGCTACGGCATCATCAATCTCGACAAGCCCGCCAACCCTTCCTCCCACGAGGTGGTGGCTTGGATCAAGCGCATCCTCAGAGTGGCCAAGACGGGCCACAGCGGCACCCTCGACCCCAAGGTCACCGGCAGCCTCATCGTCTGCATCGACCGCGCCACCCGCCTCGTCAAGTCCCAGCAGGGTGCCGGCAAGGAATACGTCTGCATCGCCAGGCTCCATTCCGCCGTTTCGGACGTCTCCAAGGTCGCCCGGGCCCTCGAGACCCTCACCGGCGCCCTGTTCCAGCGCCCCCCACTCATATCAGCCGTTAAGCGGCAGCTTCGAATCCGAACCATCTACGAGAGCAAGCTCCTGGAGTATGATGCGGAGAAGCACCTCCTCGTATTCTGGGTCTCGTGTGAAGCCGGAACCTATATCAGGACGCTATGCGTCCATCTGGGTCTGATTCTCGGCGTGGGCGGCCATATGCAGGAGCTCAGGAGGGTCCGGTCGGGGATCCTGGGCGAGAGGGATAATATGGTGACGATGCACGATGTCATGGACGCTCAGTGGATCTACGACAATTGCAGGGATGAAGCTTATCTTCGACGCATCGTTATGCCTCTGGAAGTGCTCTTGACAAGCTACAAGCGATTGGTTGTGAAGGATTCTGCGGTTAATGCGATCTGCTACGGTGCCAAGCTCATGATTCCTGGGCTGTTGAGGTTCGATAATGATATCGAAAACGGGGGGGATGTTGTCCTGATGACGACCAAAGGCGAAGCCATTGCTCTGGGGATAGCAGAGATGACAACTGCAGTAATGGCGACTTGCGATCATGGAGTGGTGGCTAGGATCAAGAGGGTAGTGATGGATAGGGATACTTATCCTAGGAAATGGGGTTTGGGGCCGCGAGCATCGATGAAGAATAAGATGATTGCTGAAGGGTTGCTAGACAAACGCGGGAAACCCAACGAGAAGACCCCTGCGGAGTGGTTAAGAAATGTAGTGCTTCCCACTGGTGGAGATTCTATGATTGCTGGATTGGCAGCCATGACTGAGCCAGAGGCTAAGGCTCCTAAAGATGTGAACCAATCGGAGGGCAAGGAGGAAAAGAAGAAGAAAAAAAAACACAAGGAAGACAGTGAGCTTGACGTAGAGAATGGGCTTAAACGCAAACTAGATGATGAAAGTTCAAGTCCCATTCCACCATCAAAGAAGATTAAGGTTGAGGGTGATGAAGACCATGCGGGAGAAGTATCCAAAAAGATGCATAAATTGAAGAAAGTTAAGGAGGACGTGCAAGTGAAAGCAGACGGAGATGAGAAAAGCGAGAAGAAAAAGAAGAAGAAGAAGAAGGAGAACAGTGAGAAGGGTGAATCTGTACCCTCCGATGAGGAGCAGAGTGGAAAAGAAAAGAAAGAGAAGAGCGTAAAACAGGAGTCAGAGCATGCATTTTCCGATGAGGATAAGGCTTCAAAGGAAGGGAAAAAGAAGAAGAAGAAGATCAAGGAGGAGCAAGAGGAAGGTGCTGCACTAACAACACCTCATGCTGGTGGAAGTGAAAGGGAAGATGGTAGAAGTGAGAAAAAGGAGAAGAAGAAGAAGAAAAATAAAACTGAAGATCAAGTTGAGCAAGATGAGTAATTGTTAATGCTAATGTTCACCTTGGAGTCGTTGTTGTTCAGGCAAGATGTTGGTAACCTCGGTTCCGGTGCTGCCAGCCTCCCTGTTCTTGTCTGTGTCGATATTTTTATGGCTTAGGTAAGAATGTTTTGCTTTTGTGCCTTTAATCTTATAAGTTGTATTTGCAGAACTAGTTTTCCCTGTTGCTCTGCACATAGACCGTCTCTTTTTGTGGTGAAATTAAGTTTTTGGCAACATCTAAACATGTTTTTCCTTTTTTCGCAAATTTGAGATGTAGATGGTTTTGTCTAGGGATGGCAATGAACTGGGGCGGGGGACAGGGTCTCCACCCCGCCCCGTCTCAAGATTAGAACCTCCATCCCCGCATGGGGATGGATTTTAACCTCCACCCCCGCCTTCATCCCCGTTTCATGTCCTCCATCCCCCGTTCAAAAGGGGATGAGGCTGGGCGGGGCCCGTTTCCCGTAGTCTATTGCCATCCTTTAGAAGGACCGGGGATGGGGCGGGGCGGGGTGGGGCTAGGTGGGGATTGTGGCGGGGATGGGGCAGGGCGGGGAAAAGCGTAAGTCCATCCCCGAATGGGGATGGATTTAAACCTTTCCCCCGGTCCACTGCCATCCTTTGTTTTGTCTGTACTTTCACCACTGTAATGCTCATTTTTCGTTTCATGTCATCATATGAATGCATTTGCAAATATTTAGTCATATTAATAAGCTATGGGAATATTTAGTGTTGTATAATAGGTGATTATAATAGGCTATAGCATCTTAGGTGATTATCGTATTAGCTGACTTTGTTCCAGTTAATTTAACGACTGGATTGCTGCTTTATTGCATTTTAATCTCCTTATAGGCGTTGTATGTTCTTCTAGACATGGTAATAATAGTTGTCCGATGGTAGAGAAGAACACTAATAGTAATAGCCATGTCTTTCTTATCTACATTTGCATTAATTTGGAGGAGTTCCTTGTCGTACCTAAGGGGAGTTTTTGATTTGGATGGTCTACCTCCGCATTTTAACTTGTCCAGTCCAGTCCAGTTCTCTTTTGATGTCACCAAAGTTCATTGTGAACCCTGGTTCATCATATTATCGGCAGTAATATATGTTGTAATGCGTATTGAATATGGTCCAGCTGCACCTCTCCCTGGTTCTATGGAAAAATAGTGCTGGCATGCACATTGGTTCCTGCCTTCAATTCCAATGACAAGGGGAAGTAGATTACAACAACAACAACAACTACGCCTTCATCCCAAAACAATTGGGCTCGGCCATATGAACCAACAAAGAAAATCATTATGGGTCTTCCACATGAATCCTTCTCCTCCATTCATTTCTATCCAATGCCATGTCCTCGGTGAGGTTCAAAGCATTCATATCCTTTCTTATCACCTCCATCCATGTCTTCCTAGGCCTACCCCGACCTCTTTTAACTAATATATTTTCCCATTTCTCCATCCTTCTAACTGGAGCATCATTAGGCCTTCGTCGAATATGTCCAAACCACCGTAAACGATTCTCTCTCATCTTATTTTCAATGGGTGCAATGCCTACCTTCTTACGTATCTCCTCGTTCTGAATCTTATCTTTTATTGTATTTCCACACATCCATCTCAGCATACGCATCTCAGCTACACTCATTTTTTGAATATGATATCTCTTGGCAGCCCAACATTCCGTACTATATAGTAAATCGGGCCTAATAGTCGTCCTATAAAACTTTCCCTTCAACCGCAATGGCATTCTACGATCGCACAACACTCCAGTTGCACTCTTCCATTTCATCCACCCAACCTTTATCCTATGATTTACATCTCCTTCAATTCCAATGACAAGGGGAAGTAGATTGTGACAATAAAATAGCAGTTATGTTTGATGAGGTGATTTGCATGATCCAGTATGTGAGACTTGAACTAATCAATTGCATGATCCAACATGCATTCGTCTTTCAATATAAATAGTATGAGGGCCAGTATAGAATATCATAAAAATTATGTAGCACCTTGGATAGCTTTGATGAATCACTTATCCATAGTGTAGGTGAAACCTCAAATATGGGGAAACATTACTGAACATCAAATACATGCAGCGATTTCACTAACATTTCAATGATGGTAGGGGAAAGAGGAAACTGCTTGGATTCCTGGCTATAGGGCAAGTCTATGCATGTAAAAACTACACAGCTACTGAGCTTATATGGTCAGGGCGTTTCTATGCAAGGTTTTGATAGAGCATTGATTAATACAACTTCAGTCGCTCAAGTTTCTATGCAACCCTAATGAACATTGAGGTTTTGAGATTGATTTGGCACGAGTGTTTTGGTGAGTTCTGTTCAGTAGTGCATGTTTGTTAGACATTTTTAGACACTTTCAAGTAAACTGTATTGCTCCCAACATGTTGACAAGGCTACCTTCAGCATATTTCACATACATATTGCGTATAAGGGATATTTCCTGTTTTGTGGTTAAAATTCTCTCATCTGCCATCTTACGGACATAATGGTTGGTGGATTGATAAAAAAAATCATTGCATGGTACGGTAAGGTTTTACCAGAAAAAGTTTCCTTGCCCTATAAATTTATGAAATTGTACAAATTTTGATAGTATTTGCCCTTGAACATTTTTCAATTAATATGAAAATCCGTAGTTTTTCATAGTATTTTCCCGTGAACATTTTCAATCATTTAGTATGCCTAAATACTGAAGCAAAAATCTGCAAAATATTGTCCCTATCTGATTCTTTTTTCTTTTGTAATATCTTATTATTTAATGACCCCATCTTAGTTCTGTTCAGCTGGAGATTTCTCTCCCTTCAAGAGTCTAGCCTAGTCCGTATCAGATCCATTTAAAATAACATTATATGTCAGCCTGGTAAATACCAGGCTAATAATATCTGTGCCCAAAACCAGTGCATCTGATTGAGGCCGAGAAACAATTTTTTTGTTTTAGGAAAACAGGAAAGACGATAATTCGATACCCAATAATTCTTTACGTCTTCTTGTTTCACGTGTATTTGTTGAGCCAAAGAGCATAGACACCACAGGAAAGACGATAATTCAATATTTTTATCAGTCAGCAATGGTTGTTACAAAAGCAGGCTCATTTTGTTTCATAGTAAAATCTTGCTTAGCTGCCTGGGCCTTGGAACCGTTTTTGCCTGTGGGATCTTACCATCCTGGTGGAAACAAGGTCCCTCCCAGTGCAAATCTCTTCTTGCCAAGAGTTACGAGAAGCTTGAACCCAGAATGATGAATCTTTTAATTCTGTATTTGTGGGCTTTCCCTCAGAGAGTGGATCCCATTTGTTTCAAATGAGCCTTGCATTGAAATATTATGAAGTGTGATTCAGTGAAGTATATGGTTCCATGTATTGAAATCGCAATGCAAAGTTCGAGCTTCCTTCAGTGATTTCTCAGCTTACAAATTGAAATAATGTGACTTGGTATATCATATTGATATTTTGAAAATGTCGGTGTTGATGTTTTTCACAATAGCCGATAAAAACATGAAAATATCAAGGTATTTTGAAAATATATCAGCAATAACTGTAATATCATGGTATTAAAAAAGTTATTTTATACATTTTTCATATATTATTGTTTTTTGTTTCTTTTATATCTTAAAAAATCTTCCAAGTGTTTATATTTTCATAAGAAAAGTATTATTACATTTTTTCATTTTTAGTAGTTTAAAACTTTTGAATTTTGTCAAGAAAAAGCACTTTTTAAAGAAAGCTCCCAAGAAAGAACCTAAGCTGATCCCATGTAATATCCGAGAATTTTTTGTAATTATTTCAATATATATTTGAGGGATTTACCAGTCCAATATGGATTTTTGCTAATGGACTATGAATAATTACACAATTTATGATTATTGTTATTATCTAGATTTCTTTTCAAAGCAGTATTTGAGTTTGGATCTTGGTGAAAGATCCAGGGAAATCAACCCACAGGTGAACCAAGTTTGGAACATTCGCTTGAAGCATACTGGATCTTAAAATATAGTGTTGATCTGGGGAGAAGATCTGAACTCATTCGTATCCGTAATGGTTTACAAGACTTCGATCTGCACCATTTAGATCTCTGAATGAGTTTGGGTCAACCCATTCAGATTTAGGTTTAGGTAAGGTTTAGACCCATATCGCTAGACTTACGAGAGATTTGAATCCATTTGCAAGACCCAAATGGATCTTACTAAAAAAGGGTATTTTTGGATCCATTTGAGTTTAAACTCAAATGGATCCCGCTAGAAAATATTTTTGGATCTATTTGAAAACCAAAAATGGATCCTGCTAAATAAAGAGTGTTTTGGATTAATTTGAAAACCCAAATGAATCTCACTAAATAAAGAGGTAATTAGGATCAATTTGGAAACCCAAATGAATCTCACTAAATAAAGAGGTAATTAGGATCAATTTGGAAACCCAAATGAATCCTACTAAGAAGGATAAATTTTTTAATCCATTTGAAGATCCAAATGGATCCTACTAAGCAAAATAAGGTTTGAGTCTATTTGCAAGATCCAAATGGATCCTAATAAAAAAACAAGAGTATGGATTAGTTTGAGTCTCAAAGGGATCTTATTTAACAACAAAGAATTGGGGTTGTTTAGAGCTTAAATGAATCTAATTTGGATATATATATATATATATATATATATATATATATATATATATATATATATATATATATATATATATATATATATATATATATATAAAACTTTGGATTTGATGAGACCCAAACGTGTCTCACTACATCCAAAATCTAAAATCTATTTGTATGAACCCAAACCCAAATATTTCACTTTATCTCAAACCTTAACCCCCTAATGTTTTGAATTTTCCCCCCCTCTTCTCCTCCAGCACCACCGTTGGCATCCTTGCGGGACAATGCCACCCCACTGGAACCCTCCTCTCCCCCCCCCCCCCCAAAAAAAAAAAAAAAACCTTGCCTCGCGTGAACAAGGTGGCCGACGCTGCCGGCCCTTCCCCCTCTCTTTGTCGCATGGAACCGTCGAAGGACCGAAGCGGCACCGCTCGGCCTCCTCTCTCTCGTCTCCTCCATCGATTCACGGACGGCGAGGGTTACCCCCGCCGCCCAAGTCGTCTGTACCCTCCCGCCCCTCACATGGCAAGAGGGAGGCAGGGGTCACCTCTTGGAAAGGCAAGGGTCACTTCCACCCCCGCCATCTGCCTTTCCCTGTAAAAAGGGCATGGAGGGCCCCTCTATTACTGCCCTCCCTCTCCCTCTCAGACCTCTCTCTCTCTCTCTCTCGAACCTCTCTGTTCCCTCACCCAAGTCGCCCTCTTTCTACCTCTCACCCGAGTCACCCTCAGTCTCTCTCCCTTTCTGAGGCCCCTTTCTCTCTCTCTCTCTCTCTCTCTCTCTCTCTCTCTCCTTTGTCCTCTGTCCTCTTTCTCTCTCTTTGGCAGCAGCGGTACCGCCACCTTCACGGAGCAGCGGCACCACTGGGGTGTTGCCCCTCCATTTTCCCCTGCCTTGCAAAAAAGAGAGAAATAAAGAAAAAATTAGGCAAAATTAGGCAGCCCACTCATGGCCGCACCATCACCATCGGATAGGGTGGACCTAAAGGTTGTAGCCACCACATCGCTGCTATCTTGAGAACTATGTCATCATCACCTTTATTGCAGCCTCCTTTCGCTCATAAACCTATGCGAATATCGAGGTAGAGACCTTACACTGATTTTTGAATAATTATATAATATGAAACATGTAAGAAGCATCAGTTATGAGCTTTTTGAATAAGGTACAAGCTTTAGTATTTAAGAATTTTTGAAATATTTATGAGCTTTTGAAATATTTAGGAGTTTTTAATACGTTTACAAGCTTTTAAAATATTTTCGAGCTCTTGTATAACTACAAACTTTCTCATGTGTACGAGCTTCTGCGGACTTTGCGAACTCTATACTTGCATGTTAAATTACACATGTATGCATAACTACTGATGGAGCTCAGAGTTCATGTAACTCGTCAAGAAAGGAAACATGATTCTTTATTTTTTTTTGACACATGAAATGATGCATTATTTGTACGTATGTTAGCTCATATTAGAGTCGGGGTTCAAAGAACATGTACAATGTCATTGGGCATGTGATATGTATGACATGTGATATAATATGGGCATACACATACTTATGTTGGCTCATACGTGAGCTTAGGTTGATAAAAGCTCTTGAGGTTCGAAGGAGGCACCGTACCATGAATACACACATACACATATAATGTTATGTTCGCTTTCACATGTGAAGTGCTTGTATATGAATAAATCATGATTACCCTAGATTTCCTAATGATATGAGGCACGTGAAATAATGAGATCCCATAATAATAACCTTGTAACTCATTCAAATCTATGTGTTTACTTAGAGAGGTAGATGGTATAAGTCTCGAGTGACAATATTGTGTTATGGGAGCAAGGTGTCCTAATGGTTTCTAGTCACTCAAAGGTTAGAACACTGGGGCTATCAATATGTCCTAGGTGATAGATTCTCAACTACTGCAGCTAGTTCATGATGTATCCTATATCGAGTATACACCATAGTGGGTTTTTCTCTCAATCGTAGACTACCTACTTTGGGTTCTACTCAGTTCGGCACCGGATAAAGGTATAACTCATGAATAATATACACTCAGAATGTCATGACTGTTTAAGGTGATCATTTTTCTCACGTACCCGAAGGAACTATAATCAAGAGAAACAAAGACATTCTTATTCACATAGTTTTGAAATAAAAATATGCACTGATAATGCACAATTATATCCTGAATAAAGTTGTATGTCTCTTCACAATTGTTAACTTTGAAACATGTCATACTATTTTATGTTAACTATTACATGCCTTGATAAACTATATTAGAATTGTATCATGCCTTGATGAACCGTGATATCTTGTATGTAAATGAATATTTTAATGTTATATAATTACCTGAGATTGGTGCATACCTACCAAGCTTTCACGAGTCTGACCTTTTAAAGGAATTTCAGATGATTGACATGCTGAATAGTGGATGGCGAAATACAAGAGCAACGTCGAGAACCAACACCTCTGAGGATACTGGGCTAGATTTAGGATTTTATTTCAGTTTGATCCTAAGTGCTTGGGTAATTGCAACTCTGGCTGTTTTATCCATCTTATTGTATTTTGTAAATGAATACTTTTAAAAATATAAATCATTTTGGTTTTTATAAATGAATCGTTAATAGTTCTCTAAATTTATGTTGTTGATTCATAACTGTAACCCGCTCCAGAGCCTTTCAAACCCCACATAAAAATATCATTTTTTGCTGTTTAAAATTTAAAAGAAAAATTTGTAAAATTTTCTTAAATTTTTGGGTTAAGATTTTTGGAGCATTACAAAATTGGTATCAGAGTCAGGTTTTGATCCTGGTACTTGTGGGTTATAGGCCTACCACGCTTTCAATGCGAGATTTTTAACCACATGTAAAACACATTAAATTTAAAACTTTCTCTTTTGTTGAAATAATCATCGGTGAAAACATTTTTAACTTTAATTCAAAACCTCAGGTGGGTTACATTTCACACAAAGATTATTATACTAAATTTAAATATGCACTACACGAAAATGCGGATTAGCGACGTACGCTATCAATCGTTAATCCATCGCTAACGTGTTTAGCGATAGATTAACGACGAAAATCGGTCGTCGCATAATCCTGGTTGCTAAAATGCGACAGAATTTATCTGTCGCCAATCCATCGCTAATTAGCGATGGATAATATTTGTCGCTAATTCGTCGCTAAATAAGGACTGATTTGGTTTTGCGAAGGAATGTATTCCGTCGCTAATTCATCGCTAAAATTTAATGATGAATACGTATCTGTCGCTAATGTCCGTCACTAATGTTCATCACCAATTGAGCGATGGATTAGCGATAGATTAAATTTCATCGTAAAACATCAACCAATTTAAATTGGTGACAGATATTAGCGATGGATAATATCTGTCGTTAATACATTGCAAATTAAAAAAAAAAAATGAAAAAATTTGAAATATGAATATCAAGAAAAAATTTTTGTTATACAATTTATATAACCCGTGTATAAAAAATAAAGTACACATAAAAAAAACATATACAAAGCAGGTGAAACAAATTTAACACAAGTTATAAGTTACAGTACAGTCCTTGCCAAGTTCTAATTAGTTACAAGTACGTGAAACAAATTAAACAGATGAATCTAATCCTCGCAAAGATTCGCGGCATCATCCTCTTCATTGTCTCGATCTGCCCCTCCATCCATACCTCCATCAGCTCCTCTACACTGATCATCTCCAACATCGTACAAGAGAACTGAAATGTTAGTATTGATAAACAAAATATAATGAAATAAATTATATGCAATGCACGTAGTCTAATGCAATCCAAGTAAATGGCTGAATGACACATAGACTAGCAATAAAGTGAAGGACAATAACAGAATTCAGATATGTGTTCTAAGACTGACAAAAAAAATTCATAGTGATTCAATCATGCAGATATGTATTCTAAGGTTGTCAAAAAAATGTCACAGTGATTCACGCATGCATATAATGTTTATAAGGTTGTCAAATAAATGTGTTATGTATCACAATCATACATATATGTGTTATAAGACAGTAAAAAAACTTTCATAGTGATGAAATCATGTATATATGTGTTCTAAGGCAGTAAAAAAATTTATAGTGATTCAATCATGCATATATGTGTTCTAAGACAGTAAAACAATTTCATAGTGATGAAATCATACTTATATGTGCTCTGAGGTTGTCAAAAAACTTTCATAGTGATTCAATCATGCATATATATGTTCTAAGGTTGTCAAAAAACTTTCATATTGACTCAATCATGCATATATGTGTTATAAGGCAGTAAAAAAACTTTCATACATGTTAATAGCATGCTCATATGTGGTCTAAGGTTGTCAAAAAACTTTCATAGTGATTCAATCATGCTCATATGTGTTCTAAGGCAGTCAGAAAACTATCATAGTTATTCAATCATGCATATATGTGTTTTAAGGTTGTCAAAAAACTTTCATATTGATTCAATCATGCATATATGTGTTATAAGGCAGTCAAAAAACTTTTATATGTGCTAATATCATGCTCATATGTGTTTTAAAGTTGTCATAGTGATGAAAGAATGCTTGTATGTGTTCTAAGGTTGACAAAAAACTTTCATAGTGATTAAATCATGCATATATGTGTTATAAGGCAGTCAAATTTTTTTATAGTGATGAAATCATGCTTATATGTGTTCAATCATGCATATATTAGCTTGAAATCTAATGACATGAAATAAATTACATGAATCTTTATACCTGACGGGCACCAGAGCTCATGTTGAATTCAGATAAAGTTCTCCTGTCCCGAAAAAAGTTGCACAACTCATTATGGACAAGGTTGGGAATGACTTCATATAAAAAGTCACACATTTTGTCTTCAAAATGCTGACAGACACCATCCCAAGACATAGCAGGGTCAATCAGACGGTGGGAGTTGATGCTGGCGGGAGAACTATAAGAGCCCTGGCTGCAGGAGGCAACGACTGGTGTGGTGTTCATGTTACTCCCAAACCCGAACACATAACCCTTTTTGGGTTCACTGGTTGCAGCCACCCATGCTGCATGATCAAAAGGCGGATGCTGAGTAGAGTCATCGCCATATCACTCTACCATCTGTTGCTTGTATGATTCCTACATAGTAATTATTACAATATGAATTAAGAATTAAGAATTATAATGTTTATGATAATGTAATTCATAGTAACTTGTATATTATAATGTTTATTAATACAATAAATACATACAGATGTCGCTCTCGGTTTCTCTGATACAAACTCTTCTGTGCTCTTACGTTTATGTGTTTCAACAAACACATCCTTGTAAGGTACAATGCCTCTTTTTTCTGCTTCCTGCAAGGTTAAATGATAAAAACATCAATTAAAAAGTATTTAGAAATACTTATAAATTTGACAATATATATTAATGAGTTACCATTTTCTTCTGGTGGCTCCCAAAAGTCTTAGATCCACCTGTGTGTAGATGGGCATCAGGCATCTTCGTTGAGTTTTATGCAGCCTTTGTTGAGCGATTTCAAAATTCATTGCTCGCGCACTTGTCGCACATTCCCTCCCAATAATCTCTCCTGATAGTAGAAGGGTCATAGCCTTTCCACTGCAGTGGATCATCTATCCCACCAGCTGCTTTTATTGCTGCAATCTTCATATTATGCAGCATGTCGGTAAATCGATTGGTAGCCACCTTCTACCACACTACCCTCGCGTCTTTCTCCTTATTCATAATCGTGAAGCAATGTGAAGCCTATAAATACTTTCAGAAAGTTAACACACATGACTATAACAAAAAATTAAATATAAAACACATTAGTTATGATAAAATATATCCAACACCTCCTTCGGGTACTTTTTTCATTGAGCGATCGGTCCTGAAAGATGCTACAATAGTGACTTTCTAATTTCTCGTACTACTTTTTGTGGCTTGAATCTCGCACTGCACATAAATTGATATACATTAACAATCGACTGTCGATATACACTATTTATAAGATAAGTATTGGATAAGTGACAATGAAATACTTACGATTGACTATCGATATACACTATTTGAATGAGTCATCGTGTATCAGACCAAGAAGACCCTGCATCCAGTGTTGTCTCGTGGCATGTATGAATAGATGGTGCAGGTGGGTCATGTGCAGATGAAATATCACCTATAAAAAATTGAGTTAGAAATTTACACAATGCACATTTAAACTAATCAAGTATACAATTAGTTAAATGATATACCTATCGAAGCAACCCGTGAAGATGAAGGCTGAGACTGGCTACCACTGGGTGTTCGACCACTGTGACCTCCATGAACCATATTCTAACAAATAAAAATTTTATTTGGATCAATTATACAACTTTATATCTTCATGGATACATAATCAAATCGAAAATAATTTCATGCAATACATTTAAACATTGCAATACATTCAAATCATTCACATCAAATCATTGCAATATATTGCAAATCATTCAAATCATTCACATCAAACATTATAATACATCCAAATCATTCATATCAAACATTGCAATACATTTAAATCATTCACATGAAACATAAGGTATGTATTTCATTAGCTTGAGTATGCTTCCTTATCACTTGTTTGACTTTCATATTCTTCTTCTTCCTCCTCCTCATCTTCATCCTCTTCTTCTTAATTGGGCACACATTCACTTAGTATATCATTTGGATCACATTCTTTCATACGTGTGTCATCGGATAATGAAGATGTGACATACAGACCATGTGTGACATCGTGACCATAAGAGAAGTCATACATATCATCTGATTGATAGTAATCACCCTCTTCAACAATCTTGTCTTCTTGTAACTGATCACTCTTGTATAATTTAGACTTCACCTTGCAAACCACCCACCATTCATTTCTATCTGAGTTTCTTGTATTCAGATATGAAGTATAGTAAACTTGTTGAGTTTGCGATGCTAATATGAATGGTTCATATATTCCAAACCTTGATTTATGATTCACCTCCACAATGCCTGAGGCTTTGTCGACTCTTGTTGTTGTGGGATCAAACCAATGACACTTGAATAAAGTTACCCTCTTATTTATGCCTAAGTCAACTCCATTATTTCTTCTATAACACCATAGTCAAGTTCATTTTTACCGTAACTGCTACCCTTGACACACATGTCACTATTTATCATTGACTTATTTACACCGTAGTCTTTTATATGGAATCGATAACCATTTACGATGTATTCGTTGTAACATTGCACAACTTTGGTCAGACCATTTTGTAAATCATATATTCCTTGGTCATTAACATTAACATCACTATGACTGACCTACAAGCATAAACAATGATTGTAAACACGACTAATTAAGTAACGTATTGTTGTTTACATGAAAAGAATGCATGTCATCGTTCTTACCAACTCTTTCAACCATGCTACAAACTTATTTTCGCATTCTTTTTGTAATTCTGAATCAGTGAGATGGGGAAGTTATCTTTGCAACTCCAGATAAAATCGTCTGCACTTAACAAATAATTATATTATCGAACCATGTACGTAGAGAACTTAGTGTAATATATTATGTATACTTACTCGATGTAGGGGTCGATCTCTGAGCAATTAAAAAGTATATAGATTTATGTTGTGTCTTGCTCTCGATCTTCCAAGAGTTTTGACCAGTAACTGCCAAAGGCATTCTCAAGTGGTTTAAATATCGATAGTTTGTCAGCCATAATAACTTGTTCTTCATCATCATTACGAGGTGGGCAAGTGTAATGTGTTGGAATGTGTGGCTTAAAGTACATAGATGAGAAATTTGAATCTCTTCTAAAGTGTACGCCTCACAAATTGAACCCTCTACTCTTGCTTTATTTCAAACTTTTTTTTTAGGTCAAATATGCATCTGTCAACAATATACATCTCATAATACAATAAATTTTCAATAGCATTTGAGAGAAAAATATAAAAAAAATTACCTTTCAAATGGGTACATCCACCGATATTACACAAGACCACCAACCCTAAGTTCATATGGCAAGTGTATGATCACATGTTTCATAACGTCGAAAAATGCTAGAGAAAATATCTTCCCTAGCTGACAAATAGTAGTGATGACAGAATCTTCTAGATTCTTTACCTCAGTTACTACAACTTTTGATGCACACAATTTTCTAAAAAATTGACTCAACTTGAATAATACCCTCCCATATAGGTTTGTCTAACATATCATGAAATGCTAGGAGAATCAACTGTTGCATGATAACATGATAATCATGACTCTTCAACCCATATAATTGTCCATCATCTATCTTCACAACCCGAGCAATGTTAGAGACGTATCTATCTGAAAATCTCAACTGTCTCAACCACTGACATACTTACTTTACTTGATATGGTCCAAGCGCGTACCTTGCCTTTGGTTTCAATACTTTGTCATTATACTCTTTGAGTTCTAATTTTGGTTTTTTATATATTACTTTTAAATTCATACGGGCCTTCAGATTATCCTTCATTTTTCCTTTGACATTCATTATCGTATTGAACACATTATCAAATACGCTTTTCTCCACATGCATCACATCCAAATTATGTTGTATCAATAAGGTCGACCAATATGGTAGTTCCCAAAATATAGATTTTTTTGTCCAATTGTGATCATTCTCAAATCCAAGGAAGGGCCTCGCACTACGAGCATCTGTCAATTCATATGGAAAGTATTGCAATCATCTTAAAATCTCTATACCAGACAACCATGTAGGTGGACCTTCTATTTCAGTTGTGCCTGCTTTAAATGCATTCCTTTGTTGTCAGAACAGATGGTCACTAGGTAGAAATTGACAGCGATAATCAAACCAACACGACTTCCTTCCATGCACCAATCTAAAAGATTTTGTATCCTCCATGCAGTATTGACATGCCAACCTCCCATATGTACTTCAACCAGATAACATACCATATGTATGAAAGTCACTAATTGTCCATAGAACAATAACCTTCATATTGAAGTTTTGTTTTTTGTGAGCATCATACGTGAGAAGACCGTGATCCCACATTATTTTCAGTTCATCAATCAATGACTTTAAATATATATCAAGATTTTTGCCCGGAGACGTCGGGTCAGGGATCAATAAAGATAAGAAAAGATTTTGACGCTTCATACACAAGCTTGGAGGAGGGTTGTATGGGGTGAAAAATACTGGCCAACACGAGTATGGGATTGATCTACCCCCAAATGGATTAAATCCATTTGTACATAAACTGAGCCTAACATTTCTCACTTCCATTGCGAAGGTCTGATGAATACGATCAAAGTACTTCCAAGCTTCTGCGTCAACATGATGCATGATCTTGTCTTCATCATGTCGAACTTTATTTACATGTCATCTTATGTGTGTAGTTGTCCTTGAAGACATATACAATTGTTGCAATCTAGGGGTGAGAGGGAAGTAGCAGAGCAACTTGTATGACACTTCTTTTGACCTCGTACTACCATTGTCTCTTGTCTTTGGCTTGAACCGAGGATGCCCATATGACAGACATGATATGTTATTTTCTTGATCTTTGAAATACAACATGCAGTGATTTGGACAAGCATCTATCTTTTGATACCTCATACCTAAAGCGTTGACCATAACCTTCACACGATAAAAATTTTATGGCAATTTCTCATCGTTGGGCAACATACTCTTCACAATAGAGAATAGACGGTTAAAACATGATTGGCTCAAATTACACTCGGACTTCAAATTCATTAGTTGAAGAACTGCAGACAAGACAATGTGACTCTCACATCCATTTTAAGGTGACTCATCAACATCTCTAAGTAAATCATAAAATCTACTAGCTGCTTCTTCCTCTACCCCAGTTGGTACAACACTAGGACCCATAGCAGAACCCAGTTCTGGTCATGCGGCATCAAATATCAAATCCATATATAGATTATCGTCCACCACATCTACCTGTGCATCAAAATTGTTTTAAAATTCTTCACCATGAAGCATGCAATTCTGATAATCACTCACAAAACCCTTCCTGTATAGGTGATGTCTAACGTCATGAGGTTCTACAAATCGATTGTTCTTACACATCGTGCAGGGCACCTGATCTGACCTGTGGGATCCACTGTACTGATACTTGCCATTGCAAATTCAATAAAACTATCCACATCATCCACATATTCAAGCGATACATCATTGTCAATTATCCTACGGTACATCCATTTACGGTTTATAATCATTTTGTCTTATGATGGTACAGAATTATCCTAACAAGTTAAAAGAGAATCATAAGAATGTTATGATGAAGAAAATATCTAATTTATCATGCATTCATGGTGAATGTAATGATTTGATATATATATATATATATATATAATGTCATTCAAACACAAGAACTATAATGCATACATTGATAACTTAATATTTTTATGTGTAAAACCATTCATTTGAAGCATGTTTGAAGCATTGATAACTTATCATTCATTTTCATGTACAAACCCATTCATAACACGATACATTCATTTGAAGCATTTTTCATGACACAATTTCACATGAAAGGCATAATCAATATGAAAATAACTTCATGCAAGCATGGATACAGTCACATCAAATATAAGAATACATTCAAATCATTCATATCAAAACAATGTCAAACATGTACCTGCAACAAACACACTCCAATATCCTGCAAACTACTACCATGACTAGCATGGAATCTGAACTCCAAAAATAAGAACACTTCTATTTTCATATATTAAAATCATGCTCAGCATGATTTCCGAACTCCATCAGAGCAGTCCTAGATATCCACAACTAAGTGAGTATGTGAACAGAAAAGTGTTGCATCCAAGAAATTAAATAACCTGTGATGAGCTTGCATCACTTACTCACCACGGGTATTTACCCAATTTGCATTGCTTTTGCCTTTGCATTTTTTTCCCAAGTAATAGATTCGGGTACATTTAGTTGTAAGTAGCACATTTAGATGAATTTCATACTTTATACACAATATCAAGCCTAATTGAATCCATAAATTTCATATGTGTGTAGGCGATGTGGAGCTCGGGTCACGGGGCACAAGTGGGATCCGTTGCAGAATCTGCAGGAGACACTGTATTAAAATAAAGTTTAGTACCCGATGGCAAGGAGGGTGACGCCTCATGTCGAAAATGAGCCCAGACAGGGAGACACAACCCTCTACTAAAAGCGAGACAGGCAGGGGCGCTGCCCCTACCGGCAGTAAGGTCAAGGCAGAGAGCAAAACCCCCTATCGAAATATTCACAGGAGGCAGGGGGTGGGACCCCCCGAAGGAAAGCATCGGGAGGCAGGGGCCGAGCCCCTTGTCATGAATCAATCACGAGGCAGGGGGGTCTTACCCCCTGTCGAGGCAAAATAGCAGAGCAGGGGGTTCTGCCCCCTGCCAAAAAAACAGACAAGGGGTAAAGGGTTTTGCCCCCTGTCAAAATTATCGAGGATAGGGGGGGCGAAGCCACCCCCTGCCAAGGAAAACAAAAGGGTAGGGGGCTTCTCCCCCTGTCGATCATAACGAGGACAGGGGGGCAGAGCCCCACTACCGAAGAAGTCAAGAGGATAGGGGGTGAGTCCCCCTGTCGGCATTTTAAAAGGACAGGGGCGAAGCCCCCTGTCCTGCCGGAGAAAACAAGAGGACAATGGTGGAGCCCTCTGTCCTGCCGAAGAGATCAAGGGCAAGGGGAGGGCCTGGCAGAGGCGATCGGGGCCTCTGCCAGCCCCCACAAACTACAGAGGGGTGGGGAGGACCCGACAGAGGCTTTCGGGCCTCTGCTGACCCTCCGACAATCATAGGAGTAAGGGGGAGGCTCCGACAGAGGTTGGCGGCCCTATGTCGGACCTCTGTCAATGCTGATTTCAAGGGGAAACAACAAGGGGGAAAAGGGGGAAAGGGGGAGGGTTACCTGCAGGAGGCACCAACGATCGTCGCGGGCAGGGTCGACGCGGGGAGAGCATGCTGGGGTCGTCGGCTCACCGAAAATCGTAGAGGAGGAGCAACAAGAGAGAGAACGGGAGAGGGAACGACAAAAGAGGTCGCAACCTGGGTCCCCACCTACGACCACTTGAAAGCTCAGGGGAGAAGCCGTTTCAAGAAACCTCGAAGGGGTGAGGTCGAAAGGGGCTTGTCGGACGGGGCTCGCCGGCCAAAAAAATGATGAGAGTGAGAGAGAGGGGAGCAGAGGTGAGAGGGGGAATGAGTCGAAGGGGGAGGTCGACGAGCGAGGGATGAAACAAAAAGGGAAAAAAATGGGCTCACATTAGAGTTTTATGGAAGAAATTAGCGACAAAACATTTTCGTCGCTACTTGGCGATGGAGTAGCAACGAAAAATTTATGCCACTGATCCGTTGCTAAGTTGCGAAGGATCTTGAGACAAAATTTTTCCGTCGCTAATCCATCGCTAATTTGCAATGGAATTAGCAACGGAAGTTTTTTCATCGCTAATTCTGTAAATAATCTGAATTTTAGCGACGGATAGTTTTCTCTAACTAATCTGTCACAAATTTGTGATGGATTATTTTCGTCGCAAACTTTCGTCTCTAATTAATGTTTTTCTTGTAGTGATGGATAACATGGTCCATTTAAAATATTTCAGTTCTAAAAGAACAGACTATTATAAAACCAACACAATAGTAACATATATCTACATTCAGTGCTTCAAAAAGGAAAGTGATTGGCTCTTGACGCCACCGCAACATCTTGCATCCACTCCATAGCTATATACCACACTTCACCTGAAAACCCATAAAAAAAGGCCAGACTCGTAAAAATTTGGTAGGTCTACACCAGAATATATGGTGGGTGTACAAAGCTAATACAAATAATGCATTTAATGATATAAAGCAATCAGTTAATATAATTGCAAAGTGACTAAGTTGGCGTGATGTATCGTTCACTAATACATCATTATATTTATCCCAATCATATTTTTATGATATAAATCAGTTAAACATAATGCCTTCATATGCAAAGTGTCTAAGTAGGCATGATGTGTCATTCACTAATGTGTTTGACATGTTCAACCATAATCTCCTACCGAAGTCCATAGTTGATTTGCGTTTATTATATAATCATGTTGCAACAATTGAAATAAAACTAAATCCATAGTTTCTTAAATGAGTAATCTCAAAAAGTTTATAATCAATCATGACCATTTCATTTAATAGAGATATACTGTATTTTAAAAACAAGTTCTCCATCGAATTCTCTTGTCTTAGAAATGTACCTCCTCACAGGCTCATCCTTACCGAACTACTTGTTGAACCGATACATTCTCATAAAATTGCCCTAGCCGGACTCCTGGATATTAAACCTGTACACCTTCACAGATTTGTCCCTTTTGGACTTCCTAGTATTGGACATGTACTTCCTCACAGTTTCGCCTCGACCAGACTATCTAGTCTTGAGCATGTATAACCTCACAGGATCCTCCTCTTGAGAACCGTTCCTCAATGAGTTTGAATCTATCAAGTGCATTCTATTATCATACATGCCTAAACACAGTCGACCGTTTACGGGATCAATGACCACTAATTCAGGCACAAACATGTATAAATTTAATTATCAAAACACAAGATTCTCGATCATCACTTTGGGGCACTAACACAAATTAATTCAAATGACCATACACAAGGTCATGAGCCACCTGTCTGGGCTCGAACATTCAATAAATCACATATCCAAAATAATTATCGCATATTTTATTTCTGTCATGATGTAATTCAATCATTTCATGTATGCACAAATCCACATGCATCACATCAGTTATCATATCATAACATCACATTTCATGTTATTCATATGTTCATAAATTGAATCTCGAAGCATGCGTATATAAATAAAAAAATTTGTATTTGATACATTAAATCAATTGTATTTCATAATTCAAAACATACAAATGTAAATCCAAACAAACATGTATCAAACATGTAATTCTATGCTTGCATATAATATGAAACATCTAAACCTTGAGCATACGTAATTCTTAAGTACGTCGTTCAAGATATGCATACGCAATTCAAGTCATACATATTTTTTTTTAAGTATGGGTCATTTCATGCATGCAATATATGTATATAATCATATACGAATTCAATTAGAAAATACATAGTTTCAACATAATACATGCATGTTAGTGTAAGTTTACCCTACCTCAAAATATGCGAGGCTTGCAAAACTCTAACGGGAACGGCGATTGTCGGTGGTGTTGGGGTTGCTCTCGATACAGCCTGAGTTTGGTTCGGCTAATCGAAAGGGAGGAAGGTTGCCGAAGTAGCGGCTCTTCCATGAGGGTGGTGGCACAATCGAAAGAGGGGCGACATTGGTTTATGGGTGACTTCTGCTCACCAGAAGAGTTGAGTGAGGGTGGCCACCATGAAGAGTAAAAGGAGAGAGACGAGAGTGTGTGAGAGGTAGAGAGGCCCTTGGGAGTGTGGAGAGTGAGGGAGGGGAGGGGTGCCTTTTATATGCATGAGGAAAGAGTGGGGGTACATAGTAGGTGATTTAAAAAGGAAAAAGGGGTGTAGGGTGACTATAGGGTGATGGATGATGGGTAGGTCAGATAGGATGAGGTTAGGTGGGATGTGATGGGGAGTCTATTAATTGAGATCCATTTAGATCTCATTGGATTTATGGATTCAAAATTCAATCCATTCTTTTATATATATATATATATATTTATTTATTTTTTGATGCGATCCATTTGGGTCTCAACTAGATCCAAATCTCATCTACCCAATATTTATTTATTTATATCATTTGGATCTTAAATGGATCTAAATCCAACCTACCTTATAATATATATTTTATATGTTGTATTTGAATCTCAAATGGATCTAAATCATTTTTACTCTAGTGAGATCCATTTGGGTTTCAAATAAATCTAAATCATCATTTAGTATTAGTGAGATCCATTTGGGTCTCAAATGGATCCTAAATCTTTTTTACTTTAGGAAGATCCGTTTAGGTCTTTAATGTATTCAAATCTTATTTACTATAGGGAGATTCGTTTGGGTCTCTAATAGATCCAAATCCTTAGTGAGACCCATTTGGGTCTCAGATGGATCCAAAACTCTCACATATCTGGTTTAAACCCTAATATGAGTCTGAACCCTACCCAAATCTATTTGAGTTGGCCTATTCAACCCAAATCATACGAAGATCCATATAGAGCGAATCCAAAGTCACATAACTCACAATGGATTTGATTGAGTTCGGATCTTCTCCTAGGTCCAAACTCATCAATTCAACTCCGGATTGGGTCTACCAAATGGATCCAATCCCGAAAACATGGGTTGATCAATTTGGATCTTCAATGAGATTCAGATCCGAATACTTTATAAATTTCTAATTAAATGCTAGATAATCTAAATAAATCCTCAAAAATTTGTAGGTATTACATCCCAGCGCAACAAAATGAGAGGAAAATGATCAGAGAGCATGCCTTTTGTAGCACTTTTAAGCGCAATCCTTTTTTTTTATAGGCAAGCTGGGGTTATGCATGCCCCCACCAGTTACACAACATACCATTGGGTTTTGAACTTGCAACGTCCCAACACATGGTGGTGTGCACTAACTGGCTCATACCAAACAAGCGGAGCCCCCCGTTGGTTTTAAGCGCAATCTATTACTTAACAAGATATTTTCGGCACATTTTTATTTAAATAATAGTGTGTACTCAGTTTGAACTTGGAAGTTTTTATATCCTCTCCTTGTGTGCCTATGCTTCACACTGTTTTTAGTTTTCTTCATATTATGTTTATTTGACATGGTTTTTGTTTATGAATCTTGTGGGTTCATTATGTTTGAAGATTAAAAATGAGCAAAAAATGGGCTCATGCTGGAAATCCATAAAGAAAATGAGTTTCTTTTAGGGAGTTGGATGGGAAACAAGTTATGACATTTCTGCGCACAACTAGAAAGGAAGCAAATTAACCGATGATCAGGAATTTGGATATAAATTAGGTGTTGGCCATAATTGACCCTATTCAATGAGTTTACAGTATTTTAGCAAGAACGTTTAACTTTATGGCAGGGTTATAGGAGGATACTGCTACACATTGTGCAATGGAAAAACTCGTCGGTCGACGACGGATTTCAACTTATTTGATATGCCCTGCTCTCTTTTTTATTTTTTCACTGGTTTGTAGATTTGGCTGCAATCGTATTAGTTCCGTGTCTCAATTTGGCTGCAATTATATATAATAACCTAATTTGCATGGTTGGTTTATGATTTAGACAACTTTGAGAAGGTGATGACTAAGGTTGCATTTGAATTTTCATTAGAGCAATCTCACCACGCTCGTACGTCATAAAGTTTTTTGTTTGGTGAATCGTGCGTGCTAGAGAATCCAACTTATGCTATCACCCCATATAAATTCTTGGTGTCAAAGACAAGATCACGATTTTACTGTAGTAATAAGATTTATCGATTATTAAAAAAAAAAAAAAAGATTGATCGATTACATTGGTAGTCGTTGCAATATCCAAAGAAAGAATACGCAAAAGTGGGGGGTCAATGTTGAGTTGCTTCTTTGATTCTTTCCTAATTACGGGCATTTATTATCAAACAAAAGCAACGGCGACGGTCTGGTGTCTGTATTTTTTTAAGATCGACGGAAGCCTTACCTGTTAAAATGCGAGTTCGAGTTTTTATAATTCGTTATCTTGGGAATCTTTAATTTGTGGGAGCCGAATTTGGATACTGGTAATTTTCTCTTTTTAAACCAACACTTATTTTGAACTGTTTTTTGTTTAGCAAATTTCATTTTATTGTAATGCAAATTTAATCCAAACTTAAGTTACCATTATTTTAGATCCAACATTGGTTCAAATAAAGTCTACATTTATGCAATACTAACTTTCTCTTTTGAGATAGACACCAGCTCCGATGGATTCAGAAAACTAAATACATGGGAGAGTCGGATCAAAAATCACGAAACCTCCATCCATGGCAGCACCTGGACCTGGACGAGGGAATTGAGATAGACACCAGCTCCAGACGGTTCTGGTTCCTGATCCGGCCTACAGGGTCTGGATCCAGATGGAGAATGGGTTTGCATGGTCTTGGCCCATACCTGAGTACATCAGAACATTGTCGGGACCATGATGCCAGCTGATCAGATCTATTCGGAATGACACTTACACGTTGGGTCGATGGTGCTGACCGGACCTAATCTTCTGTGGTTGTATGCCAGTTGATCCACCACGTGGGGACATCAAAAAAAGTGTAACTTTTCTTTTCTTTTTCATAAGTGTAAACTTAGAGGGTCGAATCTTGCATTGGTTCAAGTATCGGGGCTTGAATCTAGTTCCATTCTCCAGCCCTTACAATGACGGCCTTTGTTGTGTAACAGTATGCTGTTAAACAAGAAGAGAACTGTGAACTTACCACGTTTGTGTGGGAATAGTAGACTGTAATGAATGAGTCAGTTCTTCATGAAATACTGAAATGTGGGAAACCGAGAATTTCCACTTTGAAGAGGTGGAGAAATCTTTTGAATATTCAAAGAGAAAATTTAACTACTCTCCATCTTGGGCTAAGTGGGCGATTCATTCACTAATGTGGATGTTGGGGGGGGGGGGGGGGGTGTAAGAGGGCGTTAATTTGGGTCATTCTCGTGTAGGACGTACGTGATCCACATCAATTTACTTTAAATTATCTTTCTTGCGGAGAAAATCTATATAACAAGATTTTATGAGTTTTGGCCATGGCGAACAAAAGTTTATAACCGTAATTTCTCGGTTGTGAATTTCTTGGGAGATTTTCAACTTTCCGAATATTTATCGAGTTTTTTTGGCAAATTATATAGAAAATTAATAATAAATCAAATAAATTCTCAAAAAATCTAAATTTTATATAAAAAAAAATCAAATAAAAATATACTAATTACACAATTAATTTTACATGCAATATATATATATAATCTAAAAAATTATCAGACTGGAAAACCAACTAAAATTCTAAACTAAAAATACCCTATTTTCCACTAGCATTGAACAAGAAAACTGTGATTCTGACTTAAACACATCAGAATCGGCAACTGGGAAAAATTAAGGACGAGACGAAAGAATGATGTTTCTTGTTTTCTTTCGAGATAAAGAGGCATATCTAAACGACAAAAGTAGCAACAACATTGCAAACAATATACTCAGCTTCTTGAGTGTGTTGAGCAACATAATCTTGTTTCTTGCAAGACCAAGAAAGAACACCTCCTCTAACAAGAAAGAAATATCTAGAAGTGGATTTACTATCATCTCAGCTGCCAGCAAAATCAACATCTTAATATTCAGTCAATTCTAAAGTATCATTTTAAAAACACAATTGCAAGTTTTTAGTTTCTTTCAAAAATGAAAAGATTCTCTTCACTGCTTGCCAATGAAGTCAACCTGGATTACTTTGATATCAACTAATGAGGCCAACAACAAAGCTTATATATAGCCTCATTCATAGAATAACATACATAAGTTTCCAACAACTTGTGCATAAGAAACATTCAGCCTTTCTTGTCCTTCACCGGGACAATCATTCTTACTTAATTTTATACACTTTACCACATGTATTCTAACAGGCTTGCAATCACTCATTTAAAACTTCTTGAGTACATGATTAATGTATCTTTCTTTACTCAAGCTCAACAATTTAGAATTTTTATCTCGAGTGATTTTAATTCCAAGAATATAGGATGCCTCTCCCATACCTTTAATCTCAAACTGGGTATTTAGCATGACTTGGTTTTGACAATTATATCATTGTCATATATTTGCTCTTAAAGCTATCTGCTCCAATCTTCATAATAGTGATTGTTGTTTGGTTGTCACATTAAATTTGTATTGCTCCGTTGGTTATATCTTACTTCAAATCACTAATAAAGCGGCTTATCTAAACGGAAAAAGTAGCAACAGCATTGCAAACAATATACTCAACTTCTTGAGTGTGTTGAGCAACATAATCTTGTTTCTTGTACGACCAAGAAACAACACCTCCTCTAACAAGAAAAAAATATCTAGAAGTGGATTTGCTATCATCTCAGCTGCCAGCAAAATCAACATCTTAATATTCAGTCAATTCTAAAGTATCATTTTAAAAACACAATTGCAAGTTTTTAGTTTCTTTCAAAAATGAAAAAATTCTCTTCACTGCTTGCCAATGAAGTCAACCTGGATTACTTTGATATCGACTAATGAGGCCAACAACAAAGCTTATATATAGCCTCATTCATAGAATAACATACATAAGTTTCCAACAACTTGTGCATAAGAAACATTCAACCTTTCTTGTCCTTCACCGGGACAATCATTCTTACTTAATTTTATACATTTTACCACAGGTATTCTAACAAGCTTACAATCACTCATTTAAAACTTCTTGAGTACATGATTAATGTATCTTTCTTTACTCAAGGTCAACAATTTAGAATTTTTGTCTCGAGTGATTTTAATTCCAAGAATATAGGCTGCCTCTCCCATACCTTTCATCTCAAATTGGGTATTTAGCATGACTTGGTTTTGACAATTATATCATTATCGTTTCCAGACAGAAGAATGGCATCCACATAAAGTGAGAGAATAGAGAATTTACTCCCACTTTTTCAGGCATAAACTCAGTGGCCAAATCTATTTACCATAATCCCAACGACATAATTGCCTTATGAAATTTTAAATACCACTCACATGGCGATTGCTTGAGTTTGTATAGGAATTTTTTCAACCTATACACTTTATCCTATTGGCCTTTAACAATATAGCCTTCAGGTTATTCCATAAAAAATCTTTTTATGAGCTCACCATTTAGGAAAGTGGTCATAACATCCATTTGATATAGATCTAAATCATAGTGAGCTATAATGGTCAAGATTATCCTAATCAAGGTAAATTTTGTAAGAGGAGAATATGTATCAACATAATCTATTCTTTTTTCTGAGAAAATCCTTTAGCTACTAATCTAGCTTTAAATTTATCTATACAACTATCGACTTTGAATTTTTTTTTTAATATCTATTTACAACTAATTGCATTTTTTTCTTTAAGTAAATCAGTCAATTCTTATACTTGGTTTTTCTTTATGGAATCAATTTTTTCGTCCATGGCTTTTACCAATTCTGTTGATTCATGTGAGTTTATTGCCTCATTTTATGATAGATTATTTACCATATCATCAAGGTTTATCGAATAACATAGTTCCTCCAAAAAATGAACATAATAGTTATCAAGATATAAAGGAGGGGCTCTTATCCTTTTATGACTAACATGAGTCTGACATGAAGAAGACAAATCACTAATTGTTGGTTCGAGGTTATCTAATTGTTCTTGATAATTGGCAGTTGGATCATCATTACCTAACTGGTTTTTAGAATCATTATAATCATAAATAAGATAAAAAAGATTATCTCTGCTTATCTCATGAATTATAGGTTATATGTTTTGATCTTCCAAGAACACAATATTTTTACTTTCAATTAGTCCCTTATTAGGATAATAAAATCCATAACCATTGGTTTCTTTGGGATATCCAATAAAGGTACATCTTATGAATCTACTATCAAGTTTATCTTTTGCTCGATCCATTACCTTTATATGAGTTATTGAACCTCATTTACAAAGATACCTAAGGTCTGATTTTCTTTCAATCCATAACTCACAGGTTGTAGATACAATGGCCTTACACAAAACTCTATTAAGAATGTATGTTGTTGTATAAATAGCTTCTCCTCAAAATACTTTGGATAACGAAGCATGAGACAACATACACTATTGTATCTTTCAGCAACACCATTTTGTTGTGGTGTTATAAGTGTTATATTTTGTAGTTTTATTCCATTCAACTCACAGTATTCAGTAAATTTATTTAAAGTGTATTCACCTCCTCCGTCAGATCGTAAGTTTTTAATTCTTCTTCCAAGTTGGGTTTCTACTTCTTGACAATATTATTTAAATTTATCTAATGCTTTAGACTTATACGTTATAAGATATATATAACTATACTTTGAATAATCATCAATAAATTATATGAAATATTGCATACCTTTATGAGCTTGGGCCCTAAAAAGTTCATAAATATCTTTATGAATAATTTTTAATAATTCAGATGCTTTAATTACATCAGTTGGAAAAGGTTTTCTCATCATTTTTATATAAATACAAGATTCACATCTATAAAATGATGTTTCTTCAAAGTTTGGTATTAAATTTTGTTTTATTAGTTTCTTCAAATTAATGTGTCCTAACTTTTGGTGTCATACGTTAACATCTACATTAAGGACATTATCAATATAACCGGAAGTAGCTGTTATTTTATTTACATCAGAAATATTGTTTAAATAACCCATGGTCTTTGTAAAAGACCCCACCAAATATAACCCGACTATGCTTTCCCACTGTGACCTTTCCTAGGAAAAACCTAATTTCAAGACCCTTATTAATCAAGGCTGGAATAGATATGAAGTTTTGTTTCATGGAATGTACACACAAGACATTAGTTAATAGAACATTGTTTCCTATGTCTAAATTTTTTTCATTACTAGCATCTTATTTACATGGTCAACTACGTTATAATTTTCTTGCATTTTACATGAATTGTATTGTTCTAGGAGCAACTGTATGTGTGTTTCTAAGGTAGTATCATATTTTTTAGAAATTGCCTCAAACATTGATTTTGCAGAAGCATAGTTCTCAAATACCCTAGTTAGATCATCCTCTATGTGTGTGAGCATGATTGTCCTGGCTAACATATTATCTTTTTTTGTATTTCTGATATGCAATTTTGTCTTCTTCAGATGTTGTTTGACCAGAATCTTTCATTTATATGTTTAGGGCATTCTCAATGCCCTCTAAGGTCAAAACAAGAGAAATTCTTCTCTTTCAAATATGGAAAAGTACCATTCAGTTTGTCTGTTTTGGCTAACTCGGTAGCACAAACTCTATTAGTTATTTTTTTAATTTTAGTTTTTAAATATTGGCAAATAAGAATAGATAGGAGTTCAACATTTAATAAAAGGATAAACGACACAATATAAGTCATGTTCATGCAAGATATTATATCCATAAACAAAAAATACATGCTTTCAGGCATATTCTTTCATGCAATTACCAAAAAAGATGGAAGAGAATTAAATTCCTACTCATTTAAATCAAAATAGGGGTTTATGAGGCAAACTGCATAAACTAACCACTTTTCTACAATTTGAAAAGGTCAGGGCAGTACTGTAAAAAAAATAGAACCCTCAAAAGAAATAAAGAAAACTTTATGAGTTAAGCAGAAAAGTTTAGAGGTCTTTTTGTAATTTTTAAAAAGTCAAAAGCATATTTCAAGAATTTTCTAGAGATCCTGTATCTTTCTAAAATTTACTAAAAAGTGAGGCCCCTATTTTGTAAAAACAAAGAATACAACACTAATTATTAGAAAACACAAAGAGCAAAACAAAAAAATTATGCACCAGGGGATATAACTTTTTTTATCAGAAAGGTTCAAGGATAGAAAAGTAAATAAACTAATAATGGAATTTATAGAAATATAAAGGCAATCTTGTAAATTAGCTACAAGGAATATAATCAGATTTTATACAGAGAATAAGGGTAAATCTGTAATTTACCTTTCAAAAACTTATAAAAATGAAAAGCTTGATTGGTGAAAAACTCTAAGGTTTTTTTCTCTTCTCTAGAACCTTCTTTCCTTGGTTTCGAACGGATTCTGTCGCTCCTCCACCTTCTGTGGATCTCCAGTGATCGCAATCTAGTGGATTGAAAAGTGGGAGGTGGTATACCACCACCGATTGACCTCGGGACAGCTTTTCTCGCTGGATATGGGCAGTTTCACCATCCTCAATGCTGAAAAAATCCAACGAAAGGGAGAGATCGACCCTAATGCTACAAAGTAGAGGGAATGGACAATCAGTCAGGGGCGTAGCTAGGATTCATGTGAGGGGGGGGGGGGGGCAAACAGGGGTGTAGCAAAACAAAATTTGGTGTGATAGTCTTTCATATAAATAAAAAAAAACTGAGATAAAATAAAAAATGGCTACAATTATTAATAAAAATCTATTTCATATGGACAAATCAAACTATCCGTTGCAGTCTTTCTCAACCTCAACGAAAAGTTCTTAAACATTATCTAATGGCAATATATAACACTGGTGCGATAATTTGAAGTTCATAACAATGCATACATTTTATTTATGACAAAATAAATCAAAATACAAAAGTACCAACTAAAATGGACCCCGACGGTTACCCGCAACATAAAATTCTTCTATAAGAGAATCTATAACTAAAGTCATAGTATATTCTCGTTCAATATACAATGTCATACAGTCACCAAGAAAATCGTCGTCCATTTTGCTACGAATTTCCATCTTCACATGCTTCATCACTGAAAATGCTTGTTCTGTAGTGGTCGTAGAAACTAGTAATGTCAATACAAGATGAAATAATCTAGTTAGCATGACATAACTTTCTGACCTTCCACTTGCAACCAACTTTTGATACAAAATAGGTAGAGTAGGTACTTGAAATCGAGGATCAGAAACCACATCAATATGATAATGTTGTAACTCTGCTTTCAAGTAAAATATATTTTGTGGTGTAAAATCTTGAGGATAGAACTTCTCTGCAAGCTTGCAAATATCAGCTATATTAAAGGATTCAAATGAGTTTCTAGGATCCAATGTCGCACTGAGAGAAAGAAGTTTGACTGATGTATCATTAAATCTAGTATTTAACTCCACCAACAAGAAATCTATAGCTTTATTGAAAACATCAAAATGATAGTGATGCTCAACTGAGGGATACTCACGACCACGGGATCGACCAACCATATATGAACCACTGAAGTCAGGTAGGCAAATATCATTTGTTGAACAAAATGATGTTACCTCTTGAATGAATTCTTCCCAACCATCTTCTCTCCAAGCTTGAAGCACAGTCTTTGTAGTGTTGACAAATCTCATAGCAGTCAAGATATCTTGATTTTTCTTTTGAAGGACCTGACATAGAATATCAGTAACTGCAAATATTCAATTCATCAAATGCAAGACAAATACAAATTCAAAACTTGTAATGTAAGTGTATGCACCATCAACTTCAACTTGAGATCTAGCACTTGGAGAATTTTCAATCAGGCACTCAAGTACTTTACATGTTGCAATGTACATGTCCATCAAGCTCTTTACAAATTCATAATGAGAACTCCAATGAGTAGCTCCAGCTCTATGCAGGTTCCCAGTCTGATTAGCCCCACTTCTTGTCGATTGTTCCCCAGTTTCTAACAAATGCTCAATTTTTTTTCTATGTGCAACTTTCAACTCACTAACACGCTTAGGCGAAGAAGTAATAATGTTAACAATATTATCAAAATGTGAAAAGAATTGCCAAATGTCACGAATATCATTAGCTGCAGAAACCAATGTTAATTGCAAACGATGCGTAAAACAATGGACATAATATGCATAAGGACAATCCTTCAGAAATAAAGCTTGGAGCCCATTCCAAGCACCCTGCATATTACTAGCATCATTGTACTCTTGTCCTCGCATATTCTGAATTTGAAGGTTGTGACTACTAAGAATATCAAAAATTTGATTTTTCAGATTCAATGAGGTAGTATCACTAACACTTTTAATTGCAAAAAAATATTCTCTTAAAATTTCCTCTTCATTGACAAACCTCAATACAATACACATTTGTTCTCGTTTAGATGCATCTCGTGCTTCATCAACAAGGATACAATATGGTGTATCTTCAACTTCATTATGAATCATACCTTGTACTCGGTTTGCCATAATGTGCAAAATCTTCCTCTGGATATCTGGAGAAGTGTATGTGGCATTTCTTGGAGCATTAGCCAAAACAACTTTACCAACATCTCCATTCATTTTTCCAAAATAATCAACCAATTCAATAAAATTTTCATGATTCAATGAAGATAAAGGTTCATCATCGCCCCTAAATGTTCAACCTTAGAGCGCTAACCACTAAAGAGCTAACATTGAGGTTTTTACTCTCAAACAAGCTTTCTGACATTCCTCTTGGGACACAACATTCATCACTTTGTCAATGCGATGACCCGGTCTCATCAAAGTCTCTGCATTTCTTACACATACATTATGATATGAAGACGGTGAAGAACCGACATGGGTAAGAAAAGCACATTTTTCTCCTTAACTAACCCTCTTCCAATTATTAAACCCAATTGTTTTCAATGCTGAGAGATTTGAAGAAGGGCTATTATCAAGAAAAAGAAAACAATAAAAACAATATGTTTTATCTTCTGTCGGAGAATACTCTAGCCAACGAAACTTATCATACCAATGTTCTTGACATCGACGCACTTGTTTACCATATTGTCTACTTGGGTATTGTGCAAGTTTTGGTTGAAAAGGTCTCGCCCTTTGATAAGCCCATCTAACTAGATCTATTTCATTAATAGGGTGATCACACATACACTTTCTTTTACCAGGATCTCTTTCAATATAAAAATCAGATTCTGAAGTTGGATTCGGAGATGAAATATGCTCAGGTGATGAATGAATGGTTGGAGTAGGACTTAGAGTTTCCTCGACTTGTCCATCTGAAGAGTTGTCTAACTTCGAAAAAAATGATAACAAGTTTTTTCTTTTCTTAGTCCTCGAAGATTGTCCTATTTCCATTTCAAATTCTACAAATAAATAAGATACTACATGAGCATAACTTTGATTGTTTCAACTTACAGAAGTATTACTTTAACTGTTCAACATAACAATTATACATAAGTACACTGAATCAGATATAATTACTATTTGGTGATAAATAATAAAAAATTAATTGAATAACATCATGTTAAGGTAGTGAAAAAAACTAGAGAAAAGCAAGTATATATTTTTCACTAAATCAGATACAATTACTGATTGGTGATAAAATTATTAATCAAACACGTAAACTATCAATAATCTAAACAATTAATCATTACAATTCTACACAAGTACGCCGAATCCGATACAGTTACTGATTGGTGATAAATGTATTAATCAAACACATAAACTATCAATAATCTACATAATTAATCATTACAATTCTATATAAGTACACCGAATCAGATACAGTTACTGATTGATGATAAAATTATTAATCAAACACATAAACTATCAATAATCTACATAATTAATCATTACAATTCTACACAAGTGCACCAAATCAGATACAGTTACTGATTTGTGATAAATGACAAAAAAATACCAATATAACACTATAAGTCTATACCAATTAACAAATTAACACTATAACAATTAACACTTAACAACTATAACAAACTAATAATCCTGCATAGGGTATGAATCAAGACAAATAACAACAATAAATTTATAAATTGCAACTAGATAAGAGTTAAGCATATACTCGCAAGTCACTAGGAGAGTAACTAGATAAGAGTTAGCACCACTGAAACGGTATTCACTAATTCACAACCTTCAAATATATCTTCTTGTCCTTCAAATAAATTCACTGATTCACAACCTTCTCCTACTGTCCAAAGATAATTAATTTGGATATCAGAACATTAAAACACAAGTTAGAAGTTAGGACTTTTCTATAATTCTATATAATTTGAGTAGATAAAGTAGATACTTGATTCTATAATTCAAAAATCAGGACTTATTCTAAAATTCAGAAGTCACTGATTCACATCCTTCTCCTAGCTTTGTTTCAACTAAAATGAGAAGATAAAGTAGAATTATTGCATCAAAAAACATAAATTACCATCAACAATCAACATTCATCTTCCACTTTAATTTAATTTGTAAGTCAAACAATTAACATGAGATAAAAGACTGAGAGACATCTGCATATACGTATATAATATATACATATATATATATATATATAGGAATATATGCATAGGAGCTTATTCAGGAACAAAAAATAGGATTTATCCCCAAAATGGGTAAATTGTTTTTTTATTTTAAATAAAATTTGATCAAAAATAAATGCAGTGAATTGTTTCAGGTCAGGATCAACCCTACTTCGGAGTTGATTTGATTAAATCTACTTCAATCCACTCTAATCCACCTATAATTTGATTAAATCAAACTAGCACATATTTGATTAGTCAAATTACCCAAAAGATCGGTGTCTCGCCGTCATGCTCGGTTGGTGTCTCATCATCCTGCTCAGTCAGGAGCACAGGAGTAGCGCCGGAGGCTTGGAGGAGAAGCGTGGGCAGGCGGCGGCAAAGGAGAAGCTCGGTAGGCTTCGGAGAAGAAGTTGGGCGGCTGGACGATGTTGGATCGATCGTCGGGAGTTGGGGGATTTGCGGAAGACGAGAGCAAGGGCTAGGTCACTCAAAATCAAGATCGAAGAAGAAGAGGGGTTGAGGGGTAATAAGTTAAACGGGTCGGATCCAGCACGGGCGGGTGCCTGCCCTCGCCAGGTGCTGGATCCGACCCAAGAATCAGGGTTGGGCTAGGACTGGGCTTTAAAAAAAAAATTAACTGGGCCGGGAGGCAAGACTGGGCTACAGCACAGTCCCCCCCCCCCCCCCCCACGTCAGCTTCGCCTTTGCCATCGGTGGCTTAGATCCAGTGTCATGTGAGGGGTTCTTTACATCCTTCCTCTATTTTTTTTGTTCTCGATGTATGGTTTCTAAGTTTTTGTTTTAGATACAGAAACAAAGGTCACCAAAATCAGATGACCTACTATTATATATATATATATATATATATATATATATATATATATATATATATATATATATATATATATATATATATACTGAGTCAAGGAAAATTACAAGGAGGGGTTGTGTATAAAGAAATCATACCCTAATTTAGGATCTGATTTACTGAATACCTAATAGACACTAAAAAAAAGGTTTTCCCTCTTTCCTTGGATGGCGGCAGATCTGTCATAATCCAGAGGGATCAGTACCCCTTCAGCCACCTCTGATCCAAACATAGTAAAAAAAACAAATTTTTTTTAGTTTAGTTTTATTTTATTTTATTTTATTTTTTTTGTTTGGTTTCCTTCTCTTCGGTGATCGGTTTTTTGGCAACTGTGGTAAAAAAGCCTATTACAGGCTTTAAACAAAAAAAAATAAAAGCCTTTATCCGAGCAAAAAAAAATATTTCACCTTTTTTATTTTTTATTTTGTTTCTTTTTTTTGTATTCTTTTCTTCGGTGGCTAGATTTTCGCCGATTGTGGTAAAAAAACCGATTACAGGCCTTGAAAAAAAAAAAGAAAAGCCCTTATCCGGACAGATTAACAATTTTTTTCTTTTTTTTAAGATCTGAATGAGGCAGTCTCTCCCAAAGAGGGGTTTAGGTTTTTCAGTGTCTGTATAACCGAATTTCCTTCGATAACCCCACACATATCAAAAAATAGAACTAATCAATTTTGCTTTTCCTTGTTTTGGATTTTTACGACAGTGATAACAACAATCAATGGTGACTAACAGTTGATCGAGCGAGAAGCGTTGTTCACTTACACACATCGGTAAGAACTTCGACTTTGATACCACTGATGAGTCTCTGTATGACTCATTTATGTATGCACAGTGAGAGTAGAGAGTTGAGGGGGTTGGTGATTACGACCTTCTTCACGAGGGCTTTAATCTGAATTAAGTAACTCATGTCTGAATTCAAAAGTTACTCACTCCTATTTATAAAAGTGAGGGTTGGCTCTTCCTCCTCCCCTAGGTAGTCGTTACTAGGGATGACAGTGGAGCGGGGTGGGGGACAAGGTCTCCACCCCGCCCCGTCTCAAAATCCTGCCCTCCATCTCTGCCTCCATCCTCACATGGGTTTTGATTTTAGCCACCATCCTCGCCTTCATGCTTGTTAAATGTCCTCCATCCTCAATTGAAACGGGGTGGGGCAGGGCTCGTTTCCCCTCAGTCCATTGCCATCCCTAAAGAAAGATTGGGGATGGGGCGGGGTGGGGCAAGCTGAGGATTGGGAAGGGGGGAAAGCGTAAGTCCATTTCTGCCTCCATCCCTGCACAAGTTTTGATTTTAACCTCCATCCATGCCTTCATCCTTGTTTCATGTCCTCCATTCCCGATCCAAACGGGATGAGGTGGGGCGGAGCCTCGTTTTCCCCTGGTTCATTGCCATGCCTAGCCGTTACCTAGCCCGTACTTGTCAAGTCAGTTGGTATTTCTTTATGGAAGGGATACCAATGACTGAATAGTCCAATTGAATGGCCTTCTCATGTGTTGAGCAAAGAGTGGACCCACCTCTCTCCTTAACGCATGAGTTTCATGCATGAGATGTATGGTCATAATGACCAACAGATGATTTTCCCAATTTAGTAAGTGAATGCACATGTGAAGGTGCATTGGGATGTTTTCATTCTTCCAAAAATGTTGAAAATTTAAAGAGAATTATACAGAAAATTGAATTATTTGTAATTTTTCCCACTTTCCCGGATAAGCGGGTTCATCGAAACAATCCCTAGAGAAATAAAAAACACCATCCACTGCTTCACTATGTTAACCAACTAAAGAAGCGTCATAGAAACTCTACCAACAGAAGACTTGGGTACCAAGAATGACAACGTGCAACAAGCATACGAATCCAAATGACAAGTTCAGGTTGCGTTGGAGAGAGAGAGAGAGAGAGAGAGAGAGAGAGAGAGAGAGAGAGAGAGAGGCAGTGGTGGAATCCTTCACGCCGGTCGCCAGAACCCCAAGACCCTTGACACTGTTCCCTTTTGTAGGTTGCATTTCTGAGAAGAGGTTTCAGAGAAGAGAAAAGGGGAAAGCAGGTTATATGTTCCCCCCCCCCCCCCCCCCCGATGATTCACTGAATCCCACGTCTGTGTTCGGGGCTTTGAATGAGCACCACGTATACAAGCACATGGGGCTCGTATTCCCGTGTATGTTGACATAACTTTGCATCGGACTCTGGTGTTGTTGCAAAGACTTAAGTACCCTTTATTGCTATTCTTCTCATAAAGTGATGGTTTGAGAAAATGACAAAAATGCCTTTCATTCAAAAAAGAAAAAACAAATAGTTCAAAAAAAGGACAAACATGTCCTCCATCCAGAAAGTCGAGGATGATGTTGACTCTTCAAAGTCTTCTTCTTTTTCTGTTCAAAAAAAGGACAAACATGTTTTCTTCTTCTTTCTCCGTAAAACACTGTAAAACCCTTTCTCTCTCTAGAGAAGAAATCAAGGGAAACAAAGAGTTCTTCCTGGAGAAGGCCATGAACATCAACCCTCTCACTCTCTCTCCCTTCTCTCTCTACTTCTGTGCACATCCAACAGACGATCCTACATTGTTGCATCATCATCTTCTTCTTCTTCCTTCTTCGTAAAACACTGTAAAACCGTCTCTCTCTGTAGAAAAGAAATCAAGAGAGGTAAAGGGTTCCTCCTGGAGAAGGCCATGAACACCAACCCTCTCACTCTCTCTCCCTTCTCTCTCTACTTGTGTGCCTGATTTAGAGTTTTTGCCCTTACAGGAGGGGGTTCGGGGGCTCCCCCCCGGCGCGGATCCCGCTGCGCGGTCAGCGGGCGGGGGCCCGCCCCTGGCGGGGGGCTCGGGGGGCAACGCCCTCCGGACCAAAATTTTTTTGGGCCTTCCAATAACGATTTGTAGTGTTATCGGGCTTTCCTACAACGATTTGTAGCATTTGTAGTATTATCGGTAAATCGCGAAACGCTATAGCGATTTGTAGTGTCTTCCGCAAATCGCTATAGCGATTCGCAAATCGCTATAGCGATTTGTAGTGTCTTCCGCAAATCGCTATAGCGATTTGTAGTGTCTTCCGCAAATTAGGACCAACTTGTCAGAGTCATATCTCCCTAACCGGAGGTCATATTCCAAATCCGCGATTTGTAGTGTCTTCCGCAAATCGCTATAGCGATTTGTAGTGTCTTCCGCAAATCGCTATAGCGATTTGTAGTGTCTTCCGCAAATTAGGAAAGCCCGATAATATTACAAATGCTACAAATCGTTGTAGGAAAGCCCGATAACACTACAAATCGTTATTGGAAGGCCCAAAAAAATTTTGGTCCGGAGGGCGCTGCCCCCCGAGCCCCCCGCCAGGGGCGGCCCCCCGCCCGCTGACCGCGCAGCGGGATCCGCGCCGGGGGGTGAGCCCCCGGACCCCCCTCCTGTAAGGGCAAAAACTCTAAATCAGGCACACAAGTAGAGAGAGAAGGGAGAGAGAGTGAGAGGGTTGGTGTTCATGGCCTTCTCAAGGAGGAACCCTTTACCTCTCTTGATTTCTTCTCTACAGAGAGAGAGGGTTTTACAGTGTTTTACGAAGAAGGAAGAAGAAGAAGATGACGATGCAGCAATGTAGGATCGTCTGTTGGATGTGCACAGAAGTAGAGAGAGAAGGGAGAGAGAGTAAGAGGGTTGATGTTCATGGCCTTCTCCAGGAAGAACTCTTTGTTTCCCTTGATTTCTTCTCTAGAGAGAGAAAGGGTTTTACAGTGTTTTACGGAGAAAGAAGAAGAAAACATGTTTGTCCTTTTTTTGAACAGAAAAAGAAGAAGACTTTGAAGAGTCAACATCATCCTCGACTTTCTGGATGGAGGACATGTTTGTCCTTTTTTTGAACTATTTGTTTTTTCTTTTTTGAATGAAAGGCATTTTTGTCATTTTCTCAAACCATCACTTTATGAGAAGAATAGCAATAAAGGGTACTTAAGTCTTTGCAACAACACCAGAGTCCGATGCAAAGTTATGTCAACATACACGGGAATACGAGCCCCATGTGCTTGTATACGTGGTGCTCATTCAAAGCCCCGAACACAGACGTGGGATTCAGTGAATCATCGGGGGCGAACATACACAACCCTCTCAGAAAAGGGCTTAGGGGCGAAAAAAGGGGCCTTAGGGCATACAAAAAAATGGAAGGCAAAAAACAAAAAACGAAATTCAAAGTTAGGGGCGATATATTGCAAGATTTACAAAATCTTGCGAGATTTAGTCACAAATGAAAATCTCACGGTATTTTGTAAATCTCTCAATAAAAAACCCGTTTTTAACTTTTTGATGTAGTTCTCGCCAAGAAAACGCTAGATTTTATTAATTCTCGCCATATTTGTCACTATGGCTTTGGCATATGGTTCCAATTTCCAAAGCCAAGAGAGTTGAGCTGGCTTGAGCTCCAACGCCGGTAGCTGCATTCCCCGCTCTCGCTGC
The DNA here is from genome assembly GCF_984573655.1 of Nuphar pumila. NCBI lineage: Eukaryota > Viridiplantae > Streptophyta > Magnoliopsida > Nymphaeales > Nymphaeaceae > Nuphar > Nuphar pumila. The sequence continues at coordinate 182,564,978 of NC_143249.1, read as the reverse complement.
CACATTACCCATCAGGCAGTCACCATACATTAAGTGCTTAATTCTGCTCATGTATCGATGGGTATGAGTTGTTTGTCCAAGTCTGTTGCCTTGTCGAGAAATTGTAACCGCTGGTACTGTTTCCTCTTTGCAGCCTACTCTCCCTTTTTCTTATTTTATAGGGAGAAGAAAACAACCTCCAAGGATCTGAGACCTAGCCGTGCTGGCTATGCCTGTCGTACTGGGTCGCTAGCTTGATTAAAAGGATTTACAACTGTAAATGTACATTTGAGATTATATTAGATTACAAGATGACAAATCACAACACTAATTATTTACAGCCCTAACTTTAGGGAGGTTCCGCAACAGTGAATCAGGCATGAAACTAGTCAGATCTGCAAACGTCGGTGTCCAAGTCTCGCTCTATTTGTGCCTAGACCTCGAAAGATCTCGATTTTCATTTTAGAAAGATACTTATCTAGAAAACCTTGCCCACCAAGTATGTGCTCATCTAGTAGGGGGCGACTTATTGAGTGTCACCAACCTGAAGGACGTCATGAGTTCAAAACCCCGGAATGTGCGTCCTTGCCACAAGGTTAAAGATGGAGGAAGAGAAAGAAAAATACAAAAAAAAAAAAAAAAAAAACCGGGGGGGGGGGCGGCAAGGTGAACAAAAAAACCGCAAAACCTTTCGTACCCTTGGGCGTTCTTGATTTTTGGGCAGCCTCCAAACGTGGGCTAGAGTCTACGGGTATTTATTTTTAAAATATCTTTGCAGCATCGCATTGTATTGCGTGTGGGAGGTCATACCTTGCTCGTGCATGTGATGGCCGGCCTTTATCACTCATTTTTTATTTGTTGCCATTGCCAGCTAGCCATGTCGACATTTCCCACTCACCCAGCTTGGACAACTTTGTGATAGGTGGGTCCCATACCCATGAAACGAAGAATTAACAGACTACCAAACAAAACTCAATGATAGCAGTTTCATTATCTAGTTTTCCATTGCAGCTTACCCACACCGCTTTTACCATATACACTCAATTTGCGCCTGCTGCTGCTGCTGCTGCTCTCTCTCTATCTCTCTCTCTCTCTCTCTCTCTATATATATATATATATATATATATATATATATATCTTCCAACGTACGAAAGCTCTTGGCATTTTCTTGCCAGATTCAGCCATGACTGGTATTTGGTCTCTGCCATATATGTTGGGGTGTTTATTTTGTGCAGGGCTTCCTTGAGTTTTACTATCATCTTGTTCAAGTATGGCCAAACACGTTCGACGTGGCCTCATATGTCATTCGTTTCCACGCTTTCTCATCAAGCCACGAGATCACGAGGACGTTGCATCATGGATGGATAAGATCGAGATCTCTAGCTGTACGTCCTGTAGATGAAAGGATAACTGTACCAAATCATGATGGTAGACCCTCGCTCTTCTGCATCAGCACAGTGGTAAACATCTAGTTCACCAGAATCTTCAGTGGCCTTCAATTATATGCTTGCCTGTAGATTTGGATGATTTTGACGTCACTCCAATATTAATCCTTCGTGTTACTTTAGGAACAAAAGCGTGGTGTTATCTATGATGCAACCTATGATAGTTTTCACGATGTTGTTCTTGTGTAAACACTGAAAATAGATTTACGCCTTACGTCGCCATCAATGAAATTGAATCACAACCACTTCAGACGTTGCGCTCTTTGTTTTCTTGTTTATTTTCAACTACGTGGAGTTATTTTAGTTGGTGTCCTTTCCATCGTTAAATTGGGTATACCATGTAAGTATCTATCTGATTGACGTTGTTAATACTGTGATAGCTAGTCTACAGTAATTTAAAAGAAAAAATGGTGCAAGTTAAATTTGGTGCTTCGCATAAATATTAATCATCGCTACCGATGTGGATAAGACGAACAGATTAATCTAAGCTAATTTACTCAGTGTGGGTCGGCGCAAGCTGGCATGGCCAATTTCCTTTAATTGTTGGTTGCACCCAAGTAGGGCCACTCATGCTTTCAATAATTCTATTTATCAAAGCATGAATGATGCCATGGAGAAGAGACTTAATACAGGCTTAATTAGGGTATACCTACACCTCCCTTTGAATGGAAAGAAACGGGAAGTGAGATCCAAGACGAATGAAATAACCAGTACGGGTAAGGGTGTCAATGAGTCTGGTTTATCCGGACCGATCCCTATAGTTTCCGAGCATGGTGATAAATAAGAAGACTTGATTAAGACATGGATCTGGGTATAGTTTGAATTTTATACCAGAACCGGGCCGGACCTGAGTTCCGATTAACACCCCCAAATTTTTCAATGTAAAAATGATAAAAAATATTATTTTACTGGGTATGATCTCGGTCTGGTTCATGTAGTTCTTATGGGGTCTGGGTATGGTTTCTTTTGTAGCGGACCCGAGTATACTCAAGTTTGAACCTGATACCATACCTGAAAATCAGGTCCAAGCAGTCTAGTTCCACTTGGGTCTGAACCAAACCGGAACCGTTGACACCCCTAAATACGGGTACTGGAATTTGAACACTCCATGCCTTCCTTGTCCAGGTTCTGATCGAACCGAGCCCCCATCATATAAGCAATAAAATATTCAGTTCAAATAGATAAAGCAAATTGTCCCAAAGACGTTAGAATGGCTCGTTTACCTTATCCAACTATAGTGATAAAAAAAATCTTAAAACACTATAGAAAATTTTTATTTCATGCAAGGACGACTATTGCACTGAAGAAGATGAGACATCAAAAGGTGTAGGTTGTGGTAGGATTGGCAGGCTTTATACATAGACGATGAAGTAGATATTCTAGTGTCTTATGTTGGCCTATGCTCCAAAATTAAAACAGGAATGCTAATTCAACACATACCGGTAGATGTCATGGTCAATGCAACGTGCGGGTGCTTGGCGTTCTCCGAAGCCTATCGACACCCATGATGAGCTCAAGCCTTCAAGTCAATGGTGAGCAAGACCCTGAACCCAAACGAGAATTACGAGGACACAGGCAATAGGCTTCAACTGTTCTCATCATTCAGCCAAGCCCCATATTTACAGTGAAGAATAAGGGGGGGTTACAAAATGTGAACCCCTTCACATTCTCGTAACCTCAATCCTACTAAATCTCACTAATTGTCTACTAACAGCCTACTAACCACTCATTAGTGTCAAACCGGGTCACACTATAGGTTGGACCCAAACTCAAATATCCAACATTCTCTCACTTAATTCATTAACACTTAAATGGTATTAAATCGAGGTTTATACCGTTATCTCGACTTAATTATTCATGTGGTTCATATGGTATCCTGTATCACAAGAATGAATCATATGAGTCATGGAGATAATCACCTCTTTATGAAATATCATATTTTCATATACTACAATACAATTCATTTTCAGTGCTTTAGCATGTTAAGATTACCTTTATGAATAGGTTGGTCTCTAACCCATTATATTAATCATTTTAATATTATTATTCTATGATTCTCTCTAATCAAATGAGAGATCATTTATTCAAAATCAATAATACACAAAGTCATAGATAATCAATTCATTTTCACAAATGTGAACACATAATGTATTGTAAAAAATTGGAAGGAATCAAATAGACTCATCCCCTTTACATGTTATGAATACAATCCCGGTGCTAGCCCTTCAGTAAGGAGATCCGTAGTCATTTCCTTCATACCAATTATATCAATACATACCAGATGATTCTCAGTCTTTTCTTTAACAAGAAAGTACTTTAACTCCATATGTCAACATGAGGTTGAGCACTTACTGTTATTTGAGAATGACACAGCTACTTCATTATCATAAAAGATCTTTAGTGGTCTCTCAATAGAGTCCACAATCTCAAGACCCATAATGAAGTTTCTTATCCATATGGTCTAAGATAAAATCTCGTATAAAATAAAAAAAGAATTGTCTCAATGAATTTCAAAAATTCCTTCACTATCTTGTAGTGAGAGATAACAACTCAAATATTCTGAGTCGCTCATAATTGCAAAAGCAACAAGCTAAGAATATTCAAGCACTCTTACTTTTCATATACATTCTTTTAAGTGTTCTCATTTTTCATAGACAGCCTTCAGAGCGATTGCTCTATTCTCCGTATGAGTAGGATATTAATTGCTCTATACGAGATTTATATTAAAAAAGTAAATATGAGACCCTTTATTATTCATCTTTTCTAAGACAAGCATAATTGAGTCAATATTGTTTTACTTTGGTGGAAACGATAATACTCATAATTATTTCATCTCTTCAATTCACAAGAAGTTGATTTCAGTTGATGAAACTAGCAGATCATGTAATCAAATATAATTTCGCACTACACTTTTGGGTACAAACATGCTTCATGGATTGAAATACACATCTACTATTATAACCTGTGTGAATTTGGAATACAACGACCTACCTTTGGGTAAAATCATCGTTTTATAAAGTCACACAAAATCATGATATTGAATATTAATATGGCCCAAAGAATTCTTAATCAACACAACTCAGATCACTTTGGTGATTACATAAGTCAGTTAATCAAGATCTTTTACTGAAATCATATTCGTATTATAGAACATGCCCATGTACACATATTAATGCATGTATATTTATGACGGAATATGCATTATATCATCAAAATACAAGTTTATGCTTCAACTTATATGCATAAACTAATTTTGATGGTAACATATTAAAGATGTCATGAATTTAGTCATAATTTATGCTTAAAAACATTGTGTAACTTAAACAATATAAAACACATACATTAAACATGCATAAGTCATGCTTCCTTAACAATAAACACTTATAAAGCATGAAAAATAACAAAAACATACTCTTATGGGTAAAATTCAGGGTCTTCAAGCTGGAACCGATCTAAAAATATCTCAAACCAGTTTAAAACGGCCTCAAATCAGTCATCTAAGGGTCTGAACCGATTTTGAAACTAATGAATCGATGAAAAATATGAACATAAGCTCATAAAACCCTATAACCAAATGAGAAAATCCATGTCCTTTCATGGATTCATGAAAATAGGGTATCTACATCTCAGAACCGGTGAAAAACTGATAGAAATCAGTCAAAAATGGCTCCAAATCGGTCCTGAAAAGTGTCGTATCGGTCAGAGAAACCTGTTTCAGATCTAATCTGATCCAATCTGGATCCAGATCTAGTTAGAATGGATCCTAAGTTGGATACCCCTGGTCTGAATCCAGACCCATAATGATCGGGTATCGTATTGGATCCAATTATCCAAAACCTGATCCAAACCCAAATTAGGTACATATCATGACCCAGATTCGGATCTAGAAACCATACTCGGATTTGATTGGATCTAGATCTCGACCCAGACTATCCGGATCAAACCAGACCCGGGACCCAAATAGGGTCCAAGTCTGATCCAGCCGAGTCGGATCCGATCATCGACCCGTTGTTCATATCAGACCCAGACCCGAAACCCAAATGGGTCTGGATCTGATCCACGAGTTTGGGTCTAACCCAGACCTGAGATCCCAAATGAATCTGGGACTGGTTTGAACCCTCTTGCAACTAATAATTTGAGCATACTACATAAGATAAAAGATTTGTTTTCCTCTCATTTCGATATGAAGGACATGGGTGAAGCCACATATGTCTTTGAAATCGAGATTCATCATGATAGAACTAAGGGTGTCCTTGGCCTCTCTAAAAAATCCTATATCTTTAAGGTTCTTAAAAGATATGGGATGAAAAATTGTTCTCCTGGTTCGACACTCATAGTAAAAGGAGATAAATTGAGCCTAAAGAATTGTCCTCAAGATGACAATGAAAATGCTTAGATGACAATTGTTTTATATGCTTCAATGGTTGGGAGTTTGCAGTACACGCAGACTTGCACACGATCTGATATCGCATTTGTTGTAAGCTCATAACCCAATGTTGATGTATCGTCCAAAATTAAAACTGAAATACTAATTCAACATATACCTGTAAATGCCATGATCGATGCGACGTGCGGGTGCTCGGCGTTCTCCTCAGCCTATCAAGGTCCACAATGAGCTCAGGCCTTCAAGTCAATGGTGATTAGGACCCTCAACCCAAATGAGAATTACGAGAACACAGGCAATAAACATCAACTACTCTCATCATGCAACCAAGCTTCATATTTATAGTGGAGGATAAAGAAGGGGTTACAGAATGTGAACCCCTTCATATTCTCGTAACCTCTACCCTACTAAATCTCACTAATTGTCTACTAATACCCACTAACCTCTTATTAGTGTCAAACCGGGTCACACTATAGGTTGGACCCAAACCCAAATATCCAACATCTTATGCTATGCGGTGGCATTTTTCTATTATAAAAGGCAAACAAAGTTATAAAATAGATATTCTAATTAGGGGTGGCAATCGGGTCGGGTTGGCGGGTCGTGTCAGCGCGTCAGCATACCTCAACACGAACCTGACCCGTTTATTAAACTGGTCAGCTGTGGCAAACACTAACTTGACCCGACACAACACGATTAACCCGACACGACACGGTTAACCCGTTTAATAAATGGGTCGGGTAAACGGGTTGGTGGGTTAGCAGGCAGGTTGGTGGGTTAGCGGGCGGGTCAGGTCGGGTCGGGTAAACGGGTTGGCGGGTCAGGTTCGGGTAAATGGGTTGACCCGCCCGCCTAATCCGTTTATTAAACAGGTCAGCTGGGTTGGCATACCCCTAACACGAACCTGACCTGTTTAATAAACTGGTTAGGCGGGTTGACCCGTTTACGACCCGAACCCGCCTAAGAAGCGGGTTGGCGGGTCGTGTCAGATTTTGCCACCCCTAATTCTAATGTCTTAGGCTATGCGGTGGCCTTTTACTGTTATAATAGGCAAACATGTTCGCCTCTGGCTGGCCTTTGAGAGAGGTGGTCTCTGTGGTGTTCGGCAACGAAGGGAAAGATCGGCAAAGAAAGATAAGGATGTCTCTCCTGGCCGCCGGCGGCATGGAACGTGAACGAGAGATAAGTCGGAGAGGGAGATGAGCGTTCTCTTCTAAGTCTGTGACTTACGCAGAGATAAGAAAAAACGTGGAGAGAAAGAAACCCGTTCTCTAATGTTGTCTAAAGGTGGAGATTCTCATATTAAAAAATAAATTTATAACAAACTTTTATATATATATATATATATAGTCTGTCACAGAGTTCAAAAAGGAATAACAGTCTAAATCATCATGAACGGATTTGGGGCGGTCGGTAACACTCTCTCATATAAAAGCAGCGACGATACACCAAACATCTCTGCATGATCCGTTCCTTAAAAGACCAGGCAATAAATATTGGATATCGCTGTGCAAGCTAAAAAAAAGGGCTACACATTCGATAGACTCTAAGCGAAGATGATCAAATATAGAAGACGATTTCAAACACAAATGACTTCAATAGCAATAAAATTCATAAAGTTTTTTTGGTGACCACAAGTTAGTTGAAATTGAAAGGAATTTTCTTCGTATTTAAACACACAAAGTAGCCCATCGAGTAAAAACATGAAAAGTATTCCCGAGAAATTATAAATTAATTCATATTAATGCCCTGACTTTATTCCTGAGATATTTTTCTATTGGCAGTTAATAACGAAAATAAAAGGTCAAGGTCGGCAACAGTCGGTGAGTCAGAATGGGACCAGAGTTGCAATAAAGGTCTTTAATGAAATCCTAACTATCCTGGAGCAGGGATCCTTTTTTTTTTTTTTTAAGAGATAAAAGTCCCAGAACAGAAATACTTGGATTTTGCACTTATCCAGAACTCAACATTTCAACTGTACATGAATCAAGGTTGGTACTGTTTAGCTTTTGGAGGCTTGGAGTTGGAGCTACTACCATGTCTGTGTGTGTAATGTTGGGATTGTTTGATACACTGTCCCCGAATGAAAAATAACATTGGGGAGAGTGTTTTAACAAACATTGGATGCAGCTGTCCGTCGCGTCTTTATTTCAATGTAATTTTCGTTTTACCTCTTATTTCGGGAAGAAGGAAATATTAAAAAAAAAAAATATTTGAGGATCCCCCGATTCTCTCTCTTGCAGCCAGGATGAGGCCGACGGAGGTGAGCAAGGCACCGATCATCACCGGCGCCAGGCGAACCAAACCAACCCCGTTCCACTTTCTCTAATTCAGCCTTCGGAACTATTTTCCCAATTTCCTTCTCTCCAAACAGTGGCTCGCTCTGGTTCTTGGCGAGAATGACCAGCGATGCATCCACCCGTTTCTTAGACGGGAAAACTTTCCTAGAAGAATCGATCGCTGGACCCATCTGCTGGTTTTCCTTGTCGGGAGTTCCGACAATCGGAATGGTGATCCATTTGTCATCGGTATCCCAATTTTTGGCAAGGTTGCCGAAATATTATTCGGAGTCAATGGCTTTGGGTGAATTTTCAGGCAGGAAGTATCTGATGGGTGATGGGAGATAACGCCATGTTTTGTGTGAAGAGATGAAGACAGAATGGCGATGCCTCCCCCAATGGTTTCTTCCTCATCGGCCTCATCTTCATCTTCGGGCACGCTCGCCTCGCACCCTCCACTACTGTTATGAAACTGTTGTTTTTTTTTTTTTTTCATTTTGTCCAATCTAGACAAGCAATCAAACAAACCCTTAAATAGTGGTTTGAAGAACAGTCAGCTTAAATAGTGGTTTACGGGGCCATCAAGATTGATACATTTCCCAACACTCCAACCTAATCGACATTTTCACGGCTCCATGGCCCACATCGCAACAAGGCATTGACATTTTAAACCTTTTGCTTTTTAAAACAGACCGATGATGATTGATGAGATGAGGGAGACCCTGATCAGGAACGTTGTAAATCCCTTTTTTTTTTATCACTCAAACCTTTTCACCAGCAAAGGGTCCCCCCATACAGACCTAAAATAATGAAAGAGGATGATGAAATGATGAAGGCCGGCCACATTATTCAATACCTATCTTTTAGACCAATTTACAAATACTTGGGTTGCGTGACGACAGAGCTCAAGCAACCTTATCTTGAACCTGTGAACCACCTTCACCTTGCAACCGAAACCATCCTCCTCACCCATCCGATCTGGCGCGCAGTCATCCCGAGTCCCGAGTCCTTAACGTCAATGCGGACAACGATTGTGCAGTCTCCACCTTTCCCAGTTCCCAGGCAAAACCGAGTGCTGCTTTAATGAGGGCCGTCCGATGTATCCCACGTGTTCGTCCAAGATTAACGAATGACACCACTAGTGGACGATTATGCTTCCTCCAATCAATGCTCCCACGCTACCCGTACAACCACACTACACCAATCTACCGACACTGCCCCTTCTATACCCACTTTGGTTATTTACTTATTATTGCCGTAGATCTCTTATCGTTTACCTTGGGAAAAGTTTCAGATTTTTTTAAAGGCCAGATGGGGTTAGGAACTTAGGCAGATGCCCACCAGCCTACCACTGGGATTTGAACCTGCAACGTCCGTCCACAAAGAAACTTGCACTGACAGCTCAGCGGAGCCCATGGGTATCCTATAGGAGTTTGGATTTACCTAATAAGAGGTGCAATATGATTGCACAAATATTTGTGCATTAAGCACCTGATCACCTTCCAATCTTCAGGGCCTGTCAGTTGTGGGGCTCAAGGCCTGATGGTGAGCAATCAGGTGCTTAATGCACAAATTTTGTGCCACGTGATTGCACCTAACAATCAGGAGAAAATCCTTTTCCTTTCTCATTTTTCTCCCATATTTCATTTTGGGTCAAAATCAGAGACCAGATCCAGTGACCCACTCATTCAACGGGTTAGGATATGGAAAAGGCCTTTCTTGATCCCCCACGGGTAAGAAGAAACTCATACTGGAAGCTTGTTTTCGTCGTTTGCTCCTAAACTCGGGCTGGCAGCACAAGTGGGACAAGTTCGTGATTTGAGCTAAAAAGTAAGGCTAGTTATGTAATACAATTTGTATGAAAAGCAAAGAAAAAGATTTACCGGGTTGATTTAGTAGGCCCCACGTCCTTTCTTGGTAAAGGGAGAAGGAATCCGGGGCAGAGCAGATCTGCCCGATCTGCCCGAGTGGAGCACGAATAATGAGGGGACGGATCAAGTGATTTAGGCTATAAATAGAAGCTCAGATGGGTGAAACGCAGTTTGGCGCTTTGGCTTCTCAAGCCTCTCTGTTGTGGTATGCCATTTCCCTTCCCTCTCTTTCTTTTTTTCTTTTGTAATTTTGTTTTCCTTTCCTTTATCGGGATCAAGGGAAGGCACCCTTTCTTTCAATAACATGGACTATTATTCGCTTAAAAACAATCTCAAGTATTGTTAGATCCACTCTTTCTTCAGATTATTTATTTATTTAATTATCTTTTTTCTTTTGTGACTGATGCTTTTCTTTCTCTTCTTTTTCCGGCAGCCGATATCATCTAGTCGTTTGTACTTTGTGCATCAAGTGTGCGTCCGTGTTTTTGTGTGCGTGCGTGCGTGCGTGCGTGTTGGAGAAGTTGGTGTGTGTGTGTGTGTTTTGGGGGTGGGTCGGATCTGATGGCACATTTTCCTTCCCACCCGACTGGGTCAGATCAGGTGTTCTATCGCCTGCTGGTCCCCACAGCCCCATCATTGTGGGCCCCATGTTGTGTAGTGAATCTCCGTAGGCCGTGTGTCCCAGATCCTGGATGATGGTCGGTTCCTGTCAGATCCTTTTTTTTTTTTGTTCGATGGGGCCCACCAGCGTCTCAGATCCAGTCGGCATCCGGCCAGAGGCCCTGGTTTATTTTATTTGCCGGGAACATTTTTTTTTTCCTTTTTCCTACTCTCTCTTTTTGCTTGATTGTTTTCGTTGCTCGGTCGCCTTTCTCATTTTGCAAGTTCTTTCCTTCTCTCTCTTGCTCAGGTGCGATCGTTTCCTGCATTTAATCTCTGTATCTGTGGAATCTCAGCGTTTGTCGGGGGAGATGGCGTCGTCGCCCGTGAAGAGTCCTCTCTCGAACGATGGGTTCGGGGGCGTGGTGGTCAAGTCGTGCGTCTGCGCCCCACCCACCCACCCGGGTTCCTTCAAATGCAGGCTCCACAGGACAAACTCTCATGGCCACCACCAACAGCAACACCACCCTCCTCCTCAGTCGGCTCCGTTGTCCGCTCGCCCTCAGCCCGCCGTCTCCACCTCCTCCACTCGAACTGTGGAGGCACAGTGAGAGAACATCACCAACAACACGAGAAGCGGTTTCCTATGTATAAAGAAGGAAATTTCCCTGTTTGTATCGACGGTTTGTTCTAAAGATGATCTGCTGTCAAAGGAAAAGAAACCATGTGAGAAGAAAGATCATCGTCACGGTCTATGTAGGCGCTATCAGGAAAATGACACTATGTTTATCTGTCTCTTTCCCCACTCTCTGAATATAGTGATGATTGTTTGCTTTGAGTGCATACCGTCTTTTTAAGACGTCCATCGAAGCATAATATGATCGGAAGAAGCCAAACCCCGATTTAAAAACCAAATGACATATTCTTAAGCGGCGTAAAGGAAAGACTAAGAGGCTGTTGTCAATACATCCCTTAAACATTTAATCACTAACTAGTGAATCTAAGAAACTCATCTCAAAACAGCAGATTCATGGAACATTTATACTATTCTTCTTCTCCTTGTCTTTGAGGCTTTTTAGGCAAGAACAATTTGAGAAAAAATCTAACAGGCACTTCAGCACAAGGTTCAGAGCTCATAGCGTGGTAATCATACTTTCAAAATTTTAGGAAGCCGGAAACGCCAGATGACTTAGAAGCGAACCAGAATTGTCTCGAAAGCGACCTGAGAAACGAACGGAAAAGTGATGGAGAGGAAAGCGAAAAAAGAAAAAGAAAAAAACACAAAAAATGAAAAAAATAAGAAGCGGGGGAAGCGTGTTTTTTAATTTTTTTTGGCATTTTCTCACGCCAAGTTCCGCCCTTCCGGAAAACATGCTTCCTCATATACTATGGCGCTTTAGGTCACCTAGAAGAAAACACTTTGTGGATTGTTTTTTTCTTTTTTTATTATTATTCTGTGTTTGTCTATCAAAGAGTGATTGTGTGAATTATTTATGGGATTTTCTTTTTGTTCCAGGTGTGAATTTATTCAAATGTTTTGGCAGCCCATTTGGTGAATTAAATGTTGGAGGCATTCTTTCTTCCACTGTGATCTAGTGTTTATGTAAGTTCATTGGATTCAAGCAACCGGGCTTTTCTTCTTCTTCCCCTTCTTTCCTCTTCTATCATTTGCTATTGTGCACTTGCCAATTGCTTTTTAATATGCACAGGTTGATGCTCTATAATTAGGTACCCTGCTTCACATAGCAAAATACATATTGACCAAATGAGCATGTTACCTAGTTATTTAGATCTTTATATGGAACACAAGTTGAAAGCCTACTTACAAAGTATAGGTGTTAGGAGGTAGGATTAGATTTGGGATTATGATGGAATATAACATTCTACTTCAAAATTTCTAAACTTGTAACCATCTCTACTGTATTTTGCGGAAATTGGGTATTTGTAATTGCAATTTCATTCTTTGAATCACTCATACTATACTGTGCTCTTCATAAGTGGCATGATGTCTATGAATGTTGCTTTCTGGTAATTCAATTTTCACATATATGACGTGTGGATATTTGAACCAGGATTGTTGTATGTTGTGAGACCAAAATAACTCTTACGGTGCATTGTGTAAAAAGAAAATGCACAATAGCTACTTCTAGGTTCTTGCAAAACCAAAACAAATATATAATGTGAGATGCAGAAACATTGCATAAACGTAATTACCTAAACGAGTAAATTAACTTGCACATATTGAATATCTTTGTGCTTGCAATTTGCATGCAAAGTTGGAGGCACGCAATACAGGACATGGGTAAAATCAAGAACAAAAATATTACATGAAGTTAAGATAACTTCAGCAACCATTGAGAGGAAGCTCAGCGCATAGTTAGCAAAATGCCATTTAAGACACCTTTTTAATTAAAACTTTGAAAAAAAAATGAAACTCCTTTTTCGGAACATTGGCAAAAAAAAAATTGTTACTTTGTTGGAAAACTTTATAACATGAATATTTATATTTAAAGAATTCTTAAAACAGACTCTAATATGGGACCATATTTGTCAGATCTCTGGTTTGGATCATGTTGAATCTAGGATTCGAGCCAGTAGTTCCTATACCCTAACTTGATTCTGCGGAAGAAAATTCATGTACATGTCCTTTTTTTACCTTATTTTATAAATTAAAGTTGTATTAAGCCTGTACTCATTATTTGATCATTATTACGTAACACAAATTTTTCTGCCATTTCTTTCATCTGCAATTTTAAATTAGAAATACTTTTAAGCATGTATTAATTGTTTAATGAATTTTTGCCATTCACATATTGCTAACCAATGTTCAGGGGCATCTCCTGTTTTAATGAGTTGAGCTTGAGCATGACATATAGTGACTTTTAGACAAAATGAGAAGGGATGAGGAGCTTGAGAAAAGGAAGGACCAGTCAAGTTTTGGTTGCCAACACTCGACACCATGTAAGAGCATTACTTTTACCAGTGTCTTATAAAAGTGCCTCTTCAATAAGAGTTTTATTAATAGGCGTTCTCAAATCTCAACTTCATCCATAACACCAATGCTTGTTGTTACTCTATCAAATTCTCATCTTTTTATGAAATAGAGCTTAGAATACAAGTATTGTTATTATGCTACAAGGCCTTCCATCTTGCTGGTAGCATCTTCCTTACTATCTTTCTAGCTAGACTTGCATTCCATTTTCATTATCTTAACCTTAAAATGGATTGAAATTGAACAAATATATTAAGAAACAATAGGCATTTGGCATCCATGTTTAAACATGCAGCTTGTAGAGCTTTTGTTTTTTTTAACTAAAATATCTAGCTGGCAATTGAATCTTTGCATATTATGCTTCTCCTACATTACATACTTGTGCACTTGAATTTTTTTAAGAGAGTTTTGTTGAAAAGTGCCATCTTTTACTTACAGATTTTCAGAACAAGTGCCTTTGACATCAAAATCATTTCTTTTCATATAAAAAGGCCTTCAACAAGGCAATGGATTCTTCTAGATTTCAAGGTTCAGCCTGAGTTAAGCCCTCCAATTGTGATTTTGTCTTGCAACCAAGTCAAAATTGTGGATAGGGGAAATTACATAGACAATGAACAGAACCGAATAATATACCGATAATACAATAAAAACAATATAGAAAAGAATAAAATAACATAAAATAATTATATGAATGTACGGCTCCAAAAAAATCTAACCTTTTAAAACTTTCACATTTTGAAAATTTTGAGAGATTTTTTTTTACATTGATTGGTTAAAACTTTTCAAAAGTAATTAATCAACGGGTTTAATAACAGCCACGTTCCAACCGTACCAAATACTAGAGGCATCGCATGAGTGCAAATATGAGTGTATTATTATGCTAGTAGCATCATGTTCACTACATAACCACTCGTAATCCAACCCGATTGAATTTTATTACACAAGTAAAGTCCTAACAAAACCAAAATCTTAAAGATGATGCAGAAACAAATTATTCTCTAAGCGGTTAAGATCTTGGGCGGGGTCATGAGGGAAACAATTAAGAAAAATAAATCTGATGGAATTTTCCAAGCCACATACGAAAAAATAAGGAAATAAACATCCATTGAGTTCTATCATTCCAAAACATCCAATTTAAAATAAAACACTGATATGAAAATAATGCAAGGATTGATCTGTCCAAAAGATCGAACAAAGTAAAAGTAAAGCCCTCGGGGATGCAGCCCGACACGCCCTTCGTGTCACTCGTCCAGAATGATATCTGAAAATATTATTGGGCATTAATTCAACTTGCTCAGTAGAAAATACCAGTACTGAACTTGAAGAAAACATATCAAGCATTCAAAGGTAATAACATGATGCATCATTCAACGAGTGATGGATAAGGGAACACATCTCATAATTCATGCATTCAAGAAGTTATATAGTATACACCCAATAGGCATTCCATCACTGATGTATCATTCCACAAAAATCACATTTTAGCATAAGCATATTCCATGCATCATAAAGCATATACAATATGCATACTGAACATTCAAGTCCATAACAATTCATTTCATATGAAATAATATCATACAAGGCATGGCAATTCGGATTCGAGTTCATTCAAGTCCAATACATTTCATTTCTTATGAAATCAACACATACGTGTTATGGCATTTCATACTCATATGCATTCAAGACGTTCAAGTCCAATACATTTCATTTCTTATGAAATCAACACATACGTGTTATGGCATTTCATATTCATATGCATTCAATACATGCAAAACCATAACATGATTTCATATGCGTTTATTCATTTGCATATTCAATGAAATAGGTCATTCACATCACCAATCAACGAAACTCATACTCACATGCATCTCAATGCATTACAGTCACATCAATGGCATAAATGTCAAGTCTCTCACTTGACCAATCCTGCATGTCTTACACGCATTTGCATAGTGATGTGAAACAACCACTAGCACCCACCCATGACCAAACAACATATCATTTTCATTCATATGCATTAGCATTCAATAACATAAATCGAACACAATTTCATATCATGGCATTTATGCATATGACAAATGTGTTTCTAAACATCTAATGCATTGTTTATATTGATTAAACAAAAACCCATCAAGTACAAATGTGAGTATTCACAACCAATGCAACCATTTGGGGTGTTCATTATTCTATATATTTTATTTTTTCCCAAAGGCCTACTCGAGCGCAGTCCCTTACGATCGGCACGACGTGAATACTCACTTCTTGGCTAGGAGAAGAGCTTAAAGCTACACTATCCTTTCAAGGCCGAACCCAAACACATCGCAGGGCGACAATAACACGGTATGCATACTAAACTCTATGCAGAGATAAAGGCACTACCACCTAGGATACATTGGTAGTCCAGTCCCCTAACCTACGTGGGACAGGGACAGATGCGCCTCTAGCCCTCTAAAAACATTTCAGTCCCACGAGGCTTGTATCGCCCACCTCTTCAAGTGGACAGGACCGATCGTCAAAACAACTTCCAAAGGAATACCAACCAAGCCCTCGGGTAAGTTTTTTAAACAGCTCCCTACAGGGATACCAATCATGCGTAGGCCGACCGTCAAACAACCCCTGCAGGTATACCGGTCGAACCTTAGTGGCTTTCAAGTACAACTCTCACTTTTAGGAAAGTACCACCACATAAATTAGGTTAGTTTTATTATTAAGGTCATAAGTCATTATTTATGATTTTCATGAAGGCCTCAACCCTTATAGTCGCCTTCAAGAGACCAAACTATCTCGAAAGCCCTATGACATTCATTCATGCAAAGATAGTCACATACATTGGGCATCAACGCCCTAATCCTAGACATGCACCATATCACTCATTATTCCAAGCATGTCGCAATCATTCAACTTAATGCTCATATCACAAATAGCATGTATATGCCATGCATTTCATGCGATCATGCTTCTAACTGAGCATGTGCCATTTTCGCAAACATAGCATTCATAGCATGCATTGACTTAGAAAAGAATTCATGAATCATACCTGACATTCATAGTATGCTTTGAAACATGTCACAATTCATACACGACATACTTCAATCATTCATGCACATCATGGTTTTGAATATAATATGCATCAAACTTATTACAAATCCCTGCATGGCATGCTCCACGCATTCATGCATAACATAAGTTCAAACGTACATGCTTCCAACAATTCATCAATTCATACATAGTGTGCTTTAACAAGATGTAGTCTCATATGTGGCATCATTCAACCATATGTGCACACATAAATTCACACATGTATTATTCGTACATGTCATACAAAACATTAAGAACGACCCATGAATACATATGGATAATTACAATATGGGTACCTGCATAAAAACATTCCATATCTCCACTACATTAAAGCCATGTCTAGCATGACGTCCGAACCATAATAAGAAAAATGCACTTCATATTTTCACTAATCTACGTCATGCTTCGCATGACCTCCAACTTCTTTCATATATGCACAACTCTTTCATCACGCGCACTTACCATAACATGTCATTCATTTTTTTGACATTCTTTTCAATGTCATTGCATTTACTATGGGCATCGCATCACTTGATGCTTCATAGTGCATTTGTACTTGCCAAGCGTACAATTCATGCATATAGAATTAACAATTTATCACATTCATTTGCTTATGAATATCAATCCATATCCATGCATTTAGAATATACATTTTTAATCATAAGCATGTGCATCAAGATATACTCATGCATTTAGAATCTAAGTTTTAACATAATCATATGCATGTGAATCGATATATATATATATATATATCCATGCATTAGAATCTAGATTTTTAAAATAATCATTTGCGTATGAATCAACACATATCATGTTACATGAAATCCATACAAAACTGATTTCACAAGCATGTAAAATAGCTAAAAACATACTCCAAAAGCCTCACAAAAATCTGAAAATTAATTCTCATGTAGGCATTTCATCGAACACTTGGTGTATAGTGTGCCTACTATGTAGGAATCAATCCCTAACACATTACATAACTAAAACAGAATTTTAATCCATACCATCTCTATGTAAAATACATTCTAAACACAAGATTAAGCCTAATATAAGCTATGTTAATCATCTAACACATTAAATCAACTAATTAAGCCAAAATCTCAACTAAACTAGCATGAAAATCACTAATTAGGCATGATACAAACATACATTACATAATAAACACTCAAATACGCAATCTGCAAGTAGGATAAAAGTAATCCTGCCTCAAAAACACAAAATCCCCAAAAATTTTGAATAAAGAGGGTGGGTAAATCACCAAAATCGTGGGTGGTGGTGTTCTTCCAACAAGAATGGTGGTGAGCAACTCCAAATCATCCTCTAAGATGGGCGTCCTCCATGAACAAGGTGACAAAGGGTTGAAGAAGGTTGGTTTGGGGGTTCTCTCCACCAAAACGCAAGGAAGAGGGGTCGGTTTCCTCAAATGGGTGAGTGAGGTGAGTGAGAGAGAGAGGGTTTCACGGTTTTCACAAAGAAGAAGATGGAAAAGAGGGAAAGGTTTTTCTCAAAACCCAAAGGAAGAGAGGAGTCGGGTGCCCTAGCGTGGGCCCTACTCTTTCCCTTCTCTTCGCTTTGTGTGCATAACCCAAACTGGGTCCGGATCAGGTCCCAACCCACATGGGTCGGTTCCCATCCAAAACACACCAAAAGAATAAAAAATAAAATAAAAGGAAAAAGAGAAAAATAAAAAAAAGGAAATAGATTAGCAAATAAAAAGGAATAAAACAACAATTAAAATTCCAAAGATATGCAAATCCAAGAAAAAAAATACATATCACTACTAAATTGGGTTGACCCATTGGGTCCAAACCCGTTCGAACACCAAGTCCACAATAGATATCCATTTTATACTTAAAAATCCTAAAAATGTGCTACAACCTAAAAATCTCCATTTTAAACAATTTTAATCGTAACAAATCACGGAATCTAAATATTTAACTCATGCCACTGTGCTCATATAGATAAAATGCTCAACAACAACAACAACAACAACGACAACAACAACAACAACTACACCTTCATCCCAAAACAATTGGGGTCGGCGATATGAACAAAAAAAGAGAATCATTCTAGGTCTTCCACATGAATCCTTCTCCTCCAATCATTTATATCCAATGCCATGTCTTCGGTGAGGTTCAAAGCATTCATATCCTTTCCTATCATCTCCATCCATGTCTTCCTAGGCCTACCCCGACCTCTTTTAACTAATATATTTTCCCATTTCTCCATCCTTCTAACTGGAGCATCATTAGGCCTTTGCCGAATATGTCCAAACCACCGTAAACGATTCTCTCATCTTATTTTCAATGGGTGCAACGCCTACCTTCTTACGTATCTCCTCGTTTTGAATCTTATCTTTTATTGTATTTCCACACATCCATCTAAGCATATGCATCTCATCTACACTCATTTTTTGAATATGATGTCTCTTGGCAGCCCAACATTCCGTTCATATAGTAAAGCGGGCCTAATAGTCGTCCTATAAAACTTTTCCTTCAACCGCAATGACATTCTACGATCACACAACACTCCAGTTGCACTTTTCCATTTCATCCACCCAACCTTTATCCTATGATTTACATCTCCATCAATTTCTCTATACTTTTGAATGATAGATCCCAAATATTTGAAACAATCATCCACCGGTATTTCTTGCTCACCAAGCTTCACTACACTCTCATCACTACTTCGTTGCTTACTAAACCAACATTCCATATATTTTGTCTTACTCTTACTCAACTTAAAACCTCTTGCTTCCAATGTCTGTCTCCATAATTCTAACTTAGCATTAACCCCAGCTCTAGACTCATCAATCAAAACAATATCATCAGCAAACAACATACATCATGACACATTTTCTTGAATTGATCTCGTAAGTTCATCCATCACTATAGCAAATAGGAAAGGGCTTAAAGCAGATCCTTGATGTAACCCAACCGTTATAGGAAAATTGGTTGTCACCCCTCCACAAGTGCGGACATTGGTTACTACTCCTTCATACATATTTTTAATTATACTAATGTACTTGAGAAAAACACTTTTCTTCATCATTGTCCACCAGAGAACGTCCCTAGGTACTCTATCGTATGCCTTCTCCAAATCAATAAAAACCATATGCAAATCTTTGTTCTTCTCGCTATTTCTCTCAATAAGTTGTCTAAGAAGATGTATAGCTTCCATAGTTAATCTTTCAGACATAAAACCAAATTGATTCTTCGATATCATGACAACCTTCCTCAACCTAGACTCAATCACCCTCTCCCAAAGTTTCATAGTATGACTCATGAGTTTTATACCACGATAGTTTGTGCAATCTTGTATATCACCCTTATTCTTATATAGAGGCACCTGCTTTAAGCCCAAGCCCAAGCCCGGATAAAGGAGGAGGGTTGGAGAAGGCCAGTGATAGCCAACATAAAAACTTAGTCATACCCTATGAATATGAACCAATATAGATAAAATGCTCATTTTATAAAAATTTAACTTAACATTTCACAGGTCTTACAATGAAAGAAAGAACAGAGAGGTAATGTACCTTGGCCTAAGACGTGTTCTTAATGTTGCACTCTACTCTTTGAGGAAGTTCCATTAGAATTGTGGCCTTGTGGATGAGGTTTCGGGCCATGGGACAAGATGTGGGCAAAGATGAGGATTCAATATATCCTAAGGAGGGCGAGGAGAAGAAGGATGATGGCTAGAGATAATACCACGATATAACCAGGATAGAAAATGATGGATCCTCAAGCCAACTATATCCTTCCATAATGAGAGGAGCAGCCACTGAATGTTGTGGGTTCAAGATCTAGACTTAGAGTTAATACAGCATCTAGAAGTTGATCAGTCAGATTTCATTAAACAGGCCTTGTGTTCCATCATATCCCTATAGGTGAATTTTGACCGGGCAGATTAATGCAATGGTTCTATCCAATTGGATGATTTTTGATAAAAATGAGATAATAAGGCTAGGTAAGTAGACCAGATTGAGTTTTCTAACAAGTTAAGAAGTTATTAACTTTTGTTAAAGAAAATTAACTTGTAATTAAAGAAAATTTTAGGGTCACTAATGAAGTTTGATCATCTCACAGTCAAAGCTTTCTGATAGCATTAACAAGCTTAGCTTGTTTTAGTTATATTTCAAAGCTCTAAGATCAAATTTGAATTATTTTTGACACATTGGCGAGCTTACCTTTTTAATTCTCATCTGGTTCCTATTTATAAAACAGTTATCCATAAATCTACTTTTGTAAGTCCAGTTGGTACAAAATTGGGTGTCTACATAGTCCACTAGATGCTGGGCGTCTGTTTCAAAGTGTCTCAGATGTATTTATTTAAACATAGCTAACTAGAAATAGTGAACCTCTTGTTTCATTTGTCTCTAGATTCATCGCACTTCAGATCCTTTATTCACAATTGGTTTTGGAAGACGTGACCAAGTCTGGAGTTTGTAGAAAATCTTAGCATCATGCCGTTGGCAACTCTGGTAGGTGCATCAAGGAAACACCAAAGACATGAAGGTGGGATCCGTACAAAAGAATTTTAGTTCCTCAACAAGCTCCAAATGCTCTAGGGACCACTTCAGCAATTTCCAATTTTTAAGGAAAGTCATTCTAGATCCATGGTTTCTATCTTCAGTCATATGATCTAAAATGAAAAACTCGTCAGTCTCTTTTCCTGAGAAGGATAACAAAATAAAATAGCAAAATGGTTTGGACATGATACGACTGGTCCTGGTGTTGTCGACGGAGAGCTGATCCATAGTCAATAATGCAGATGATGGTAGGCTCTTAGTACTGTTGATAATCAGGGAAAGAAAGGTTATTTGCAGTTAACAATGCAGGCACTTGTCTTTTTAGTGGTTGAATTAATTCATGCATTATGGCGCCTTACACTTTTTGCTACCTAATTGTCCTCTTCTAGTAGGACGCTTTGGGGGTTTCTTTCTTACCTGGAAACAGAGTATCGTGTCTACCTGCATGCTGCATATCCAATCTAAATATAGAAGTTGGAGTGCCAGAAAATGTTGCTTGTGAGTTATTATCAGTCATTAGTTCTCTTGATCCAAGTAGTGATTATTAAGATTCAACATGTTACAGTGCATCAGCAAACACAGACATGACGAATGAAGTAGTTCAAACATTCATTTGGAAACCATGCTGGCTGTTTTGATATTTTATGAAACATAAAAAAAAGCGCAAATCAGAATATGCCTCTTGTATGATTTACTGTACCCGAGGGTTATGTTCTTTCAGAAACTGAATATGTAGTCTTCTTTTTGTTTCTTCAATTCAGAGAATTTATGAGCTCCCTCTCTGTGCATGTTGTGTATGTGTGCGTGTGTGTTATCATGCCTTTGGGTTTTTATCAGTTTAATTTTCTTTTTATGTATTCATGTGTTTTATTAATTAGCTTTTGCAATTTTTATTTTCTGATATAATGTGCAGCATTTTGTCAGCAATGGATATAGAAAGGATGGAAGTGAAAAATGCTTTAGTCAAGAATGTAAAGACATGCACGTGGTGAGTGACAGGATAAAAGGGAAAACAGATGCATTGTGTCCAACAAAGAATCATCTAAAGCGCTCGACAAGCGGATAAATTGATACTATAGCAGTGGAAAAGCCAATAGGAACACATTTTGAGATAATGGAGTAGGAAGCAGTGAAGCAGCTACCTCACCTAAACCAGTATAGGAAGTGACAATGTTAATTCTTTTTCATATCTTCTTCGAGGGTAATTTGACTTCATAAGAGGGTTGCTGGTCATGGAACAGCTTGGAATTTGATGCAAAAAATGTGCATGAATGTCACATTTTCGAGTTAGTGGGAAGGGTGGTTTGTTTTATCATCTTAGTAGAGACTGGTTGGAGCTTTTCTTTTTACACGCACATTATTATCAGATCATCTCTTCTTCTTCCATTCATATTATTAGTAGATCATGCAAAAGAAATGCAAATATAAGAGGCAGTTGCATGGTAAAGTGTTTTTTTAAATTAGTTTTTCAGTTAAATGAATAATTGCCTGATTGGAAGGGCCATGAATTGCGACAGATGCTAGCATTTATGTTGTGACATTTGCTTTCTAGGGGATTATAGTGTACGATCCCAGTGTCTAATGGTTTTGGCTTTGTTTTGAGTTTGGTTAAATCATGAATGAGCATCCTGTTAAGATGACATGATATGGTTCTGGATCCACGTCTGCTCCAGATCCATATATTATGTTTTGTATTTTGCACATCTTTGTAAAGTGTTGTATATAAACACAGTTTTCTAGGTCATGATTGATGACCATTTTGCGCAGCCCCTTGCCTCCTCCCATCTACCTTCTGCTGATAGTGAAGATGTGGCTGGAACTTTGAATTCAAACATGGTATCAGGGCGGGTTGAATCAATCTACGCCCATTGAAGGTTGGTCATTTTCTCTTCCTTCTATTTCTTACTTATTCTTCCTCTCTTCTACAGATCTTCTTTCTCTTCAGATCTGGGTCCCTTCTAATCTACCTCTCATTCTTCTCGAGGTTTTTTCTTTTAAAGGACAGATCTAATCACGTCAGATCTGGTGCCACTTTTCTGTCTAAAGAACAGATCTGACGTGTTGTTTTCTGTCTAAAGAACAGATCACGTCAGATCTGGTGTTGTTCCTATTATCATCCTTATTCCTTCTAACTAAAGAATCGTCCTAAAATCAGATCACATTAAATCTGATTTGTTTTTCTTCTCAAAAACATCAGGTTCTTTTCTATAATCATTCAATCTTTCTAATCTCGTCCCTAACTCAGCGCACAACCCGAGCCAAATCATCTTTTATTTTTTATTCCCTATTTCTCCCTTTATATTTCTTATCTCCATAGTTTGATTCTACATATTATTACTGATGGCTGAAATTTTCTCTAGCTTGCATATTATAAACTGGTTGACGTCAATTATTTTTGTTTTGGAATCATGTCATCAATCATTCTGGTATATTGGGTCTTCATAAAGACCTGTGTTGTGGTTCTGATACATAACCAGTAACCAGAACTCATTTGCAAAAAAAAAAAAAGGTGCGCAACACAGGGCCTGAAATTAAAGACATTTGAAAGTTTCTCTTTTTCAATCCATAATTGAAAGATATGGATTCGTCCTCTAATCATTCTGGTCTTTCCTCTAGCTTTCTGATTCAACTTGTCTCTGAAAAACTCAATCATTCAAATTTCTTGACCTAGAAACGACAAATAATTCTCTTTATACGAAGCCAAGATCTTTCTGGGCACCTAGATGGATCAACTCCAGCCCCGCTTCAATTTATCACGCAGGAAATACAGGATGATAAAGGGGTTATCTTATCTCGGATTCTTCAAAATCCTGACTTCACGGTTTGGATAAAAAGAGACAAAGCACTGGTCGTGTACATCACCTCTACTTTATCCTAGGAAATACTGATTGCAATTGCAAACGATTGTTCAGCCGCTGAATTATGGAATATGTTGGCTCAAACCTATTCTTATATGTCGGAAGCAAAATTTTTATATCTCAAGCGAGAATTTCAGTCATTAAAGAAGGGCACTATGTCTGTTATGGAATATCTGAATAAGGTAAAAAGCATCACAGATCAGTTGGTTCTTGTTGGATGTGTGATCTCAGAGAGAGAGATAAGGTGCAACAAGTTTTAAGCGGATTGGAAGCAAATTATCATGTTCTTGTCACGTCTCTCACATGCTTGCCTGTTTTACTCAGTTTTGAAGACTTATGGGCTAAACTTTTACATTATGAGATCAGTTTGAAGAACCTTTCTGATGGTGATAGTGAGCAACTTGACTCACAAAATGTTTTCGTTACTGGGCTGGTTTATGGACAAGGTCGTGGTGGAGGAAATAATCATCGCGGAGGTAGAGCTCGAGAGCGATATGGTAGACAAAGGGGACGTGGGTTGCTTTCTACCCCAAACATGGCTCCTAATGCTCATGTAGGAAATGCAAGAAATATTCTCACATGCTTTTTCTGTAATAAAAAGGGGCACATTAAAGTTGATTGTTGGTTCAACCCTCAGAGCAAAGGCAAGAATTCCATTATTCAGTCAAACAGGCAGACTCTGGTAGGAGTAAATCTAGTGGAGATATGCAACAACTTTTATTGGCAGCCCTTTCAAAGATGACGATAGCACAAGATGACCAGGGAGTATGTTATATAGACTCTGAGGCAGCCACCCATGTCACGGGAGATGCAGGTAAACTCTCGAACTTATCTTCTTATTTCGATAACGGCAGTATTGTCACTGGAGATGAAACTCATCATTTCATTTCTCACACTGTGAATGCCATAATACCTTTCTTAAATTTATCCATAAAACTGACCAATGTTCTATATGCTCCTAATATCAAAAAGAACATTATTTCTATCTCCAAACTTGTTGATGATACACATTCTTCTATCAAATTTACTTCCTCTTCTGTGTATATCAAGGACTTTCAAACGAGAAAGACGTTCGTTAAAGGGGAGCGACGAGGAAATATGTATATCTTCAAGGAATATCCTTTTGTTCGTGTTTCTGCTCCTATCGCCTTAAAGCCTTCGTTGGAGTCTGTCTTGAAGCCTTTGTTGGAGTCTGATGAATCATCTTCTAAATGTCTTCTTAGTCTGTCTAAATGTAATAAGTCAAATATTTGGCATAGTCAACTTGGTCACTGTAGTTTCTCTTTTATTGAAAAACTTGTAAGAGATAATCTTATCTCCTCATCTAGTTTGAGTCATACTTTTGGCAATGAGAAATATTCAAGTTGTCAATTGTGCAGGAGTCATGTTCTTCCTTCAATTCAATTAATAAAAGAGTTTCAAGACCTTTTGAGATTATCTACTCTGATGTATGGGGTCCTGCACCTACTTGTTCCCTTTCGGGTAGCCGATACTATGTTGTTTTCATTGATAGTTATTCTCGTTATACCTGGATATATTTCATGAAACATAAATATGAAGTTCCTTAATTGTTTAGAATGTTTCATGCCTTTGTCAAAACTCAAATTTTGTCAAATATTATGAATTTTCAGTGTGATGGGGGAGGTGAATACACTTCAAATGACTTTATTTCATTTCTTCGAAACAATGGTATAAGTCACAAAGTTTCTTGCTCGCACACACCGCAACAGAATGGTGTGGCCGAACGGAAACACCGCCACATTGTTGAGAGTGTGATGAGTATGTTGCATGACAGTCATATTCTTATTGAGTTATGGATAGAAGCTTTTCGCTCAACGGTTTATATTATAAATCGTTTGCCGATGGTCATTTTAGCCAATAAATCTCCTTATAATACCCTTTTTGGGCAGCACCCAGATTATGATAATTTACGTGTTTTGGGTTGTGTTTGTTATGTGCACATTGACAAATCATTAAGAAATAAGTTTCAGGATAAAGCTTCTAAGTGCAGATTTGTGGGATATGCGGATGATTATAAGGGATATCGTTGCTATGAGCCTCTGACCAAGCTTGTTAAGATCTCCAGGAATGTGGTTTTTGATGAGCAGAATTTTGAAGATGGGCATTCTTCACAAAATTTGAGTCATGGTGTTGAAGTTTATTCTCCATGGCTGAATATCGAGTTGTTTGCTAACATCGACGGAGAGTGTTCATCTGATTGCAGTGGTGCTCCCATGTCTATTCTTGTTCTGGATGAAACCTTTTGCATAACTCAAATTGAGATTGGCAATTTGCCGCTCAAGGAGATTGAGAAGTTTTCAGGACCAGTCTATACGAGAAGAGTAGCAAAAACTACTCCCACCGCTACTAATGTGATTGTTGATGAACCTAAAAATTATTCCTTTGTCAGGAAATCTGAAAGAATTCGACACCCAATTCAAAGATGGGTTAGTTATGATAATTTCACTCTAGATTTTCAGTTATTTCTGTCACGGGTTGAAAAGCAAGATGAACCTACTACCTTCTATCATGCAGTCAAGTCACACAAGTGGATAGAAGCAATGAATGAAGAAATAGAAGCGGTACATGAATGTCAAACATGAAAAGTTGTTCTCAGACCCAATGATAGAAATATCGTAGGGTCTAAGTGGGTTTATAAGATCAAGTATAAACCTGATGGGAACATTGAACAACACAAAGCAAGACTTGTTGCACGTGGTTTCACTCAAGAATACAGCCAAGATTATGATGAGACTTTTAGTCCTGTGGTCAAAATGGGGACAATTCGCATCATATTATCTCTAGTTGTTCACCACAAATGGACATTGAGCCAGATGGATGTGAAGAATGCTTTCCTTTATGGGGCCCTTAAAGAAGAAGTTTACATAGAACAACCACATGAATATGTGGAAGGAGATCCTAAGGCGTTTGTCTGCAAATTAAAGAGAGCTCTTGCTTGTTTAAAACAAGCATCATGGTCCTGGTTTGATAGTTTTTCTCTCAAAGTTTAGAATCTTGGTTTTCGCAGATGCACTCTTGATCACTTACTCTTTATATTCAAGGACGAGCATACAAACACATTCTTATTGATTTACGTAGATGACATAATTATCACGGGCAACTCTTGCAGTCATATCCAGACAATCAAGAAATTCTTTAGTAAGAATTTTAAAATGAAGGACCTTGGAGAACTGAGATACTTCCTTGGAATAGAAGTTGACAGGAAAGACAATGTGTTGACCCTGACACAGCATAAATATACTCTTGACTTGTTAAGTAGAGCGGGAATGAAAGATTGCAAGCCTTTAGCTGCTCCCAGCGTTTTACAACAGAAGTTGAGTTCCCACGATGGAGACTTATATGATGATCCCACCAGATACCGAAGTATAGTCAGAATGCTCCAGTATCTTACCTTCACTGGACCTGACATTGTCTATTCTGTAAATCAAGTGTCTCAATTTATACATGAACCTCGAACTGGGCACATGGATGCAGTTAAATGGATATTGAGATACTTAAAGGGTACGGTGGGAAATGGACTTGTTTATAAGAGAAATCTTATAGCTAATGGGGCTCATAAAATTTTTTAACTATACTGATGCGGACTAGGCAGGGGATCCAAATGAGAGAAGGTTAATTTCAGGCTATTGTATATTTCTTAGCAACAACATTGTGTCTTCGAGTAGTAGAAAATAGAAGGTTGTTGCTAGATCTAGTACTGAGGTTGAATATCGTTCCATGGCAGCGGCCATAGCATAAGCTACGTGGGTTAGACACTTGCTAACAGAATTGGGAGAATCTATCTCAAGATCATTATTATTGTGTGACAATCAAAGTGCAATAAATATTTCCTTTAATCCCATTCATCATAGTCGCACTAAACATATCGAGATAGATCAACATTTTGTCAAGCAAAAGGTTGAAGAGAAAGAAATTGAGTCATATTATGTTCGCACTGAAGATCAAGTGGCTGATATGTTTACAAAAGGGCTGACCAAATATCTTTTGTGGTTCTTAAAAAGCAAGTTGTCCATGATTTGAGATCATGCACAACTTGAGGGAGGTTGTTAAGATGACATGATATGGTTCTGGATCCACGTCTGGTCCAAATCCATATATTATGTTTTGTATTTTGCACATGCATGTATTTTATGTTTATAATCAGGGATATTATTGTCCATAATCTTTGTTAAGTGTTGTATATAAACACAGTTTTCTAGGTCACGATTGATGACCATTCTACGCAGCCCATTGTCTCCTCCCATCTACCTTCTGCTGATAGTGAAGACATGGCTAGAACTCTGAATTCAAACACATCCTTCATCAAATGAAAATTGAAAACATAAGAACAAGCCGTCACCAAAAAGAGAGGGACATGGAAAACAAAAGAGGAAAGGATGTAGAAAATATTGAAAGTCTGCATCCAACCCATGATGAACTGACCATTTTAATGTTCAAATTCCTCCATGTTTCTTGGGCAGTTAATCTAATGGAAGACCGTAACCTTATATGCATAATCAATGTGCCTGTCACGACCATAGCCTGAGTGAGGCAAACAACATAAAATTTCACACTTGGCATGCCTCGAACTTTCATGATTCTGCTAGGCAACCGAACCTAGTTTCAATACATGTTTTCTCGAACACATGTAAACACACACCAGATATTTTCTTTTGCCAAGACTCCTTCCTAAGAATTTTTTAACATTGTCACATAGCCAATTGTCACTTATGTGCATCATCGTCCCATACCGACGAGCACTTTCAACCATAGAGCCCAAATGTGCATTGCTACTTTTACAGTCAAGTGCATGTTGTCACCAAGGTCAAACCATGCCTCTGCAGCACTACGAGCATTCCAACATCCAACACGGGTCATAGACAACATAACACATCACTTAAGCGTTGTTGATGCATACAATGCTCCCGAGTCCTATTTCGAGTAATTGTTTCAAAGATATGGCCATCCAAAGGCAAAATACACACGGATGACTTAGCTTCATGTGTCATGGAGTGTATAGCGACCCCATGGGCACTACCCTCACAGAACCTCGCCCACCAAAGGCAAAGGTCTTCGACCCTCATTCTGAAGATCAATTGACGTTTGATGTCTTAGCAATGAGCACCACCCAAACTCAGTCATCGACATCGTGCATGCACTTGCACGACCCCATGCATCTTGCATGGTTAGGACAACACCACTACGCCATGAGCACCTTTCACATGAACACGACCTTCGGTCGCGTCCCTTAGAGGAATTGCATTACACATGAACACCCCCCATGCACTCCCAATGCTATCTATGCGACATAGGGGAAGCCCATGCCAAACCAGTGCGAAGACAAGCAAACTGGCTCAACAGGAGGTCCCTTAAATAGGTATTGTGGGAGCTGACCCTCCGCTAGTAAGAGGAATCTGAATAACGCTTGGAAACACAACAATTTTTCAACTTTCTTATTTTTTGAATCTTACTTCATCAACGTGTTCTCCATGGTCCATTTACACGGCGTATTTTCAATCTTGACCCTAAACTCTTCCAAATGCACATACGAAAATCCTCATGAAGTTTTGTGCATGCAACGTACAAGTCTTGTGCACGTTGTGGCACATGTTGCCTGTTGTGCTGCTTGCCGCAGTCTTGTGCACGTTGCAACATGTTATCATACACCACAGTGCATGGCAGCGTATTTCCATGCATGTTGAGAATTACCGAGCCAAGAATGAAATCATGCTGACACATTCATATGTGGGGAAGACCTAGTGTGGTCATTTTGGCAAAATACGAAGTCTATGTTTAAAAATACTATGGTCAACGCTCATAATACCTACATAGGAGACCTTCCTCTTTACTTATATTGGTGCATCACCGTACGATCTAGAGTGAGCAACATCCATATCTTGTGAGTAGCACATCAAAGTGTATGGGGGTGCTCACGAGTATACAAATTCTTCATAGGCATCTCAGGTATGTGTGGGGCTTGCTCTTGTTGCTCGCCTTGTTGCCAAACCATGCACCCTTGCGAGGGGCTCAACGAATGCATGTTGAACGATGGTGATTCTTCTTGGCTAGAAAATTTCACTACATCATACTAGTAACTGGCTTCAGTTGGGGGCTAAAAGGTCTTCTCCATCATGATGAGGGTTTTCTCATGGGGCGTGCTATACGTTCTGGAGGGCCCGCAAGTGTCAGAAGTCAATATGCCCCTCGTTTGGTGTGTTTTGACAACTCGATGTTCACTCTAATGTTTGTGATGCTTATTCAGATCTGTCGCTGGCTTTACGACCCTTGATTGCTCGTGCGCTCATAATATAAAGGTGATGCATCCGTCCCTTGTTGGCTTGAACAACTTTGGCATCACCCTGCTATCGACCCATTCGATACTGCTACTTAAGACAATTTCGTTGTACTGAGCGTGCATGGGATATGCATGACCGCTTCCCATGCATGACCGCTTCTGTCAGGCTTACATAGCTCATCGCCTCTAAGGCAAGCTGTGTGTCGCATGACCAGACAATTCGCCAAACTTTTTCTCTATGCGAGACAGGAAGGTAAAGAAAAAAGGTCACGACAATGTGGCATGCACGCAGATGTCAGTGCACATCTGTTGTAGGTTGTGCACAACCTAGACACATGCGGACAAGCCCAAAATAGGCCCGGTAGCCATGGGGCTGGCCCGACTACTCCATGCATGCCATGACCACCCTATTCATGCTTCTAGGGAGCTTCCTCACTGCACCTCGCACACACCCTTGTGTGTTGCTGCCTCTAACCATGTACATGCACGTACCACATCTTTGCACAACTCATAGCCAACTTTGCACAAGTTACATTCTGTGACACACCCTTAGGCACACCATGTCCCATTCTGTGGCACACCATAAGGGCTTCAAAGGTTTGTGTGTAACAATGCCTACGGTTCTTAAAAAGTTTTGTTATTTCTTTTTAGCAAAGTAAACCACTGTGCTAATGTTCTCCATCAACAATTTTTCGTAGTCCTCCTGCACGGAGCCACTATGACCATTCTTGACATAATCCTATCAAGCCTACTGTTATCATAGATTTTACTCTATGTTTAAAAATTTTGTCTAGTAGAGTTAATTATCTTCAACAAAGTGGCCTTGCCTTGGCATTAAGGGGGAAACCTAAGGCAAAAAAGTAGATGAAGGATAGAAAGAAGTTTTGCAGTAGGTTATGTATGCACTTTGAGAAGACCGGTGTTTATTAACTGATTATATGTTATACATACTTGAGGCCTAGGTTTTTAACTAAGTTGTCAAAGTGTCGTATGTATCACGAATTATTGTGTAAAGAGGTGGCAAAAGATGTTGATGTTTGCTAATGACCTACTCAAGCAACTTGTTACCAATAATCTGTAAGACTCTAAATGTCACAGGCATAGAATTTTTTACAAACCTGCAATGCGCCAGACGGCCTAGTCTGGCCAGCCTAATGGTTATAGGCTGCGCACCAACACTTTTCTATGTGTTGAATCATTTTATTGGGCCTGCACACCACCTTGTGCACAACTGCCAAGCGGAAGCTGATCAAGCGCATCTCCAAATGTGTATTCAATCTAATTCATCCCACTTTATGCATAGTCGCCTCATACCAACTATCACTTTCGAAAATGGCACAAACTTGCCTTAGCCTTTCATGCCATAGAGCATATTATGACTCCATGTGCACGCCACAACAAAACCTCACCACTGAAGGAACAAGACATTACGGCCCCCAGTCTGAAGACCAGTTAATGATTGAACACCATAGTGAATAGCACCACCCAAACTCATCCGTCGGTGCCTAAACATTCACTCGTCTAGCCCCAAGTCACTATACTCGGTTGGAATCACCTAAGGTGATCCTTGAGGGAATTATCCCTAACTCACACGCACCCCCGTGCATCCAAACGTTATGTGTGGGGAAACTCCTGCAAGCTGAGAGATCCTTAACCAAATCTCCAAAGGCAACATCCTCTTATCCGCTAGCACTGCTTAACCAAACAACGGTCCATGTCTGTGCCACCATAGAGCGATGCACTAATGACAATACCATTGCCTATCGCGTGTCATGCTATCACCATAAGTCACCGATCAAGTCAACGCATACCATGCATTCCTACACTCTATGCATTTTCTACTCAGTAGAGCTCTGCACTGCACATGCCCCATTCTGAAGGCTCGGTCTGGGACATTCTCCCCCACCCAAACCATTGTTGTCCTCGATAATGCCGGTTCAGGTAAGAACATAGTCTTAACTGATATGTCAGTTTCTTTTTGTACTTATCTTTGGTCTACTTTTTTTTTTCACCATACTCAACTTGTTCTGGTTCTCATCCACCATCGCTGCAATCTTTAACATGCCAAATCACATTCCTTAACGCGCCTTCAATCACTTAGACAACATTCTTCCGCTTTATCAACATTGAGCATTTTTCACTCATAAGACCCCAGTGTAGTCTTATACACAAGCGGGTCATCTCCACCCACACGACAAACTTGTTGCCTTTATGCTCATGGTTGGAGTGTCTTCCGACCCCAGCAAGGGCAATTCCAAGCTCTTCGTGGTCCTCACAAAGAAGGATGGTCCCAACGCGTGCCGCAAGGATATCAATTTTCTTAAGGCACCAACTTATGATTTTTCAACGGTCCAAACTAGTCCTCAAGTAGGGGATGCCTACTTGCGTATCACCCCAAAACGATCCTTTAAAGTGTCTTCCTGAACACTCATCCACACAAAGGGCAACACGGCCCAACACTATAACTCTTATCCGGAGCCAGCAAAATATTCCAGCAAGAACCAAACCAGCAAGCCACGAACAACAACTTTTTTCGCAAAACAATCCACAGAGAAACTGCCAACTCAAGGAACCAAAACAATGAACATTCTGCTCAAGATGGGCACTCCGCTAACTCACAATCTTGGAAGAGAATATAGAAGTTTAATTGAGTTTCTCATACCCAAAGATGCAAATCTATTCAGCCGAATCTAACATATATTTTCTGCATGCACAAGGCAAATGACACGTTCCACCTGTGAGCCTAACGCACAACTAGTAGAAATTTTTGGCTTATCTACGTTCCCTTAGCCAACTGAACAACCTAGTACTTCTGCTTACCATTGACAAGATGAACCATACCACCCTGCCAACATCTTGCTTCTGTACTTGGTCAACAATACTTTAGTTGCACAAATTTGCGTAACCAGGATAAACCATCATTGTTTCCTTCAGTGTCGCACTCAATGAAGAACAAGGTCTCCGTAAATCTTTCTACTCTGATGCCAATTTGTAATGGTTATAAACATTTTTTCATGTGCTGAATCATTTCATCGGCCCTGCGCACCTCCTCGTGCCTAGCGGAAGCTGATTAAGCGCATCTCTAAATGTGTATTCAATCTAGTCCATGTCACTTTGTGCATAGTCATTCCATACTAGCTATCACTTTCGAAAAGAGCATAAACTTGCCTTAGCCTTTTATGCGATGGAGCGTATTGCGACTCCATGTGCACGCCACAACAAAACCTCACCACTGAAGGAACAAGACTTTGCGGGCCCCAGTCCGAAGACCAGTTAATGATTGAACACCATAGCGAAGAGCACCACCCAGACTCATTCGTCGGTGCCTAGGCATTCAATCGCATAGCTTCGAGTCATCATACTTGGTTAAAATCACCTAAGGTAATTCCTAGGGGAATTAGTCCTAACCCACACGCACCCCATGCATCCAAACACTACGCGTGAAAAACTCCTACAAGCCAAGAGGTCCTTAACCAAATCTCCAAAGGTAATATAACCAAACAACGCTCGACGTTTGTGCTGCCACATAACAATGCACTAATAACGATATTGTTGCCTATCAAGTGTCGTGCTATCACCGCACATCACAGATCAAGCCAATGCATATCATACATTTCTACACTCGATGCATTTTTCACTCAATAGAGCTCCACACTCCACATGCCCCATTCCAAAGGCTCGATCCAGGACACTAAATATGGAGCAGTTAATGACAGATGTGATAATCACATTTTCCCTCATTTCTAAAGAGTTCATTTCTTGAAAATACTCTAAAAATCTGATTATCCATAAGCTCAATTCAAACAGTCAGTTCCTTCCAACGTCATTTATGAGCAGGCTGATGTCATTGTGCAGTGAATAGTTAAGAACCAAAGACCTTTTCTGGTTTTTCCTTTCACATACAAGATACCTCTGAGAATGCTAGTTCGAGTTCGCTCGATGAATGAATGCAGGGTTGACATTTCTCCAGTCCCCAAATATACGATTTTGTTTTCCTCCACTCTGTTTCCTCATCTCATCGAGCAACATTGTATCGTCTTCTTTCTGCATCCGTCATCATTCAGATGTTCTAATGTCTAAATGCTGCATAGAATGCTCTTGATCAAGTTACAGCTATACATCTGATCGATACTTTGATTTTGGGACCAGTTTCTAGAATCTTATCTAAATGGGTAAAAAGCAGAAGAGCTACAAGTGATACGAACTATGAAGTAGCTGGAGACATTCACGAGAACGGCTTGCCTGACGCCCATCTGAGGGCATGAAGTAACCATAGTAAAGATCATACCAGATCAGGAGGCTACACTCACCTATTTCGTGCTCAGGTTGAAGGAAATTTTTGGACTATAAAAGCAACCAATTGCCATTTGATAGTCCGACATTTAAAAGCAACCAATTGCACTTTAGACACTTCTCCAATTTCACAATCTCAACACCTTTGAATATCGAAGCCTTCACAGGCAGCTCGTCGCATGCATAAGTATCAGGATGTTAAACAAACAACCAATGATATCCCTCCAACTAACAATGAAGACAAACCTCACAAGTCATTAAGCTGATGATACATCATTTTGGAACCTAAACATAAACTCAACCATTCTGAATTCAGAATGCTATGAGGCAACCAAAACATGAAAATGGAAAGGAAAAAAGGGCAAAGTAGACAGGATAAAGTCCTTAGTGTCCGCCTTTGAGATCATTGGCAACATCATAGGGAATTGGCGTCACAGTCTCCAGTGTTGCCCCCTCAACCATAAAGCCAGGTTTTGGACCCTCAGGCTGCCGCTAAGTCCTAATTTTCTCCCTACATGCTTTTGCCTCTGCCTTCAACTTATCATTCCTTATCTTCCTAAGCTGGAACTCCTCTCTGCATCTTGATGGCTGAACATGCTCCACTCGTACATGGATTCTCTTTCTTATGATCCTGTTCCCAACCTAATACATAACCAACGAATTTCTTAACAAATCAAACTTCACATTGTAGAGCTGCCATAAACAGATGAAGAAGAAGAATATTCATCAATTGCAAACTTGAAGTTGCTGCTAAGGTTACAATCAGAGTAGGATTAC
This sequence comes from Nuphar pumila, assembly GCF_984573655.1. Classification (NCBI taxonomy): domain Eukaryota; kingdom Viridiplantae; phylum Streptophyta; class Magnoliopsida; order Nymphaeales; family Nymphaeaceae; genus Nuphar; species Nuphar pumila. The sequence continues at coordinate 182,529,596 of NC_143249.1, read as the reverse complement.
AATGAAGCTGCTCAATAAATGACAACTAATCATTCAATAAAAGGTATGCACAACGTGCCGCTTAAAAGTTATAATCGGATATAAAAAGAGATGTAAAAACAATATATATATATATATAGAAGGAGAAAGCTACAAAGGTCTAATGTGAGAAGAGAAAAGAGTGATGTTCAAAAAATAAAATATCCAAATTTATTTATTATACACAGAGCAAAGCCTTGGTTTCTCAACTAGGAACACAAGGATTTTCTGAACTTGGTCACATCCTACGTGTACTCTAAGAATCAGAATCACCAGACCTGATCTACAGCAGCGATAATCAAATCGAGCAAATTGAGATTGACTTGAAGTCAATGGTAAAGGGTCACCATGCCGTTAATTTGACAGTTCACTCAGATCTAACCACCATGACTGGATTGCTCATTTTTGCAGATGGGCCCCACAAAAAAGATGAGCGCAGATGATAAGGGGAAGCTCCCAAACTCTTTGTAATCAGTAATTTCATAGGTTTTTATGTTTTTTCTCTTCATTGAAACATGAGCAGGCTGAGAAACAAACCTACTTTATAGAGCTACAGTGAACATTTATGAAAGTTGCCCCCACTTTCCACTAGGTGAGATTAACTACCTCGACATAGGGCTGTAGTCTTTGTCCAACTTCAACATTTTACCATTAAAGGGAAGAAAGTTTAGGTTATAGACAGCAAGTTCAAAACTGACCATTTCTTTTTTATATGCGCTGAAGAGAAGCAATTGCAGGGAGATAGCCATTGGTTATGATACACAGCTCAACAACAATATATTGAATTGTCTTTCAGAAAAAAAAAAACAGCATTACATCAAATTGATGTTCAGGACATTATACAATAATCATTCAAATGCTCATCCTTCAATGAATCAACAGGCTATACATTGTCCAGAGAAAGCGGCTGTAAAATTACCAGTTCCATGATCGCTACCAATCATGGAATGCCAATAGCATTAAAAATGTGTTTCTTGATTGTTTGACCATGATCATCCCACTTCCATTTCAATTGTCATTCGTGGATTTGTTGATACAGGATCCTCTGTTTTAGGGTATGTAAGGGCATCATCGCTGGCAATGTGTTTTGACACAACCTGTCCTAGCTCAACATCACCATGAGTCCTGCAAGCGGTAAGCAGTGACTTCCAAATAGAAGCATCAGGCTCAATAGGCATCTTCGCTACGAGCTCATAAGTTTCGCTAAGCTGGCCTGCCCGACATAACAGCTCAACGACATAACCGTAATGTTCCATGGTAGGCACGATACTGTATTCTCGAATCATGCAATCCAGATATCTGCAACCATCCTCCACCAAACCAGCATTGAGACAAGCGCATAAGACCCCGATGAAGGTAATTGTGTCCGCCTTCACATTCTCCCTCTCCATTTCGCTAAACACGCGGATCGCCTCTTTTCCTCGCCCGTGCACTCCCAAACTAGTGATCATCGCGTTCCACGTTGCCACGCTCTTCTCAGGCATCTGTTGAAACACTCGTACGGCATCACTTATGCTGCCGCATTTGCTATACATGTCCAGAAGAGCCGTCCCTAGGAAAACCGTCAGCTCAAATCCATTCTTCTGAATATAATCATGAACCCAATTTCCCAAACTCAGGCTACCGAGTTCTGCACAGGCCGAAAGAAGGCTAACCAATGTGAACTCATTCGGTCTTACATTGGCCAATTGCATCTGGTGAAAGAGCTCCAGTGCTTGGTGTGGCTGCCCGTTTCGAGCATACCCATTAATCATGGCGGACCAGGAGACGACGTTCTTATCTGGCATCCGCTCAAATAGGACCCGGGCAGTCTTGAGGTCTGCACATTTTGCGAGCCCAGAAACCATAGTGGTCCACGAGACGATGGTTCTGTGAGACATATCAACAAACACTCGGTGAGCAGCCTCTGCATCGCACGAATTGAGATACAAACCCATCAGAGTATTCTGCACGAACGTGTCGGTGTCGAATCCCGCTTTCATGGCACGGGCGTGGACCTCTTTCCCCTTATCGATGGCACCGAGAAAGACGCACGCCTTCACGACGAAAGGGAAGGTGAAATTATCAGGGAAGACGCCTCTGGCGAGCATGAGATTGTAGAGAAGAAGGGCGTCCATGGGGGAGCCGTTGCGGCCGTGGCCTCTTATCATGATGTTCCACGTGAAGGCGTCGGGGTTGGGGATCTGATCGAAGACGAGGGTGGCGTACCGCATGCTGCCGTAGGAGACGCACAGCTGCAGCACCTTCGTCAGTAGCATGCAATCGCTGCCGGAGCCGTTCCTGATGATGTGAGCGTGCACCTGCTTCACCTGCTTCGTGCTCTTGCACCTCTTGAGGAGGGACACCCCTTCCTGCCGAACCAACCCACGATCCCATGCCATATACAGCTTGGGGCTCGCATCGCCGGTGCCCGCAATGCACACGCTCATGGTCTCTCTCTCTCACTCTCACTCTTCTCTACCCAAACTGTTGTGTGCTGTGCTGCTATAGATTCAAAGCGGGATCGGACGCTAACCCGTTTTGTCCCCCATTCTTCACCGGCAAAGAAGAGAACAGGTGGGTTTGTTTCAGAGCCATATCATCATTGTCAGGCGAGCGCGTTTGGATGCACCCAAACAATCACCCCCAACACTCTGATGAGCTGGAACATGGGAATACAAAAGCAATATCCCAACTTATCAAAGTGCTCGACTTATGATAAGATGAGTGACTCCCTCGATATGAGTGACTCCCTCGATACGTTGCGGATGTGTGGGTGAATCCAGATACCCCACGGGCCCCTCTGTCTCCCTTTCCCTTTAAAGGTGTGTTTGATTAACTTGGCTCTAAGATATGAGAAACAGAGATCCTTAGATTTGAGGTAAGGGGTTCTCTAGTCCGCCGTTTTCATCATACTTGAAAAAACTCGGTTTGGCCTAAAGTGAAGCAGGTTATATGAACCCTTCACCCCCCAACACGCACGTGTGTCTTTGGGGGTTCCAATGAGCGCCACATATATAAGCACGTGGGGCTCATATCTCCGTGTGTATCGGAGTCTGGTACAGTTGCAAAGACTTAAGTATCCTTTTTCGCTATGAAATAATGATTCAAGAAAAAGACAAAAATATTCTTCATCCAGAAAAATGAGGATGATCTTAACTCTTCAAAGTTCAAACATTTTGTTTTCGTCGTAAGCAGAAAACTTTTGCACCATCTGCTATAACAGGAGCTCCCTTTGACGGCGCACTCTTTGTCATCGTCTATTGCCGTTGGAGCACCCTTTGTTGGCGTCTACTGTCGTCGGAGCAACCTTTCTCGTCGTCTGTGTAGTGAGAGCATCGTTGCCACCATCGACTGCATCTACCTTCTGGGTGTTTCTCCTCCAATGTCGAATTACCAAAACTTTTATCGTTTTGGTGAGTTTCGTGTAAGGTTTCGTTATGTAAACAAATCGATTTGTAAATCTGAATGCTAAATCCTACAACTGGTTGTACTATTCATGCTAAATAATACTTATTTTCATACTGAAACAAATCGATTTGTACATATTCACCTTCTATGCGTCGAAAAATATTTAGCACAATCTGTTCTTATGAAGGCCAAACATTACAACAATATATACTTATGAAGGCTAAATTTCTACAATAATTTATATGTTAGAATGCAGCAATAATTTATACATTTAATGCAGTAGCGATTTATACGTTCAATGCAGCAATGATTTATACGTTTGAAGCAATAGCGATGTGTATTTATGATTTATGAAGTTACCACGATTTGTACTTAAGTTACGATGTTTACTTATGAAGCTTAAACGTTACAACAATATAAACTTATGAAGGGTGTGATTTCTACAATGATTTGTAAGTTTGAAGCATGAACGATTTATACATTTAAATCAATAGCGATTTATACGTTTGAAGCAACAACAATTTATACATTTAAAGCAGTAGCGATGTATATTTATGAAGTTACCTCGATTTATACTTAAGTTTGCTAAATCTTACAATGATGTTTACTTATGAAGCCAAATATTGTGACGCTTTGTAATGTTGGTGATTGTGTAACGAATGTGATAATTTGTAATAATATATACTTGGGAAGGCGGTTGTAACATATAATAATGCGGTTAAATTTATGTGTTGTGCAGGTTAGCAATGACTAAAGTTTGTAAGACAAGAAAGCCCTCGTCGTTCGAGGGGAAGACTATTAGAGAAATTATTTGCTAGTTCAATATATATGAGCGTTATGAAACATACCAAAATATAATGAAGATTGAAAATGATAAAGACAGGGACAAAGCGTTGAAATTTTATAATGCAAAGTCTGATCCATCAGATATTGAAGATGAAGATCAAAGAAAGAAGGATGAGGAAGAACTAAAGATGAAGAAGAAGAAAAAAGATGACGAAGAGAAGGAAAAGCAAAGGAAGGAGGAGGAGAATGAAAAGCAAAGGAAGAAAAGGCAAATGAAGAAGAAGGAGGAGAGGGAAAGGCAAAGGAAGAATAAGGAGAAGGAGAAAGAGAAGGAAAGGCAATTGAAGAAGAAGAAAGAGGAGAGAGAAAGGCAAAGGAAGAATAAGGAGAAGGAAGAGAAGGAAAGGCAATTGAAGAAGAAGAATGAGGAAGAGAAGAAAAGGCAAATAATGAAGATAGAAGAGGAAAGACAAAGGAAGAAACATCAGGATGAGGAAGAAAAGGAAAGGCAATGAAAGAAAAAGGAGGACGAGGAAGATAAGGAAAGGGAAATGAAGAAGCAAAAAGAGGAAGAGAATGAAAGGAAGGAAGAAGTAGAAAAGCAAAGGAGGAAGGCGAATGAGCGAAGGAGGAAAGAAGTAGAAAAATGCAGAGGAGGAAGGCAGCGAAGCGAAGGAGTAACAAGAAAGGCAGAGGAGGGAGGAGCAGAAGCGAATGATGGAGCAACAAAAAGGCAAAAGAGGGAGGGAGGGGATGAAGAGAAGAAAAATGTGACTAAGGTACGTAAATCGCTCATGTCTGTCACGATTTATTGTGATAGGTATTACTATGTATAGTGATTACTGTGATAACGATTACTATGTATAGTGATTATTGTGATAGCGATTACTATGTATAACGATTATTGTGATAGCAATTACTATATATAGCGATTACTGTGACCTGTGTATAGCGATAGTACGTAATAGTGATTAGTATGTATAGCGATTACGTAATGATTTACTGTGATATGTATTATTATGTATAGTGATTACTATGATAGCAATTAATATGTATAGCGATTACTGTGATAGCGATTACTATGTATAGCGATTACTGTGATAATGATTACTGTGTATAGCAATTAATGTGATAGTGATTACTATGTATAGTGATTACTGTGACTTATGTATAGCAATTACCGTAATAGTGATTAGTACGTATAAGGATTTCTTTGATATCGATTATTGTGTATATGATTATAGTGATAACGAATGTACAACGATTTTTATAGATAACGATTATTGCGTACAGCGACATGTAGAAGTACAAATGGGACTAATTGTGTTTTGATATAAATAATATGTTATTTTGTGTTATAGGGAGGTCAGAAGAGAAGTAGAGCACCAGGTGAAAAGCTCAAAGGACGGTGTCAGTGGTCTGTAGTTCTGTCGTGGTATGGACAACTGAGTGAATATCAGAAGAACCGATTATGAAATATGCACTTCGATGGCCTTCTAGACCAGCATTATTTTGAAATATTCGTATTCATTTTCTTAAACTGGTCTTCATGAGCTGCAACGGACTGATGGTGAATTAACTGTATGTTTTTAAGTAACTCCCTTGACACTTTTCTCATGCATAACTTTTCGATGTCAAATCTGCAACATGCATAAATGACCTACATAGTTGTTGGTAACGGGAGGCTATGTGGCACTTCTCATCAACACTAGATGGACTAACATTATTTGTATCCAGCAGTTCAATCTTTGCTTTTCTCATTCATCTTTGTATTAAATATGACTCAAGTATTTCTTGTATATTTTCTTGATTAAGTACCTTTAATGCATGATGACATAAAATACCTTCGAATTCATATATTTTGCACATACATTCAACTGTTATGTTGTCAATATTATACATAACATATGCTTCTTGCCTTTTTTTATGCTCTTCGCCCTTCCATACAATATGGTATTTTTGCATATTCTCGGTTAGCATATGTTCTTCTATGTTGCAATTCATGACCTGTATAATCATCTTCTTAATCCATTCAAATATAGTTAGTATATACAGATTTGCAGGTCACATCAATATTTTCATGTCGAAAGTTACAGGACGTGTGTTGAAGCATTTCATTTCTTGTTCAAATTCATTCTGTCTAAGACTGTCTATAAATAATTCATATTGTTCCATGAAGCGAAACATTGTTAAACATGAATACAAGGTTTTCTTTAGTGTGGCATGCATAGATTCAACTCTTTGTGTGCTTATCATACATGCACAAAAGTATTGTCTTCCATATGCCAATGCCTACTTCTCTTTGTCTACATATAAATTTTATAACCACACACAGTCTTCAAGGTCGTACATCTGAATCATTTCCTCCCAATCAGACATAAAGGTAACCTCGTCTACGCTCTCAAGTACACACCTTGTAAACTTTTTATCAAACCTTGTCATCTGATTAAATATGTGTCATATGTTCTTTGTTGCATTTTGAAAGATATGCCACAATCATAGGTTGTGATATACATCTGACCATACATGAGACATTGCAGCCGCAATTGCATGATCATCATTTGTAAGTACAGCTTCAGGGTGCTTCCCATTTATTGCCTGTGTAAATACTTTGAACAACCACTCAAAGGTTTCATTTGTCTGGTCATACAAAAAAGCGCCACCTAATATACAACTCTGTGAGTGATGGTTCTCTCCGACAAACTGCGCAAATGGCCACTGTTCAGTATTAATCTTCATTATCGTATAAAAAATAAGCACATCATTGAAGTATTCATAATCTACTATTGACTTTGAATTGCCCAGAACATATTCACATCATATTCATCTTCATCCAGTTGCATTGCACTAAAGAAACTAGGGTCATTGCTTGATTTTTTCTGTAAGTAATCAACCAAAGAACATATTTCTTCATTCTTCATGTTATTTGTCCTCTTTCTTCTCAAGTGGTTTCTTAGATCCATAGATGTGAATGGTACATTCTCGGGACCACCATCTATATGCGCGCATAAATTATATGTCTCCCTTGGTGCAATGCCGGCGCTATCAGTTATTTCAGCAATTGCAGCATGCGCTTCAGTTACTTTATGATGTGACCTTAACATAGGAGTCATAAATGAAGCTGCTAATTTATGGTTATGATCACTAATTAAAGTGCAAACTACATATTTTTCATTCGAAAGTCTTCTTAACACCATTCTCATTGGACAACCACATCTTGAATCCGGCTTGCTCCTTGTTGGCTTTCCACTTGACTTCTTCCAACCTTTCTTAGAACAAACATGTCTTTCTCACTACGACACCCTGTGCATTTTTTGACCAAGAATACCTTTTAACACTGAAGTCAAGTTTTAAGGCATAATCATTATAAAATTTGTATGCAGCTTCCTCATTATTAAACTGCATTCTTTTGCGGGAACAAAGTCAAGTATACTGTCATAATCGTCTACCTCATTATTGAATTGCATTTCTTCTGCTGGAACATTCAAGTCAAGAGTAAATCCAATGTTTGCACCTTTCTTATTATGTGCATCATTAGTGCACATGTTCACTTCTTCAGGTGCGTCATTAGTACAAATGTTCACTTCTCAATAACTTTTCAATAATTGAGATACATCATTTTCACTGCAACCAGATGATAAGCTCACCACTGTCATAAGCAAGATATTAATTTACATTAGCTAGCGCATACATTTACTTTAATTTATTCAAGATGCATATAACAACGGATACCGATTAGTTAAGCAAGTCAAAAAAACGATTGAATGAATCACAGTATAAAAGCAACAGTGATTTGTTATTTGCTTATACTATGCATCGAGTTGTTATTTACCATGCCAATAAAAGAAACGATTTATCGTATATATATGTTGATGATAGCAATTCACGTGTGTACATCGATTTAATTATATCTACGATGTTGTGAAGCGATTTCAATGAAAATCGCTAAATGAACAGCGATTTGAATACGCAAATCGCCATCGCAAGCGCGCAACAATGTAAATTCTGCACCCACATGTTTTAAAATCATACTACAAATATCTTACAAATCGACATTAGAAAACACACAATATCTTACAAATCGATATACATATCACATAATATATTATAAATCGATACGATAATTCAGCATAATAGCTTACAAATCGATATTAATAAACAAAACAATATCTCACAAATCGGTAGTATGTTACTACAACCGCGATTTGTGTTACATTGCATATACTGAGTGAATGAGCGATACCGGATGGGGTAGAGGCCCTTCTTCGCATATATAACCAAGCATTTTTGTCAACAGGTCCCAGCGTCTTATAAATATCTTTAATTTTCCAACCATTGAAAAGCCAACATCCACCTGAAATAACAAAACAATGCCTTAATGGCACTCACGATGACATATGTTCTTCAACAACAGCATGATAACACAGAAAGGTACTCACGACGCCTTAATGGCACTTGTTGGAATATTTGTGCGTCATTGCTTTTTTTCATACTGCCTAACGAAAATGAAGAAGAAGAGAAGACTGTAAAAAGAGATGGCCGACAAATCCCCCTATGACACCCACCAATGATTGAACCAGTCGATCGATTTATAGTTATCTCCATGAGGTAGGAACAAACCCGGGAATGTTTTGTAACACAAGGCAGGAATGAGAAGGCGGCAATGTGTTGTAACACAAACTAAAAACCAAGGCGGACCTCGACTCGCAGGAATATGCAAAGCTATTTACGGGAGGACATTTTCGTCAAACGCATATCTATCTTTTTTATATGTTATTTTATTATAAAATCATCATAGGTAACATTGGCATATGAATTATCACGGGTCCCAAGATATTCCTCCATACACCCCCGAACACACGAATTTGTCTTCGGGGGAGAACACACAACCTCCTCTCTGCCTAAAGTGATCCTCTATTGGTAAGGAGATTGGATCAAGGAGTGGGTCCCATGTGTTGCTCCACTATTTTCTGACTTGTCTTCATACAGACAAAGGCTAAAAACTGCACTAACAGGTTGAATGTTTTTTTTTTTTGAAAGGCAAGCTAGAATTATGGTTTTTGCCATAACATCTTAACCATACATCGTTTTGAGGTGCGGTTTTGAACCTTGGAAAGTTAACATCCTCTTCTTTAATATATCTTCCGAGTGCAAAACCAAATTTAATCCTTTTGGGGTCACAATTAGGCTCAAATTGAGCTCTACTTGATAATATACCAACTGTGGCAATTCTAACACTAATATACTGCTTAGAATTTGGAGAGAAACAACATCCAAGTTCTAAAACAATATGCCAGGAAGTTCAAATTGCCATGTTCAGTAGACATTTTGGAGCTTACAAAACCATTTCAAGAGACTATAATGATAGGAGACATCATCTGTGCATGTGTGCGTGTGTGCATGCATGTTTCAAGTCCATTTGCGGAAGAGACCTGTAGGAAGTTTAGACTTCAGGCGGTAAACTGTGATGTTAGATAAGTCCTTTGTGTTAAATTAGTCTGTTTAAATTAAAAAGTTTCCTCTATGTGGTTGCTTCCTTTTGGGTAAAATGGTTCCACTGATTGAAAAAAACAGAATTTACCAAGTTACAAATGAAATAGCTATAGAAGAGTGCAGCTTCTTTTCATTTCCATTTCATTCATTGGGAGGGGGGGGGGGGGGGGGACTTACTACAAAAGAAAAACTTGGAAACTAGAGGGGGCAAACCATTCTATGCTATTGTACTTAAATCTAGTGGTTATGGTAAAACCATTTCTTCAACATATCTCTGCTTTAATAGGTTATTTCTGTATCCTCGTGGTGATAACCTGTAGATACATTTCAAATTTTGGCTCATAGTTATTTTCTGTTCAATGTTGTCCCAGGTTATTCTTTAAGATATCTTCATCAAGCTAAAGTTGAACAAAGGCTTGATTCAATTGAGCAAGCTGTAAGTATTTTTTTCATGATTTGGATAAGATTTCAAATCCGTACTGCATTAATGTCTTAAGTATTTGTTATCTTAATTCATGATATGTGATGTGGAATTGCTGGTATCATGAAATGAATGCCATGGGTCAAGTAATTGTTTGTGTATGAACTGATACTCCATTCATTAGAAACATGTGAAGAACCTTGTATAATTGAGATCATGTTTTCACTGTTTCCCTCTTAGGCAGAAAGAAAGATCTCATCATTTTCAGATGAGAATTAGTGCCATGACATGATTTAGAGATAAAGCTGTCACAAATCTCAAGGCCTGTTTACTTAAAATTCATGTTTGTTGAAAATTTCTTTTCTAAAATTAAGAATTTTGTTGAAGACAGTTCGCATTCAAATGACGTGGATTTCTTTCTTGATCTAGAAGATTTCATTTGTCTCTATTGGATCATGTAATGTTTGTTTTCACTGTTGCTTTATTATGCACTCTCACCCAACCCTGTATTGCATATGTTGTATCTTGTGAATAGATAGGTTTTCTTGTAGATTGCAAATTGTCTACCTGGATCAAGGTTTCAAGATTTCTCAAAACCTCTTTTAATTATAAATGATTATTATCAATGAATGTGCATAATGACCACTTGGTGCTATACCCATGTCCATAATGACCACTTGGATATTTTCTCATTTCTTAGCTTGACTTCTTTCCTATGCTTCCTGCTGGAGGACTATTTAAATTATACTGTCATTATCCTCAATGGGTTGTCAAATATATTTGCCTTCGCACATCCTTGTCTATTTGTACATGCATGCCTAAACCATAACCACATGGTTTGACATTGGAACCTGCACACTTGTATTTTTGAGTAATATTCCCTATTTGAGCCGAACTGTTTTCATGTTTCTACTGACCTTCGAGTGATGTCTATTATCAATTTATGATCCATTCTCTCATGGAATTATATCTCATAAATTGCAAAATTGAGCCTTTCATCATCTATCTTGGTATCCTTTTTCCCATATAATGGTTCTACTAATTTCCTTTTAAGTTCATTCTTCTGAAAAAAAATTCATTCAAGATTGAACTGGAACCTTTTCTGTTACAGAATGCATATATTAAGTATGTACCACCACGCAAACCACAAACAAAACACAGAAATAGAGAAGAAAAAGAACAATAAAACACGAGATTTGCATGGTTTGACACTGAAGCCTATGTTCACGAGAGAAAGAGGAGTGAAAAAACTGCTAGCTATGTGAGGAATACAATGGCAGAATACGATAACTCTCAAAGCCCTAATCTCCAATGTACCTAAAACTCACTCATACCCCAACTCCAAAAGGAGATGGCCGTATACATGAAAACTTAACAAAACCCTAACTAGTAAGTAAGGAAATTTTACAAAATATAATAGGTCTATATAGTGGTGGCTCTGCCCTTGCACCCGCACCTCAGAAGAGGTTTGTGGTGGTCTCCAAGCTTGGGCCATGATTATGGTGGGCAACCACTACAAACCTCATTTAAAATTCTCATTGTATGTTCTTCAAAATATCTTTAGACTCATGAATTGTAGTAGGTCCAAAATTCTTTTTTTGAATGAAATTAGTAGGTCCAAAATTTAAGACATCCACAACATGTAAACATAGCACAAAGCAGTTGCCTGATGTTTACTTACATTCAAGTGTATTCTCTTGACCAACGGGGCTCCGCTTGTCTGGTAGGAGAAGCTAGTGCACGTCACCTTGTGTTGGGACGTTGCAGGTTCAAAACCCAATGGTATGGTTGTATAACTGGTAGGGCTCTGCCTAACCCCAGCTTGCCTTTCAAAAAAAAAAAGTGTATTCTCTTGATATGTATAATGAACTTACGCGCAGCCATTCTCAATCGCTAAATCAAAAAGCATACAAACACAAATTCTGTTGTTGGGGACACATTTCTACCAGATCATTACAACGGGTTCCTGCTAAGGTTAGACCGTGGTTTACTATATTTATTTTTGGTACTTAGTTTAGATCATTCATTATGAACGTTGGATCTTGTTAACTTAGTGTACATGCATTACAAGTTTATGCAAGGAGGTTATGAGTGCTACATTCTTAGTAACTTTAAGGTCATATCCTCTGGTGCGACCAATTAGAATCATGTCTCCTCATTTTTAGGACCTTATTTATATTTTATATATGTTGAAACTTTTGGGGCTCATGCCCAGTATCAATATGATATTGATATGACTAGCGAGCACACACAATCATAATATAACCAGCAAAAAAATAAACAAAGCACAAGATGAGGATTTACATAGTTGGGCAATATGCTTGCATTTACCGGGAGAATATTGAGAGCCTGTATTATTAATAACCAAGCCTTATGCAAATACAAGATAACCAAAATAAACAAGAGAGTAATACACCCTGGCCCTCGATCGTCTTCAAACACTAGAAAGGCACATCGACAAGTGTGTTGAAATTGGTAAGCTCAATAACGAACCAATCATAGTAGGGCTGCGCATGAGAAAGGCAATCACAGAAATAGCAACAACAGAGTCACGAATCGTGGTTATCACGATTATGATAATAACTGCAAAGCCTGCTATGGTAAGTTTAGCTAGGACAACATCATTTCTTTGAAAAGAAATGTTGAAAAGCTTATCCACGAAAGTGGAAAGCTTACCCACTGTAACAGCAACCCGGCTGTTATAAAAAAAAATAGGAAAAGCAAGAAAATAAATCAAGTACAACAACAGGAAAATCGACTTTAATGTGTGAGCAGTTTGGGAACGTGAAAATCAAAGAGAAAAATGGTAAGATTGTTGGTGTTCATCAAAACAGAACCGGAATGTAAAAGTAAGAATATATACCGGTAGAGGATGAAACGATACGTGGGTGCTCGATGTTCTTCTCAGCTTATCAACGCCCACGATGAGCCCAGGTCATCATGTCGATGGTGAGCAGGACCCTGAACCCAAATGGAGAGATGGAGGACACCCCTTTTGTTGTTCTCATCAAGCAATCATGCCTCTTTTTATAGACTTCTGAGAGAAGCATGTAGTGGGAGGTTTCCACTATCGGTAGTTATCCTTTATGGGCAATTGCAATAATTGTCTTGTAACTCCCATTAATTATGCCATCCCATGATGTATCAATGTCAAATTGGGTCACATCAGGTTAGATCCGATCCATATTTCAACATTCTCTCACTTGACCTATTGACATGGAAAAAACACTTCATGTTATCTTGATTCAATTTTCATGTAGGTTCACATGCTATCATTTATCACAATAATGAATCATACGAGTCATGGAGATGAACATCTCTTTATGAAATGTCATATTTTCACGCACTACAATAGAATTCATTTTTAGTATTTTAGCATGTTAAAATTATCTTTATGAACAGGTTGGTCTCTGACCCATTCTATTGGTCTTTTAATATTGTTATTATGTTATTCTATCTAACCAAACAAGAGATCCTTTATGCATAATCAACAATACATAAAGTCATAGAGAATCAATTTAGTTTCACAAATATGATCACATATAACCATAATGTATTGTCATACATAAAAAAAAATCAAACAGACGCATCTTCTTTAAATGTTTATAATATAATCTCAGTGCTAGCCTTTTAGTAAGAGGAACCACGGTCATTTCCTTCATACTGATTGTATCAATACATACTAGATGATTCTCAGTTATTTCTTTAACAAAAAAATAATTTAACTCCATGTGTTGACACAAGGTTGAGCTCTTGTTGTTATTCAAGAAAGATACAACAGCTTCATTATCACATAAGATATTTAGTGGCCTTCTAATAGAGTCCAATATACCAAGATCCATAACGAAGCTACTAATCCATATAACATGAGATAAAATCTAGTATAAAATCAATAGTTTTTGCTCTAATGAATTTCAAAAGTTCCTTCACTATCCTACAGTGAGAGATGGGGCTTCGAATATTCTTATTCACTCGTGATTGCAAAAGCAACAGACTAAGATTATTCGACCACTCCCACTTCTCATAGACATCCTTTTTAAGCACTCCCACTTTTCATAGACAGCCTTCAGAGAGGCTGCTTTATTCTTCATATGAATGAGAGATTAGTCGCACTATACAAGATTCATATTGAAAACGTAAATGTGAGACCCCTTATTATTCAAGTTTTTTTTAGACAAACATAATTGGTCCATTATCGTTCTACTTTGGTAGAAACGATAATACTCATAATTGCTTCATCTCCTCAATTTTAAAAGTAATTGACTTTAATTGGTGAAACTAGTAGATCATATAATCAAAGGTAATTCAGTATTGTACCTTTGAGTATAAACATGCTTCATGGGTTGATATACACATCTACTATTACACTCTGTGTGAATTTGAAACACAATGACCTACCTTTGGGTAGAATCATTATTTCATAAAGTCGCACACAATCATAATACCGAATATTAACACGGTCCAAAGAATCTCCAATCAACATAACTCAGATCACTTTAGTGGCATGAGTCGGTCAATCAAGATCTTTTACAATAAACATATTCGTATTATAGAGTATACCCATGCACATATGATAATAAAATTATATTCATGACGAAATGTATATTATATCATAAAAAATACAGGTTCATGCAGCAACTTATATGCATAAATAAATTTTGATGAAAACATATCATAAATATCATAAATTTAGTCATAATTCATGCTTAAATATCATGCATAACTTTAAATAATCATCAAATGCATGTAAAAAGACAAGATTTCATGATAATAAACACTTATAAAGCATGAAAAATAACAAAAACATGCTCTTTTGGGTAAAACTGACTATCCTCGTAATGAAACTGGTCTAAAAATGCTCAGAATCGGTCTAAAATGGCCCTGAATCGATCTCAGAGTTGTCGAATTGGTCTAAAACATGTACAAAAAGCCTATAAACCCTTAAAAATGAATGAAAAAATCCATGTTCTTTCACTTATTCATAAAAATAGAGTCTCCACATTCAGGAACTGATAAAAAAATGGTAGGAACCAATCAAAAAGGCTCTGAACCGATCACAAAACACTCTATATCGGTTACAAAACTGGTTTAGGTGAAAATAGTGCATGGACCCCATTTCGGATATGATTCGATTTAATCTGGATCTAGATCCAGTTTCAATGGATCTCAGGTCAGATCTCCCCCGATCAATATCCAGTCTAGATCTAGGCCCATAATGACTAGGTCACAGGTTGGATCCCATGATCTAAACACAATTCAAATCCAGATCTGTAAAGAATTTGGGTCAGATCCAAATCCTGAGTCCAATCTATCCAGATCAGACCCAAACCCAAAACCATAAATAGTTCGGGGTCAGATCTGGATCCTCAAACTCGTCTAGATCTAGACCCGATCCAAAAAGAACCTGGGTCAGATTCAGACCTCAACTCGATTCTGTTCTGGACCTAATCCATACAGGACTCAGGTCGGTTATAGTTCTTCGGGTATGGGTTCAACCCATAAAACAGATCTGGACCCAATCCACCTTGTCTATAACGGATCAGGTATGCCCCTGGATGGGCGGAGATTCGATCCACCTAGAAACAAAGAATTTGGGTCTGGATCGGGCCTCTGGACTTATATCTGATACTCGGTCTGCACGGATTGGGTTCAGATCAAGCCACCCGCTGGACTTCGGGTCTAGACCCGATCCACCCATTCCATAATGGATTCGGGATTGGATCAGGTCTGCCCTGGGATGGGCGGAGACACGATCCAGAGAATCTGGGTTTGGATCGATCTGCCCCAGACTCAAATCCAATACCCAATCCACATGGATCGGGCCACTCGCCGGGTCGGGTTCACATTTGGACCCGACCCATCGGGAACAATGAACCCGATAAAATCGAACCCACAACCTAAAAACTCACCCTCTGCAACCTCGGTAGAGGCGTCTACGGTCGGTCCACGACGTCATTGTGTCATGGGCTATGAACAACCACAACTCACTGTCAGTTCCGGTGTAAGGTGGGTCTGAATGAGGTTGATCCCTTCCCACCTCAAACCAAAACAACGGTGACCCCCCGGTGATTGGCTTGCTCGGGCGATGGTGGATTCCGGCACTGGTAGACGCCATGGATGAAACTATACACGGGTGTTCGACATTCTCCTCATCCTATTGATGTCCACGATGAGCCCAGACTGTCATATCGATGATGAGCAGAACCTTAAACCCAAATGGAGAGATAGAGGGCACTCATTTTGTTGTTCTCATCAAGCAATCGGGCTTCTTTTTATAAACTTCTGAGAGAAGCTTGTAGTGGGAGCTTACCACTATCGGTGGTTACCCTGCATGGGCAGTTGCAATAATTGCCTTGTAACTCTCATGAGTTATGTCATCCCATGATTTGCCCATGTCAAACTGGGTCACATTAGGTTAGATCTGACACATATTCCAACAAAGATACTAAAAAATGAGTCAATTGACACAGAAAAAACAATTTTAAATGGTAAGATGCTCTGCAATCATGTTAATGTTGGAAACATTATCGAGAATGACAGAATGGCTCTCAAACCGATTTTGTGAAGATGGAAAGATTCACAAAATCATTTTTTATTTCTTTATTCTCTAGTTTTTTTTGTTACAATGTACGTTCCTTTCATTTTTATTGTTTCTTTGTAAATGCTACATGTATATATAGGGTTGTTCAACGCTCATTTTGAAATAAGGAAAACACTACTCTCTCTTTCCCGTGAACATAGGCCATATTGGCTTAACCACGTAAATTGTTCTAATCTTTTTTTTCTCGCCCACCAAGCTCTCTCTTTCTTTATAGTATCAAAGTGTACATGAAAACGAAGGCTACAGTTTATTTTTCAATGGCTTTCACTTCAACAACAATCTTCAGTTACCCCCATATTTGTCAATGTATCAAAGTGTATATAAAAATAAATGTTGCAATGGATGTTTTAGCCTCAAAATGGACTCAAACGGAACAAAATAAGATTCTAAATTCAAGCCCTGGATGTGTAGAACCCTCCATTATTTTTATGTTTATTTATTGACTTTTTTTTTACAAAAATATAATTTTTTTTCTAAAACTAGTCGAAATAAAAAACAAAAATAAATTATTCAAGATTTCAAACTCATGCAAGATCTATTAAGCAATAACAAGAATCATGATATAAATCATGCAATCATATTTTTTATGCTTTAAACATATCTACAACATCATACAACACATCTTTGATCATATTTATGTCAATCTTGTTAACACATTAATATTTATCATCCAAGAATCACAAAACCTTCATGGAATATCTCAAATACAATTTCATCTATGCAAAGAATCACAATAAACTTTAAACAACATGAAATCATGATTTATTTATACAATAACATGGTGTTTAATCATGCTAAACATGAACTAATATACCATATATGCTTAGATCAACTTTTTGTATCATAAAACATCAAAACCTAAAAATGTTTTTGCCAAAACCTTTTTAAAAAATAATTTTGCATACAAAAACATGAATTCAAGCATATAGCAAATTTTCAGAACTTATAAAACTTATATTTCAACAATGTAATCTAATATTAACATCTTAATCATACTGGAACAAATAAGATCTAACAAATAATAAGAAAACAAGTTTTCCTAAATCGTTTTTTATATTGAAAGCCCGAAAATAGTCCCGTTTTGATAGCCATTTTTCTTTTTTATTCCATGGTGACATGGATCCACCAAAAATGTGTTCTCTAGATTGAAAACCAATATTTCAAGGTCTAATCCTAATTGGTTCAAATATAAAAACTGTCTTTACCCATATCTCATGTGTTTGGATAGACCTGTGTCTACGTGATTGATGTACTTACCTTAATTGGATTCTCAAACGTATAATAACCTTCGTCTCCCATCTTCAAAGCTCGAAAGAGCTTCAATGACAGTTGGAAAAGCTCCAAGAAAAAAATGAGAAGAAGAAAAAGAAGATAGAAGAACAATAAGAGACTAGGAAAAGAGGGGCTTAAAAAGCCTCCCATAGGGGTCGTCCCCCCCCCCCCTATAGTCTCTCTCTCTCTCTCTCTCTCTCTCTCTCTCTCTCTCTCTCTCTAAAGATATAAGTCTATCTTTAGTAACCACTAGGTCGGTCGACCCACCTAAAAGCCTCTTTCTATTGTCTTCTAATAAATTTGAAACTCTTCTTCTAGAAGAGTTCAAACCAACTATGAACTCTTTAGAAACCTACTTGAATAAAACTCTATCTTAAATAATTAATGTGGGGGTCCACTAGAGGAGATGTCCCACCTTCTATAGAACCTATACTTAATTTAATTAAATAAAATAATTAATTATATATCTCTAGAAAAAACAAAGTGGGTCACACCTAGGCGGCACCCCACTTAGGTCCAGATACAAGTGATATGGATCCACAACTCCAGATCTGAATTCAAACCCAATTGGGTTGAATCCAGAAATTAAACAAGAATCCAAATCTGAAACTCAATTTAAAGATTCATATCCAAACATGAGATCCAAAACAATATTGGATCTAAAACTTAGGTTTGGATCTAAACATAATGCATCCAGGATCCATAAAACCCTGAGTCACTCATGAACCCTGTGGGCCACCCTAGCAGCACCTGACACTTCACTAGGCTGAGCGTGACCCCTTGTGCCTCATAAGGAACTTGGGTTGAGTCCAAAACATAGCTCGGTCAATTTTAAATAACCAAAATTTGAAACTTGTCTAAGTTGAAAAACCCAAAATAGAAGCCGATCAATTTTAAAAATTATATTGTTTTAATCAACTAAAATCCAAAATCGCCGAATTGAATCTCCAACGAGATCTACGGCTCATAACGGATCTAACTAAAGTTTTAGTTCAACTTAGATTCTTGAATTAAGCCTGAATTTAACCTGCTTTTCACTTGAATGTAAAAATTAACTTATATCAAAATCTCAAGTGTTACATTCGACATAATGGTTGGGCTCATCATGAACGTCGATAGGCTGAGGAGAATGCCGAACACCCGTGTCTACACAAGCTTTGATCAGATCGACTATGATGGCTTCTGGTATGTTTTTGTTCTTCCTGTATTTTCTGCCAACACATACGTCTCCTCTGCTATGGAGCATAATGGACACCAGCTCCGGAGTGAAATTCCTAGCTCTTTGAGTCTCTCCAGCAGCACCAGTCTTCTGTCAGCTGCAAAAATTAGTGTAATAGCTGCTGCAAGCCTCTTTATTGCCTTTAGTCCGAATTAGGTTAAGGATAGATCATTTTAGAAGAAGTCTGCCACCCTCCTTCATCCATGGCACGATAATAATAAGATCCAAAAACTGAAAAAAAAAAACAAGAAATGAAGCCTTCACCTTTATGGCATTGGTACAAATGGATATATGTTAAAAACTTGGGGGTAAGGAGGCCTGCTCGTACTATATAATAAATAGGTATGCCGGTGGTGACTCGAGTCAAAAGCAAGCATAGCTCTTTTACGAGGCCTACTAATATATTCTCTGTTGCGCCCCCCCTCCAGGAGGGTTCCATGCTCAAGATTGGTGCGTTTGATTTATAGCAACTTAAGTGGGGCAGTTGGTCAACAACCATCCAGTGCAATGGGGCTAGGACCTAGGCTAACCATTTCTTTAGGTACTTCACATTTGGCTCTGCGAATCACAACATCTTGCATGATTGAGATCTCTGGGTCAATAAAGTACTTTGACCTACTTATCCCGCTTCCCACCAAGAAATTTTAATCTTATCTATTCAAATCTTGGGCGGCTTTTCGGAAGACGGACTATCCGTGATATTAAATGAATGAAAAAACAGTTGACCCAAGCGGTGTCGTGGTGTAGTTGGTTATCACGTCAGTCTAACACACTAAAGGTCTCCAGTTCGAATCTGGGCGACGCCATTTTTTGTTGTTGGTCAATCAATTAACTTCTTAGTACATTCGAAGGGAAAAAGCCACCATGGAGCCAAGTCACAGCTATCTTAAAAATATCTAAGCAGCATAAGCTTATGTAATAGGGAAGATGATGACATATAATGTGGGGGGGTCCTACTCGTGTCATTTTCCAGCATCGTTTTATTTTCGCCGGATGGCACTTGCCTTTGGTTTTTCTAAAAACATTATTTACCACATAATGCAAAACAAAGAGTTTGACAAAGGGGACAATAGCTAGCCTCATCGTTTATTTAAATTTTGCAACTGATCAATCTCATCGTTATTCGTCATCTCAATTTTTAAATGGTTATTGTTCTATTCAAAGTAATTTATGATCATCCGTTCCTTATTTTGTTAGGGGGCTGCTTTCTCTCTACAGCTCAACATCTTGACAATACGGGCTTTTGATTCATACGAATTCAATCTAGATTTAAATAAATTTAGATTAAAATCTCATAATGGGACGAGCATTCTTTCATCTCCCCTACGGCTCTCTACTAGCGAGTGGAAACAGCGACAACACAGGCGCAATAACATGAGCGACTTTCTCAAATATCTTATGTATGAGTGCCGCTGATTGGTTCCGGTGGATATTCCGGCCAAATTTTCATTCTTCATGTTGTGACCACTGTCGGATGCATCGGTGTCTGGATTTTCTGGATGGGGTTAAATTGTGAGATAAATGAATAAAAAATTTGTTTATTACAGGAAAATATCGGCATATATAACACCAAAAATATATATTTAAATATACAAAGATATACCAACAGGGGCTCCGTTTGTCTGGTAAGAGCAGTGAGTGCACGCCACGTTGCAAGTTCAAATCCCATTGGTATGGTTGTATAACAGTACTGGTAGGGGTCTGCCTAACCCCAGCTTGCCTATTAAAAAAACTAAATATACAAAGATATAAAAAAAAGGTGCTAATATTACGGTATCTTCAAAAGAGGCAATATCATGATATGTTTGAGGGAAGCAGATCAGGTCATGCTGAAAATGAGAGTTTTCGCTCATGCTGACATCGTGGCCATCCGATTTGCATTTTAAAAAGCTCAAAAGTCAAGAAAACCACGTGGCATTCATCCAAAATGCAAACAGACGGCCACGATGTCAGCATGAGTAAAAACGCTCATTTTCAGCATGACCTGATCTGCTTAATTCCATGTTTGAGATATCATCCGTTTTTGAAATTATCATGATAACATCGCGATGTCTTCACGTGTGTGTTAAACAATGTAAAAGCGTGAGATGGATGTGGATTCAATTTGTTTTTGTTTTTTTTTTCAAGAACTATATTTACATCCATATACAGCTGGTTACTAAATTTCACAACCATATCCTACAGGCATTTTTTATATGAATTTTTGGTACCATGATCCACATCCTTAAAATCAGTCCCATGCAAATTGGAGCACATAGGGCTTTGCTGGGTTTCTTTCCACCCAATCCAAACCTGACTGCAGCCCTTGATTCAGACTGTAAGGCCTATCTTACGGTTCCTGATCCAGAATTTTTTTAGGTTACTTGATCCGACCATTCTCAGCCCGAGGCTAGAGAAGGCATGTGAGCGGGGGCGCGCATGTAATTGTAATTGGACTCCCGTTGTGAATGTTGACGACGTGGCATGGACCTAGAAACTGAAAGATGGGGCCCCACTTTCTAGGGTTCTTTCCTGTTCATACAGGAAGAGACTGAGGGGAGAGAAAAAAAATCCACCACAACAGCCTATAGAAAATAGACACGTGGATGGGTGAAGAACATCATCGTGTGGTACTTGTTAATCCAAGCTGAAATGCAGGCTTGACCCTCCCTTCCCTGGCGCTCCTCGCTCCCCTGCCCAAATATCGAGTCGCCCTGCCCCGTAAGAGAATCCCATCCCCTCTATTCTGCCCTCACTAATTTTAATTTATTTATTATAAGTAATCTCTTTGTTCCCTTGCAACCTACTTTGTATAGGTGTGTCTAGAGTCTGTTTTACTTTGGTTCAAGTTAAAAAATACCCTGAAGGATCAACCTATAGATCTGAACTCTAATGGGCTCTCAGGCAAAAATGTGAATGAATGCAAATATGAAGAGCTTTCCTTTGTTCACTCTCGTTGTGATTGCTTTTGAGTGATTACGATTTCTCTCACTCTCTATTCTCTCATTTTCTTTTACTCTTAGTTATCAAAGCTTCTGTAGTGACAAGCAAGCAAGCAACCGAAAGACTTGTGACAGTAAGAAAAGATTGTCGTGTCGCACTGGACTATTGAAGAAGTAGACCTTTGGCAAGTGGTACTAAAGCTCGTTCTGTGGTGAAAGACATATTGCCAGACAATGTCCAAAGCACCTCATGAAGGATGACGAGCAAGCCAATGCATGGAGGCGGAGAGTAGTGACGTCGAGGTCGTACAACCCAGGATGAAAGTCATGCATACGATCAACGCAGTTAGAAGCTGCACAACCGAGAGTATGCCAGTTAGCAAAGAACTCATGTATATGAAAGTCATTGCGAATGTGAAGTCTACTACGACAATGGTAGACTCTAGGGCCATGCATAATTTTATCTCACGAGAAGAGGCGAAGTGGTTAAGCCTGAAGCCTCGGCCAAAGCAAAGGACCATCAAGACGGTGAACTCTGAGGCTAAGTCAATCCTTGGTGAAGCAAGGGATGTGGCTATCCAAATTGGGACTTGAGTCGACAAAGCTAACTTCTCAGTGGTGTCCTTTGACGACTTTAGAATGATTTTGGGCATAGGGTTTCTTCGCAACTAAAATGTAATGATGTTGCTGAAGTCCAACTCGTTGACAATCATGGGGCCAAACTTTTTACACACGATACAATGCCTTACTCTTAGAGATAAGTCTTCAATGCTATCTGCTATGCAATTGAAGAAGGGTGTCAAGCGTGGAGATCATACATTGCTAGTCGTCGTGCATACCGAAGAAGGGAAGGTGAAAGCAACAATGTTGCCGACTCATGCCCCACTATTAGTTGAGTTTCAGGGAGTGATGCCCTCAAAACTATTGAAGCATCTACCGCCGAGATGTGGGGTCGACCACAAGTTAGAGTTGACCCCTAGAGCAAAGCCCCCTGCCATGATCCCATATCGCATAGGGTCGACTGAATTAAAAGAGCTGCGCAAGCAGCTGGACGAGAAGGAAAGGTCATCCCTTGCCTATCAGCTTATTTGAGATTGGCACAAACAGACCGAGCTGGCGAAGGTGTTTCTGCACAAAGTGGCCAAGAGGATAAAGAAGTAGACGAACAAGCATCATTGTCCTGCTGGGTTCCGTGTTGGAGACCAGGTGTTGGTGAAACTCTATCCAGACTGCATAGGCATTTTCTGTGGACGGCACTGCGGACTGATCAGGAAGTACGAGGGACCATTCACCATCACCAAGAAAGTGAGCAACCTAGCGTACAAGCTGGACGTGCCCCCAAACTTCAAGGTGCACCCAATGTTTCACGTGTGCAACCTAAAACTGTTCCATGTGAACGAGAGAGATCCAGAACGTAGTGTATCACATCACGTTCCTATCCTACAGATGGCTCCGACAGCACAACGAGCCGATAAGCATCTCAGCAAGATCCTTTGTCACAAGGTCAATTACTTGAGCGAAGCGAAGAAGTATCTGGTGCAGTGGGAGGAGACAAAGAAGCCGATGTGGGAACCAGCATTCCAGATGAAGAGTCGCTATCCGGCCGAAGTCAGGGCCTACCACGAAGCAGATGGCGTCGAGGGCGACATATGACTTGAAGGGGGAGCATGTTCCCCTGTGATCTACTTTGTACAATTGTCTCTAGAGTCAATTTTGCTTTGGTTGAGTCTTGATGTAAAGTGTTAAGTCACTTGAAACTTTCTTTGGGCCACCTATGTGTTTTGGTTTAGGTTGAAAAATATCTTGAGTGCCCATATCTATGTGTTTTGGTCAGCACATAGATATGGGCCCTCAATGCGAAGAGCTTTCTTTTCTTCACCCTCGTTATGATTGCTTTCGAGTGATTTCGATTTCTCTCCCTCTCTATTCTCTCGTTCTCTGCACTCTCAGTTATCAAAGTTTCTATAGTGACAAGCGAGCGATTGAAAGGCTTACGATGGTAAGGAATGATCGTCACACGATACTGGCCTATTGAAGAAGTAGGCCACTCACACTCTACTTATGAGTTACATGCAGCTAGAATATGGGAACCCAAGAGATGTAATGTGTAAACCTCAGATTTTTATGAATTTTTATTCTTTTTTCTTGAATCTAACTGTGCCGATGTTCTTACACACTCTCAAATCATTCCATTTTGATGCATAAATTAGATTTTGTAAGGCTTTAAAATCAATGACTCATATTCTCGGTAAATATTCAAACATTCAAAAATCATTTTTTTCACGAAAAATACATGATCCAATGGTTTATTCCTAGCAAAAATCATCATGCTAAGCACATCAATTGGATTTGAAAAAGAAAGCGATGGACATATTTCTGTTCTCATGTTCTAATGATTCCTCTCCTTATTATTCTATTCTATTATTCTATTCTCTTCCTCCGCTCCTTTCTTTTTCTTCTCTCATCTTGCTGTCGTGTCTTTGAGCAATAATAATATTGTGAAACGAGTGAAAGCCGTTAAATAGCTGAGGGAAAGGGGAGGTCAACTCATTCTCCTCCCTCTCCTTCCTTTCCTTTCTTTTGGAGAATCACCTGAGCCGCCCCAGGTTCAACATCAACTCTTACTCTCCTTCCTCCCCCAAAGGTGGGTCTCTCTTCCACCCCCCCCCCCCCCCCTCTTCTTTCTTTGTATTGTTTCTTGGAAACTGCGGCATCGGCTCCCTGTTCTTTTGCTAGAGATTCTTTGATAGTTTGTCTGTGTTATCGTTGCTTTTTGAATCTTCTTTTTCTTTCTTTTTATATTTGTTTGGATGTAAGCATCAAAGAGTTCGATTTATTGGTGGTATATTTTGTGAAGTATCATTGGCCTTTCCCCGGATCGTTTCTATGTGAAGAGTTCGTATTGGAGCAATTCTTCACGTTCGAGGTTGGAGAAGGATTTGATCGTTATTCCTTTTGTAGCGATGAACAGAGTGTTTGAGTATATCCTTGTGGGGATCGAAATTGGGGGTGATAACTTTTAACGTGTGCATGTTTCGAATTTCACTACTGATGCAAGTTCTGATTTAACGCACGGGTGAAGACCGGGTGTGGACGGAGGATGATTGCTGATCATGATATATCTGTTTATTTATTTTTTTTCCCTAGTTTTTTTAGTACATAAAGCTTACCAAGTTCTTCTCTTGGAAAAAGCAGTGAAAAAGAAGTAACCTAACAAGGCAAAACTAAGATATATGTGTTTACAAGTTTATAATCCACAATTTTGCTTCTATGAGAGAGAGAGAGAGAGAGAGAGAGAGAGAGAGAGAGAGAGAGAGAGAGAGAGAGATCAACATTACCACTCATGAAGATCAACAAAATGTTGAACCCATGAACCGAACAATATAGAAAACAAAACTAAAATATAGAGAAATAAAAAGCTAAAGAAAAAGAAACCACAGACAGATAGCAAAAGACAACAAAGCCAAGCTCACCCAGGATCCACTGGATTAGAAGAAACCACCGATAAGTGAACGTTGTTCAGAGGGAAGGAGAGGTCTCTAAGATGCATACGTAGAATCGCATATACATCAACGAGGATTTTATGGACAAGATTATTAAGGACGACCGAAATTTGACGGAAAGTAACATCATTGGGTGCCATCCAAACAAACCACTAAGTAGTAAGCAACCACGTCTTCCAGATCAGTCTCCACCGCTTGCATCACCAGTATGGTCAGATTTAAAAAAAAATAGAAAAAATCTAAATTATGCTCTATTTTTCCTAGAATGCACAGAGAATCAGGCTTGTGTTATGAAATTTTGAAAATAATGCAATGTTTGAGAAAAAATGATGTTTGCTTTGGAAAGTTTGAAATATGCTTGAAAATTGATTGGAAAAGTGCTTGAAAATTGAATTTCTGTGAAAATCATTGAATTTCATTGGAAGTCAGAAATTTGCATTGGAAAGTGATTTCTCAGGAAAATTTGAACTTTAGAAAATCGATTTTGAAATTTGGAATTGCTTTTTTGAGAAAATGGATTTGAGAATTCTGAGAAAATCTAAGAAATTCATTGGAAAATGACTTTGAAATGAAAAATGGATTCTCAGGAAACTGGGTTCTCAGGAAAATGGGAAATCTAAGAAAATCGATCTTTTTGAAAACTTGAGACTTTGAAATTTGAGAATTTTAAAACATTGGAAAATCTTGGTTTGAACTTGGGAAATGCTTTGAAATCTCTTTTGAAAACTCGGATAGGTTGGCGGTAGGCAGCTACCACTTACTCTCTCTCTCTCTCTCTCTATATATATATATATATATATATATATATATACATATATACATCCGGAGGATGATTGCTAATATGGACCTGACTGTCCTAATGAACTGAAAATCATATGTGCGGGTCGTATTGACCCCATCCAACCTCATGGATGGATTCAACACGGTCCAAATCAGAGTCGTCAATTGAGGAAGTGGGAACGGGAAGCGAAAGCGGGAAGCGAGGCACTTTCAAAATTTTAGGAAGCGGGAAGCGTGGGACGACTTAGAAGCGAACCAAGAATCGTCTCAGAATCGACCTAGGAAGCGAGGGGAAAGCGAAAAAAGAGAAGAATTTAAAAATACAAAAAAAATGAAAAAAGGGGGAAGCGAGCTTCCCATTTAGGCATAAATGGGAAGCACGTTTTCTATTTTTTTTGGTGCGCTTCCCAGCACATTTCGAAAATGTGACGTTTCACACTTCTGAAACGCACTTTAGGGAAGTGCGCTTCCCCACTCTCAAGGGCGCTTCTGGTAACTCTGGTCCAAATGCTAGGAGCAGGTTTTTGGATCATGTGTTTTCAATGAAAAAACACGAGTTTAGTTTCATTGATTTTTCAAGGCTCATAAAATCATGCCTACACATTGTAATCGAACGTTCTAAGAGCCAACCTCCACTAACCTAAACATGTAGATCACATCTGTAAGGTTAGTTTCATGAAAAACAACAAAAAATGAAAAAAAATAAATACTCATTTGTAGGTTAATGTTGACATGTGCAAATGTTAAACCCTATATATATATATATAGCTTGTGAGAATATACAAAGTTACAAACCACAAAATATGTGTAGGCATTTTCAGCACTTTTCTTTGTGAATCCAATCTCGCAGATGTGTTCAGCATGTTCCATTTCTAGGAATAAACACTTGGATCATGTTTTCTCGATGAAAAAATATGACTTTTGTGGCTTGATTATTTTTGAAAAGTCAAGGCTGTTGATTTTCAAGCCCTAAAAAAGCCTACTCACGTCATAATTGATGATACAAGAGCTGAATCCTTTAAAATCAAGCAGATTGAATCATTGAACACATCAGTATGGTCAGATTAAAAAAAAAACTAAAAATGCTGGTTCATACTGTTAACCTTATCATATGATGAAATAATGCTCATGGAGTTTCATTGTGCTATCTTCCATCAAATCCAGAAAACCACTACATACTTTATGTTCAAGCCGCATGGCAAACCAATGCACGTGCTGCTGGAACAGCTAATCATACAAGTCATAGCTCTTTTTCTGATAGGAAGTTATTATAACCAGTAAATGCTAGGACTTGTAGGGAAACCAAAGTAATTCATTTACTGTTGCCTGTAATCTACAAGTGACCTGTGTTTCATATTTTTGCTATTCATTCATCGAGTTGGCATATGTTTGCTGCTGTTTCTGAAATGTTCTATTTTTCATGCCTACATGCAACAGTCACATCTGTAATCATACATGGCACTGTATTTTTAATAACCACTTGTGTATTCTTGGTCACTGTTGTTCTCTGGACATGTTTGCACAGTTTTCCAGTCACTATTTGCAATAATAACTCAACTTGTAAAGGCATAAATGATTAACATATCAGCCAACCTCTGAGCATTCCCATGCCCAATTGGTAAGAAACCCAATATTCCTTACATTCATCCATAGCATCTGTCAGATGCATCGGTTGCTACCATTTAGTTATCAATGTGTCTGTGCAATGTACCTGCTTGTGAAATAGA
This sequence comes from Nuphar pumila, assembly GCF_984573655.1. Classification (NCBI taxonomy): domain Eukaryota; kingdom Viridiplantae; phylum Streptophyta; class Magnoliopsida; order Nymphaeales; family Nymphaeaceae; genus Nuphar; species Nuphar pumila. Next base: position 182,501,465 of record NC_143249.1, on the reverse strand, counting down.
TGCTTGACCTTATTTTAGCATATGCTAAAGTTAACAGTACCACCCTCATCTCCACTATCAAACAAGCATCATACTAATATAGTAATATTTATATGAATTTCAGTAGAGGTGAAAACATAGCATTTTTAATGCAGATTCTCCTCTAGGCAGTTTAATGGTGTTCAACGTGGTGGTGGTGGTGGTTGAAATAATAGGAGTATTAGTTGCACTTTGAAGTAGTTGTTATCATTTCTGTTAACAGTTTGGCATCTGTCAAAAATATCAGTTACATATTCATTCTATGTTTTCAAAAGTAATGGTTTCGCGACACAAAAGCTTAGAAGTGATCCTGTTGATGAGGTGATGCTCCATAGTTTTTTAAAGATTTTGTACATAACAGATTCATAGGAAATTCAGAATTACACACTAAGCAAGGAAATTCCTGAAAAAGAATGACAGAGAATTGCACACTTCAGCTCTGAGCGAAGATATCCAGTGAGCAGATCTGTCATTTTCAGTTATTCATTCATCCATTTATTAATATTTTAGTTCTAATTCGATTTCTTCATATGCAATTGGCCAGAAAATACCTGACCAAACTGCTGTTTCTTTTACTGCACAAGCTGCAGTGCAGATATTCATTCAAATGTTCTTGAGAAGCCATATTATTTCAGATGTAGTTTCTTGTTGATGTTCTAATGTTTAATTTGTTTTTTCAAGGGGAGAACTGCTAATTATCTTTCTAAGTTTCTTCATTTTTCCAATCTATCATTTTCTTTTCTTCCTCACTGTATATGTTGCTTCCATTCTCATAAATGGAATCATCAAAGCCTATATTCTTAATATGTATTTTCGATGATTGACCTCTTGCTGTCTAACCTTACAAATCTATTTTCAGTCTTTATATTTAAGAAAAAAAATCCGATATGAAAATCATTATGATAGTGATAAATTTTCCTATTCTGCCTGGTTTTTGGTTCAGGAAAAAGAAGTTGGAGGTAAATACTTGATTGATTGGTTCTCTCAAATCAGTGAAAATCTGAAAGAAGTAAGAAGGTGTGGCGGGTACCTCCTCCTCTAATATAATATCTTAAATGCCCAGTCTTTGAAATGTTTGCTAGTTCTGTCTGTCAACGATGCCCAACATAAATGGTTGATAATATCTGATTATTAGCTACCGGTTGGCCAAGCCAGGTGCAGATGGAGAGGCAGAGCAGACTGTGCTCCAAAACTGCTCAAACTTTTAAGAATTCCATTTTGAAATTCTTGTGCTAGGGAAATTATGTGTGGGAGAAAGGGGATGAGGTGGTTATTCTTTTAAAAAGCATAGTCCTTTATCAAAAATGGTCATACTAACTTTCACTAACCTTTTGTTAGTTGTCACATTTAAATTTGTCCAGCTTAGGTTTTATGTTCTATTATGAGCTCTACATTTCAATCACATGATCCTGATTTAAGAGGCTTGAATCAGCATGTCAAAAAGCATAAATTGTACAACTTTCTACAAAAGGGATAAATGAAAAAGTATGAGCTACAAAGTTTGAAGGCAGAAAATGTAATGATGAAATTCAAGGTTATTTTGGATGGTGTTATTACAGTAACCAAGAGTATTTGCATAGATTTTTTTATTGTTTGGTAATTTCTTCCATATGATGTAAATATATTGAAATGTACCCCAAGCTACACACACACACACACACACAGAGACAGCGAGAGTAATTGGTTCCTTCTAAGTTCTAACATCCATATGGTGTGGATGGTGCTGTGGATGGTGCTATTTTCGATAACCCAAGGCATGTTTTGCAAATCAAACCCCACAGTGTGTTTGGCATGGTCCATCTACTAGGAACCAGCTCTTGTGTCATGTTTTTTTAATGAAAAAACATGATTTTTTAGTCTTAAAAATATAAAACCTTGTGGGACATTGATTTTGAAGCCATTCAAAAACCTACCTATGTGATGATCCAAAAGCCAATTCCTACTAAACAAACAATGTTGATTGCATCTGTAAGGTCAGATTTGATAAAGAACCCCAAAAATGAAGATTTAGCACCTTTGGCACTGATGAATGCTAGAAGGAACCAATTACTCACTTACACATGTGTATGTGTGTGTGTGCATACTTGTTTATGTTTGTAAATCCAGAAGCCTTTACTGGACATTAAGAAACCCATCAAAACATTTTACCCTAACAATTTTTGAAATCTCATGCTGGTGCCTGAATTAAATCCTTCATGAGTGATTCTCTAACAATTTAGTTTAGTCTACAAAAAGTTCAAATCATATCTATTAGTTTGAAATTGTGATGAGTATTGTTGGTAATTGATGGTTGCCATTTTCGCAAAGGATGGCAATTCTGTCAATTGAATAAACATGTTCTTTTAAACAATGTGGCCAAAAGGATGTAACTTTTGATTCCGATTTCTATTAAAGCGGGAAAGGGGGTTTTCATATTCCTGCAGTTGTTTATGTGGTAATCTTTGAAGGCATTAGTGACTGTCATTGTTTGATTCAGAGGTTGCTTGTGAGACTTGAACTCTGTAGTGAACGCCATAATGCATTTGAAATATTATGCAAGATGTAGATGCCTAACTGGTTAAACTGCTGCAGATTATATATAAATAACCTTTTAGTTCAGCTTGAATGAGACATTAGTGAGAACTTTCTGTACAAAGTGGTGATTGCCCTTTTTTATCATCTTTCGCAGGCAGTTGTGCATATTAGCAAAGCCCCCCTGCAGCTTCATCTTTTGATGGAATATGGGATCAGGCTTTTATATTGATGAAAGTGCAGGTCTTGATCGGGAAATAAGGAAAAAGTTTACATCCCTCTTGTCAAAAGAGATGTTTGCAATTGAAGAAACTTTTCAGTCAACAACTGAGCTTTGTGTTAGTTTTGGATATAAAAGCAACATTTATCCTGGAGCCACCTCTTTGCATTTTGATGAGCATGAGAATATAGGTATCAAAATTCCTAACCCTAATCTCAGAAGGAACTGCAGCTCATTTTCTTGTTTGTCTGGGGCTGCACTAAGTGCTAATTTCACTTTGGCAAACACAAATATACTACATGGCCTCATTGGAGAAGAAATACTACCTGGACTGGATTCACCAAATTCATTTCGACGAATATTATCTTCTCCATCCCTCTCAAGGTTGGATCTTTTATCATCTTCCCAAAGCAGTGTGTCTGCTTTACTTGGGAGCGTATCAACTGACAGTGACTTCCTTGAAAGTGACAAAGATTTGTCGAGAACTATGAGTGTTCCCACAAGTGTTGAAGCGTCAAGCTTTTTAAATGCTACGGATGTACAAATGGCTGGTGGAGCTGCAGGTGAAGACAGAGTTCAGGCTGTTTGCTCTGAAGAAAATGGTTGGCTATTCTGTGGAGTTTATGATGGCTTCAATGGACGTGATGCAGCTGACTTTTTGGCAGGAACTCTGTACGAAAATATTGGGGTTTGCCTGCATTTATTGCATAATGAGCATGATGGAAATATGTATTCAACCCTGGAAAGCTCTCTTGAAAATTTGGCAGAAGATGGGAACATCAAGATCGATTCTGCACTTAAGGTCCTTGAACTTAAAGCTTCTGATATTGGTACCAATAGGACTTTATTTCCACAATCTACAGAAGAAAAATCATCACAACCATTTCGGCGAGGTGTCATGGATTGCCTGAAGAGAGTTGTTGCCCAAGCCGAGAATGATTTTTTGCATATGGTTGAACAGGAAATGGAAGATCGTCCTGATTTAGCATGTGTTGGATCATGTGTGCTGATTGTACTTCTTCATCATAAGGACCTATACACACTAAATCTTGGTGACAGCAGGGCTGTACTGGCAACCATCAACACGTCTGGAGATAGTTTATTGGAAGCCATGCAACTGACTGAAACACATACTGTTGATAAAGACACAGAGCGTGATCAGCTCTTGGCTGATCATCCTGATGATCCATCTACGATTGTTGGGGGAAGAGTGAAGGGAAAACTGAAACTAACCCGTGCATTTGGAGTTGGTTACTTGAAAAAGGTCAATTCAATTGGTTTATCTGATGTTAAGATATTTTTATTTTTTCAGTTGTTTGGATGCCTTTACATTCTCTAAACATTGATATTGATGCTATGTTGATATTTTTCTCCAGAAAACAATGAACGATGCACTGATGGGCATTCTTCGAGTTCAAAATTTGTGTAGCCCTCCTTATGTTTCTACCCAACCGTCTGTGATGAACCACAAAGTGTCAGATAATGATCTATTTGTTGTTATTGGAAGTGATGGGCTGTTTGATTTCTTTAGCAATAGTGAAGTTGTTCAGCTGGTATACATTTTCGTCCAGAATAATCCATTTGGTGATCCAGCAAAGTATCTACTGGAGGAGCTGTTGCTAAGAGCTGCTAGAAAAGCAGGTATATTTTTTCTGTCCTTATATTACTTTGTGGGTGCATGTGCATCATTTGAAGGACAAACATTTCCATGGGCTCATCATAGCAACACAAACATGGGAGAGACTTTGTGTACATGCCCTCCCCCACCCCAATCTCAAACCTATGCATTGTCATCACCAGCGACCATCCTCATTCCCCACTTTTTATCAATATGTATGGAGTGGTTTGGGAAATATCTATGCAGAGGAGTTCCTGATGAGGGGTTTTCACTGGCAGTTCTGTAGGTTCAGTTGCTTCTGTCTTCTCTCTTTCTCGTAGTGATTTCTCATGCAATTTTTTTTGTAGATTCTCCATCCATATATTCCTTTTCCCATTCTATCGATAGTTGCATGGCTGCCAATGCTTGAATACTTTTAAAGCATAATATTTATAATCTATCATTAATGCTAATAATATATTTCTTTCCAAGATACATTGTCTGCTAGTGTATTTGCTCCTAATTCAAGGCTCTCTAATATAACAGTTAAAATCTTTTCCACCTGAGAAATGCAGTCAGTTCTATATAATTTTTCTGTAAACAAATATTTGACTCGTTAGATTGATTCATGTCATTGTAATTCTTCCTACATGAGCACATGATAAGCTTGAAGCTAATCAAATATGACAACTGATGCATTATAAATTTCCCTCCATTAAATACCGTCTTCGTTTTTATGTTTTAGGTATGAGCACAGAACAATTGATGAGGATCCCTGCTGGGAGAAGGAGAAAGTATCATGATGATGTAACAGTGATTGTTATAATGCTCGGAAATAGACAGCGAACAACTACTGCATCCACAACAATGTAGACACTTTTGCTGCTTAGTAGATAGCTATGTATTTTATATTGGGGTGGTATCAATATACTGAAAGATGATATGGAAGTATATTGATTGTACAGTAAGTACATCCGAACCTAGTTAGCAAATGTATTGGCATCAAATAGGAAAATGTAACGATTAAAAATCATTTGCCCATGATGGGGATGTAGTAGTGATGGAGAAGATGGCCGTATGTACTGCTTTACAGAAAGTTGGTTCACATTCAATTCAAGTAAAGAAGTGCAAAACCCTGTGCACTTCACTTTTATTAATAAGATTTGTTTAAGCAAACACTATCCAATGGTACTGGATAACGACAAACAGGTTTGTCAAGAAACCAGGGCAGAATCCCCCTCCCTCATGGCTGTACAAGTCAGCATACTCTCTTTTCTCAGAAAAATTTAATCATGTTTGGCAAAATTTTCAGAGGGACGGGCCACATCGAGAAGTTGGCTGTTGTTTCGCAATAGGAATGGGAATCTTGATTCTTCTAGGCATATATGAAGAACTATTGTTTAAAAGCTTGTTTAAGGATTACAAATGAAAAGAGTACATCGATAAAGCCATGATACTTATTTCCACAAGATGCAGTTTGATCAGGTAAAGCATTGAAACATTGTTGTGTTCGCCCCGTATGTGCATTCACAGATTGGGTATGTTTCGCCCTGTATGTGCATTCACAGATTGGGTATGTTTCTAACGTATCTGTAGATAGCATCTGGTTCTCTTCCTGAGATGAGCACCTAAAGAGGATGCTCATCCCGCTGTCTGGTGTTTTTATCTGTCTTTGTCAATCCATTAATGGTGTGGGATGTCATATTGTGACAAACTTTATTCATCACTGGCTGAAAGTGTTGCACGTGTGTTTACATCGCAGTAGGGCCTAGGGCGACATGCACATTTGCTAAGTGGAAAACCCATGTCTTGGCGTTGACATGTGGTGGTGGCACGAGGCAACAGAATATGCTCGCAAGCAACTCAACAAGAAAGCATTTGTGTTGTGCATATCTCAAGTGCATCTGCTCAATTTCATGCTTCATGCCACGGAGGTCTCTTCAGCGACCCACAACCATGTGTCATGCTTAGGGGTGCTATGCCACCCACAACCCGTCTCAACTTTATTCTCGCAAACGAATGACATCCATGTAAAATTCATGTGTTACGGTCGAGTATTCCATCGCATAACCATATATGGAGAACACGTCAGTGAAGTTAGAACACATAAATGAGCTATTTCATCCTAGGGCATCGTGTCAATGCCTACGTGGACTCGTCCAAACTTTGGGGCTGCATATCTTTATGCACATTGAGAATTTTTGAGCCAATTTCGAAATCTCGCCAACACATTCATATGTGAGTAAGGTCATGGTGTGGTCATTTTGACAAAATATGACACTTCAGCTTGGAGCACCATTGAGAACCAAAAGCGTTGCATTCTCAAATGGTTTTAGGGTCCCTCCTACTGGAGGGAGGTAAGCTCTCATAACACCTCTATAGAAGACCTTCCTTATAACTTGCATTGGTGCACTATCGTGTGGTCTTGAGTGGACAACCCCTATATCTCGTGAGTAGCACATCAAAGTGCATGAGAGTACTCATGAGTAGACAAATTCCTCACTTAGGCATCTCAGTCATGCATGAGACCCACTATTGTCGCCTGTCTTGCCGTTGAACCTTACACCCTTGAGAGGGGCTTGATGAGTGCATGTTGAACGATGATGATTCTTCTTAGCTATAGAGTTTCATTACATCATATTAGCAACTAGCTTCGGTTGGAGGTCGAAAGACCTCCATCATAATAGGGCATTTCGTAGGGTGCGCTATACGCTCTGCATGGCCTACAAGTGCTAGAAATCAATATGCCCCTCATTCGGTGTGTGTTGATAACTCGATGTTCACTCCAGTGTTCGTAATGCTCATTCAAATGCATATCTGACTTTATGACCCTTGAATGCTCATGTGCTCGTCATAGGAAGGCAATACACCCGTCCCTCATTGGCTTAGATGCTCATATGCCAAAGACTTTGGCATCACCCCTCACCATCGACCCATTCAACTATGTTACTTCAGACATTCCATTGTATTAAGCATGCAAGAGATATGCACAGTCTCAAATACACTTCTACAAGGCTTACGTAGCTCCTAGCCTCTAAGGCAAGTTGTGTGTTGTACGACTCAAATAGTCTATCAAGCTCCCTCTCTACGCGAGACAGGAAGTGCGAAAAAAAAAGGTTGTGACAACTATTATTAAAGCGTACGAAACTAGTCTTAGAGTTGCCTCAAGTTGTTGTCAGAGTCTGCTTGTCTGTTTTGGACATCGTCAGAGCTGCCTAGAATGCCATCAGAATACAAAATCGTATTGGTCTACGGTTTCCCAGATGCTTTGGTCTTTACTCATATCGATAGTGCGAATGTTTTAAGTTCTTTGTATTTTCCCTCACCAATCAGTTTTGACAGGTTGATTAGGACACGATACAATGTAAGTGTGAGTTGTGGTGAAGTATGACACTTGGAAGTCCATCATCTTCTTTGAAGATACTTGCAACACTGTTTGAGACACATTGTTACATGATTGAATTCAAAAATCTAGAATTGACTCTTACACTTCCTCCACTCTCTATTACCTGAAGTTGCATGAGAATGGACATGCCTGCTACATGCCCCTTCTTCTACCAATAGATGTTGCTACCCAGTTGAGTGAGACAATTATGAGACGCTTTGTAAGGCTTTGTGGTGATGTTTGTTTTTACTTATACAAAAAATTGCTTATCGATTGGGCACGTTGGTATGGTGACCATTCCCTTTTCAAGTGCATCAAGGAGGTGTGTTATGCTTCAACTAGATGTCTCTTAGGCAAGTCTGTGAAGTTTGCTCACGCTGTACATAAACATTAGACTACAATTTCTACTAGAAGTTTCACAAGAAAATAATAAACTTTACCCTATTTACAAGTAAATACAATCTTTGTTTCTAAAAAGCCCATAACATGTATTACACAACTTTATTCATTTTTATTTCAACTAATTCGTTCGCTTTAAGGGTGAAACCGATTCCTTCTTGAGGGACTCAAAATCAACCCCTCTTCATTAATCCCAATTAGATTTTTTTTTATAAAGACTGTTTTTTTTTTTTACTTAGTAGCTCGAATCCAAGAAAAAAGTTACAAAATTGATTTTTGAGAGGGGTTTTATCTCAAAAACCTTTTATATTCAATTTTCGACAAACCCAACCAATTTCACGCATGGAGATTTGATAAAGAGCTTATTTTACTATAAATCAGAATAAACTCGTGCCTAGGAATTCTTATTTACGTGTATATGGTGCAAGGATCCTTGGATAGGTAACTTTCCTCTTTTCAGTCCATAAGAAGGACACTAGCTTGGAACATTATAAGCTGTCGCGATTTATCATGGTGACTCCAACCAGGTGTGTTTTTCACTAATGGGCTCCGTAAGGGTTTAGTTGTTGGAAACGTCACCAGAAGGTTACCCGCTGTCAGTCATAAAACAAAAGAATAGAATAAGATTGAATATGCACGCGAACGCAAAATCCTGAACAGGGTCTGGCTAATCAGCATTAAGGACGCTCTTGGATAATTTCATGCACTAGTGCTGAAAAGTTTTGGAGAAAACTTTGTTGGATTTAAACGTGGCAGAATAACCATCAGGGTTTGATTTCCGCCCATCCAACATTTGAGCCAATTGAAAAATGAAAAGATTAAGACTGTTAGAGTACCAAACCCCTTTTAGCGTTTGAGGCTTTGGGCTCTCTCTCTTACCTCTCCTAGCGTTTTCCTTGGGTCCTGCTGCGGCCGTTGCCCCTTCTGTTCGTATTAGCAACCAAAGAAGAAAAACGCAATCCGGGCGCACAGAGGTTGGAGTGGAAGAGAGTGAAAAAGGAAAAGCGGTAGAAGAAGAATAAGAAAAAGAAGAAAAGGGGAAGAGGAGCGCAGAGGATGAGCGGTGCCAACGATGCTGGTGGTGGGGAAGGGTCTTCGGAGGACCAGCAGAAGCGGTCTGAGATCTACACGTACGAGGCGCCCTGGCACATCTACGCCATGAATTGGAGCGTACGCAGGGACAAGAAGTACCGTCTGGCCATCGCCAGCATGCTGGAGCAGTTCGCGAACCGCATGGAGATCGTGCAGCTGGACGACTCGACGGGGGACATCCGGTCGGAGCCCCGCCTGGGCTTCGACCACCCTTACCCTGCGACCAAGGTCATGTTCATCCCGGACAAGGAGTGCTCCCGGCCGGACCTCCTCGCGACCTCCGCCGACTCAATCCGCATCTGGCACGTCCGTGACGACCGTGTCGACCTGAAGAGCGTCCTGAACAGCAACAAGAACAGCGAGTTCTGCGGGCCGCTGACGTCGTTCGACTGGAACGAGGCGGAGCCCCGCCGGGTGGGCACCTCCAGCATCGACACCACCTGCACCATCTGGGACATCGACAAGGAGGCCGTGGACACCCAGCTTATCGCCCACGACAAGGAGGTCTACGACATCGCCTGGGGCGGCGTTGGCGTCTTCGCCTCCGTCTCCGCCGACGGCTCCGTCCGCGTCTTCGACCTCCGCGACAAGGAGCACTCCACCATCATCTACGAGAGCTCCGAGCCTGACACCCCGCTGGTTCGGCTGGGCTGGAACAAGCAGGACCCCAGGTACATGGCTACCATCATCATGGACAGCCCCAAGGTCGTCGTTCTCGACATCAGGTTCCCCACCCTGCCCGTTGTCGAGCTCCAGCGTCACCAGGCTAGCGTCAACGCCATCGCCTGGGCGCCCCACTCCTCCTGCCACATCTGCACTGCCGGCGACGACTCCCAGGCTTTAATCTGGGACCTCTCCAACATGAGCCAGCCCATCGAGGGTGGCCTCGACCCCATCCTTGCCTACACTGCCGGCGCCGAGATCGAGCAGCTGCAGTGGTCCTCCACCCAGCCCGACTGGGTTGCGATCGCATTCTCCACTAAGCTTCAGATCTTGAGGGTTTAGTTTAAGCCAATGACCCAATCATATGAGAACGAACAATTTTTCTTTTTTCCTTTTTCTTTTCCCCTCTTTTGCTCTTCTCTGCCTCGCCAATTCCTGTGAACCTGTTCCCGACTATAATCTCTCCTCTTCTTCTTCTTCTTGAACATAATTTGGAAAATGATGGTTCGTGGATTTGGATAAATTGGTGTTGCCTAGCATATATATGATAATGCTTACTGAATCATCAAGATAGCTCTCTCGCACTTAATTTAGTGATTCTTTTTGTTTGTCTTATTCAATTGTTCTCCTTTCTTCTTGTTACCATTTTTTTAACATGAAAAAAGGCGTTGAAAATTAGATTTTTTGGCTTTCTTTGTCATTAGATTGGCTCATTCAGAGCTAAGCAATGTATCTGTTTCATTTTTTCTTTTTCCTTTTCGTTTTTAGGTGCTTACCATGGGTTTGTTCACATGAATCTGCATGTTGTTAGCGGCTTGGGTTTCTTTTTGTTTTCCCCTTTATAACTGATTGATCCAATATTCATGCTTTCATCTGGAGCAAATGGTTTTCTGTTTCATATATACCATCTTTCAAATGCTGGCCACAAGTAAATGTTGATTGGCAGGCACTATGAATGACACTAACTGTTCAATTGCAACACACTACTTATATGCTACTAATCTTCGGTAATTGCTTTTGATTGTTTATGCAGTGATTTTCATGGTGTGAACATGTTCTTAGCTCTATAACTGGCTGAACATTATCACTAGAAACTTTATGAGTCGAAGGCTATTGATGAATTTGATGTTCCTTCGCTTTTTTTAGCTTGTGGAACTAAGGAGATGGTGGAGAAATCTCTGGAAATGGTGAGATTAAGGTGGTTCCTTGTTTCGCAGGGAAAGCTTGGTTTGATAAAAATTTCTTTTCTTCCTCTTAAGATAGCAAGAAAACAAGTTTGGACTTCAATTATGGTGGTGTAGATGACTTTCTTGTATGAGACGAGTGGATTAAATTTAGGTGAACTAGATTTGATGGTGATTAAAAGGCTCCTTCCATGTTGGTTTGTTCTTATGATCGGGTGGACAATGCAGTAGAAGTCATGTAGCTGATACCTGAACTTGTCCATGTCTTCAATCATGTCTTTTCCTTGGGTGAATTGGAAAATTCTTTTATGCAAACTTTGTGCAACCAACGATCATGAGTCAGACATGGGAACTAGAAGAAAATCTAACACATTTAAAAAGTTTTGTGAATTCGAAAAGTTGGTTGATAGTGATTCACACTAAAATTGGTTGCTTAGATCTAATTCTGGTGATAAATGAAATGTGAAATTATATGGTCATGGGCATGACAATTCCATTTTCATATTTTTTGCTGTGTTTGTTTTGTTCATGTTTCAGATAATGATAAACAAACTAGATAAGAAGGCTGTGAGGTATATATTCTTTGGCTGTGTGAATAGTAGAATGGCTAGAAATGCATTGGTATGTCTATTTATCAGGGGATGTAATCTTCGATGAACAGTTTTCCTTTGTGGGGTTTGAGCTCTTATAATGTGCTTAGAGATATAGTTGACATAGTCACGTGTCAGATTTAGATAAACCAGAGTTAGAACCATTTTCACTACCTTAGAAAAGTTAGAAGTTGATTCCTATAATGAGATTAAGGCTTTGCTCTTTGGAAAGATCTTATGTTAGAAAGAATATAAGTACTTGAGAAAAATGAAACTCAAGATCTAGCCTTAGTTGTCAAAGGCGGAGGGCGCCTAGTCGGTGAGCCCCTAAAAGACTAGTCGGGGACTAGGCGGGACTAGTTGGTACTCCAATTAAAAAAATTAAAAAATACACAAAATATGTAAACAAAATGCTAAAATTAATAACAAACATGTATACAACATAAAATCAATCAACAATAAGCAATAGACAAAACACATTTAACGAACGCCTCATATGCTAATCTTTATCTCTAAACTATAAAGATCCTAAAACTAAACTATATAGTGTTAAATTATGTATATATATATACATACATATACTTATATATATACATACGTATATATATATAAGTATATATATACATATATGTATATATATACAGTTATATACAGTTTTCCTTTTTTATTCTCAAAATACCCGATAGGGGTATTTTGGTAAAATCACATGTAATCTTTTTTCTTTTTTTATTTTTCTTTTCTTCCTTTTTCTTTTTCCTTTTTTTCTTTTTTATTTTCACTTTTTTTGTAAGACCACAAGGGCCCCACACATGTAGTCCTTGGGGCCCCAACGGTCATATTTATGACCGTTGGGGCTCCCAACGACTACATGCGAGCCCCTTGTGGTCCCTTCTTTCTTACTCCCTTCTCTATAAATAGAGGAGGTGTTCCTCTTGTATGGCATGGGGTTTTCACCCTCCTCTTTCTTTCTTCAATAATATTCAACTTATGACTTTAAGTGATTTTCTACTTTTGTGAGTTTTGTGTACACTTTTAGTGTTTGTGTTCTTGGCTATTGTGGTCACTCTTAAAGAGTGCTTTTGCTCTATTGGTGCTTCTGCCCCTCTTCATTACATGGTATAAGAGCAAGGTCGGTGATTCGGCTTCTACCTTTTCTTTTTTGGTGCCTTGGGACGCGTGCCTCTCAAGCTTTTGAAGAAGGAAAGAAGATCTTTCGGCTCCTATGGAACGTGACTCTAAAGTTGAGCTTTCTTTCAAGCTCAATGGATCCAATTATCTTATGTGGGCCTCCGCTATGGAAAATCATCTAAGAGGTAAGAAACTTTGGGGTTTTGTTATGGGAACTACTCCCGAACCCTCTCTTGTTCTCACTAAAATTGAAAATGATATTGAAAAAACTTTAGATGGCGATGAACGCATCAAAGCTATAAATGATCATCAATCCAAAATTGAGGATTGGGAAAGTAATCATGCCAAAATTTTGGCATGGTTTATGAACAATGTGGACCTCAAAAATTGTGCAAATATTGCAAAATTTAGAAGAGTCAATGAGACTTGGTTCTTCCTTAAGGGTATGTATACCCAAAAGGATCTTGCTAGACAATTTTTTTGTCAAGAAAAAATTCGTTCCACTAGACAAGCGGATATGAGTGTCTGTGATTACTTTAGCTCCTTAACTCCTCTTTGGGATGAGCTTGTTCTTCTTGAGCCTAAATGGGTGGCTCCGGAAGATATTGAGTTAAGAAGAGAACAAATTGAAAAGGAGCACTTTTTTCAATTTCTTCATGGTCTACGACCGGAATATGAACAAGTTAGGGCATCTCTTCTCCATAGAAGTAAAGCCTTACCAATTGAAGACGCCCTTGCCGAAGTATGCCAAGAAGAAACTCGACTTGGCCTAAGTATCAAGAGTGATGAAGTTTTGGCCGTTTCTAGGCTCGGATCAAATGTAAAAGCATATAGACCTCCTCACTTCAACAAAAATAATGGATATAAAAAGGGAGTGATTTGCCACTATTGCAATGAACCGGGTCACATTAAACCGGTTTGCCCAACGCTTAAAGGGAAAGTGGCCACGGTTGGATAAAATTCTCCAAAGAAGGAAGAAGAAAGTGTCAAAGAGGGAGATATCAAAGAAACTCTTAATCATATCTCCGAAGTTCTCCAACATCTTCTCAAGACTTCTTCATCTTCAACATCCGGAGCCGCCATCGCCTACTCTTCATCACCTCCAGGTACGTGGATACTAGACTCTGGTGCTTCTTTTCACATGACATCTCATAAAAACTCACTTTCTAATGTTTTTTCCGAACCCATATCTTCTTATGTTTCAATAGCCGATGAGACATCTTTAAAAATTGAAAGTATTGGAACACTTGATTTTAAAACTTCTCAAACCTTCTTTGTTCCTAAAGTAAGAGTCGTTCCAAAAATTAATCTAAATCTTTTTTCCGTTTCTCAAATCACCGATTATGGATGCCAAGTCTCTTTCTCACCTAAAGATTGCACCGTGCAGGATCTCCAGTCAGGGAAGCTGATTGAGCAAGGCCATAGAAGGGGTGATCTCTATTTTATGGATTTTTTGACTCTTCCATCTAAGTCATCTTGCAATCTTGTAAAGGACAAAAGTATTAGAATTTGCATGAGAGACTTGGTCATCCAAATTTTGTAAAAATGTCTCTTTTTCCTTTTTTGAACAATACTTGTAAAGACAATCACATGACTTGTAAAGATTGCATTTTTGGGAAATCTAAAGCTACTCCATTTCCTCAAAGAAATTATTTCACCACTCGGCCCTTTGAGCTTGTTCATTCCGACGTATGGGGACCTTCCCCTATTTTGTCCAAAGGCGGATTTTCGTACTATGTAGTCTTTATTAATGACTTCACTCGATTTACATGGATTTACTTCTTAAGTCGCAAATCCGAAGTTTTCTCCTTCTTTAAAGAATTTCATGCAATGGTTAAAAATCAATTTTTGGGAAATCTATCAATTCTTAGGTCCGACTCGGGAGGTGAATACATGTCCAATGAATTTCAAAACTATTTAAAAGAAAACGAAAATTTTCATCAACGTTCTTGCCCAAACACTCCGCAACAAAATGGTCTTGCGGAAAGAAAGCATAGACACATAATAGAAACCACAAGAACCTTATTAATCTCAAAAAACATTCCAAAATCTTTTTGGGCCGAAGCGGTTCTAACCTCAACGTATCTTATCAATAAAACTTCTTCATCTTCTTTAAAAAATCTTTCTCCATTTGAGAAATTTACAATATGTCTCCCGATTATAAAAGACTAAGAATTTTCGGATGTAAATGTTTTGTTTTAACTCACAAAAATGATAAACTTTCTTCTAGAGCTATTGAATGCATTTTTTTAAGATATGGCGAAAAACAAAAAGGTTATCGATGTTTTGATATATCAAATAATAAACTTTATATCTCAAAAGATGTTACATTCTTAGAAGAAGAAAATGGTTTTTCACATAAACCGAATGAAGATATTGATTATTCCTTTTTATTTGACTTATTGCCTCAAGAAAAGGTCATTAATGATAATATTGAATCTAGTGAACCGCTCATAGACGATTTTTTTGAACCTTCAAATGATGACCAAAATTTACAAGAAAATGTACAAAGGCAAATACAAGTCTACTCTAGAAGAAATGAAAGTAATCCTCCTTGTGCCCTTGAAAAATTCTCTCAAAATGAGTTAACTAAAGAAACCTCTCATAGAAGATCAAATCGTATTTCAAAAATACCAAATAGATTTGTATCTTATGATTCTTTTTTTCCAATTTTTCGGGCATGTCTACTTGCTCTTCACTCAATTCATGAACCAACTCATTATAATGATGCTAGACAATATACCCATTGGAATGAAGCAATGGAACTGAAACTTAATGCACTTAAGATGGCTCAAACTTGGGAAATTGTTGATCCACCCAATGGCAAGAAACCCATTGGATGCCGATGGGTTTTTAAAGTTAAAACTAAGTGCGATGGATCTTTAGAAAGATATAAGGCCAGATTAGTGATCAAGGGATATGCCCAAGAGTATGGGATAGATTATGATGAAACCTTTGCCCCTGTTGCTCGAATGACTAGTGTTCGAGTTCTTATTGCAGTAGCCTTTGCTAAAAAATGACCAATTTTTCAATTAGATGTCAAAAATGCCTTTTTAAATGGAAATTTAAATGAAGAAGTTTACATGGAACCACCTCCGGGTATGAATTTAAATGAAAAAAATTTGAAATTAAAAAAGGCCTTATATGGACTTAAGCAAGCTCCTAAAGCTTGGTATGATAAGTTTAGCAATGTATTAATCAATTTAGGATTTACTTCTTGCTATACTGATATTGCCCTTTTTGTTAAGAAAACAGGTAATCTCATCGTTATTCTTCTGTTATATGTTGATGATATGATCATCACTGGGGATGACAAAAAGGGGGTAAATGATGTGAAGTCTATGCTAAAAGAAACTTTTGATATGTCTGACCTTGAATTCTTGAAATATTTTTTAGGAATTGAAGTGACTTACTCCCCGCGAGGATACATTTTATCTCAGATGAAATTGGCAGCAGATATTTGTACCAAATCTGGAATATCTGATGAAAAGAAAGTTGAGACTCCCGAAGTTATCAATGCAAAACTGAGACTTGAGGATGATGTTCTTCTTGATGATCCAACTCCCTATCGGCAATTAATTGGATCTCTCACCTACTTATCCATCACCCGTCCAGACATAGCTCATGTAGTTCATGCTGCAAGCTAGTTTCAGCATGCACCTACTACAGTTTATATGCCGGCTGTAATGAAAATTGTGCGATACATCAAAAATACCATCTCCAAGGGACTCTTCTTATCCTCTTCCTCATCTCTTGGATTAACTGCTTTTACTGATGCTGACTGGGGAGAAAATCCCAATGATCGTATCTCAACTACTGGTCTTTGCATTTTTTTAGGTGAATCCCTCATCTCGTGGAGATGCAAGAAGCAGCAAAAGGTCTCACTATCATCCACTGAAGCTGAATATCGGGCTTTGACAATGACAACAATGGAAATCATGTGGTCCTAAGGAGCCAATCTTCTTCCTAGGAAAAGCCAAATCCTACCAAGAGAGGTAAGCCAAGAAAGTCATTTTACTGGCCAGATGAAAAATGAAAGTAACAAATTGCAAGACCTAAATAGAAAATGAAGCACAAAATAAGGAAATGAAACTACATTCGAAGACCCTAAGCTGGACATCCCTATCAAAGAGGGATCTTCTTCTATTTTATCTCCATTTTGCCCTGAAGGGGCACCACCTCTTTTACTTCCCATTTTGTTCCTGAAAGCTAAGAGATGTGCCTTTTTCGCCCATGCATATCCTCTGAATTAGCTCCTTTGCCATTTTATTTGTAGATGCCAAGCCTATCCCTTATCCTAATCCAAATTCCCGCTTACACCCATATGGATCAACAGACCCATTCATCTAACAGGGATATCCATATCCAAAACATTTATGCTATTTGGGTCGGGATGCTATCAGTGTGTGTATATGAATACACACACACACACGCACACACACACACACACACACACACACACACACACACACACACATATATATATATATATATATATATATATATATAAAACTCTGGAACAATCAACCGAAAATATAACTCAGAAACAGTCAAACATATTATATATGAATTACACACAAACACAAAATATATAATATACATATTATAATAAGTTAATAACTGAAAAACATAAACTATAGATAAAAAGAAAAATGAAGGAAAACCAGGAAGAAGAAGACAAAAAAAGTAGGAGGAAAAACAAGAAGAAAAAAAAGGAAAAAAAAGGAAGAAGAAAAAAGAAAAGAAAAAGGAGGGAAAAGTGAAGAAGAAAACCGAGAGAGGGATGGAGAGAGCAATCCGAGAGAGAAGGGGACCATAGCTGTTTTAGTCTTCTTCTCGCTGCAACAAACTGAGTGAGAGAACGAAAGGGCGGAGAGAGAGAAGGACAGAGAGAGAAGACTCCACCCTTCTCCTTTTATACTTTCCCTTGTCAAAGTAAAAAAAAAAATGGCAAAACTGTCCTTAATTCTAGTCGGTAACAGCCTATGCGGTGCCTAGGCGAGCTAGGCAATTAAAAAAGGGCCCCACTGCCCAAACCAAAAGTCCAGGCGGTGGGGCTGCACCTAGGTGCCGCCTTTGACAACTATGGATCTAGCACTTTTATCAAATGAAGTTGAACTCATTTGTCATAAGTGGATAGACATTGAACTCATCTGTTGTAAGTGGGTATAAGGTAAAACATTGGTGACTCTATTGTCTAGAAGACTTTGTCAAAATATGGTGTGAATTTTAATCCAGTCACTCAGTTGACTTGTACGAAGATACATTTCTTTTTGGCTTCTCATTGTGATTAGTTATATAGCTGTGGGATATAAAAGGTGTTTTCTTCTATGGTAATCTTGATTGAGATATTTATAGGGAGCAACCAGCAGGATCTGCTGATCCTAGTGTGCAAACTTAAGAAGACACTTTATGATCTTAAGAAAGCACCTAAAGCATGATATGGAAAAATAATATAGCAATTGTTTTGTGGTTATATTGTTTCCTCTGCTGATCCTATTTTG
Source organism: Nuphar pumila (assembly GCF_984573655.1). Taxonomy (NCBI): domain Eukaryota; kingdom Viridiplantae; phylum Streptophyta; class Magnoliopsida; order Nymphaeales; family Nymphaeaceae; genus Nuphar; species Nuphar pumila. The sequence goes on along the minus strand of NC_143249.1, from coordinate 182,483,174 downwards.
TTTGCGAAAAAGAATACTGTTACTATCATTCACATATATGCAGATGATCTTACTGTGACTGAAGATCATGTTTATAAGATTCAACTTATTCATGATTAGTTATCTATTCGTTTTGAGAAGAAAAGATTTGGTGGAAGAAGTATTTTCTTGGCATGGAGTAACTAAAATAGAGAATAGTTATATTTCTGGACAGGAAAACTATGCATGTGGTTTGATTTCAGAGTAATGAAACCTAGTGTGAAGTTGAAAAAAAGAAGAGATGTTTTTAGAAATCCTACTATTTACTGGTAGATGGTAAAAAAATGGATATACTTGACGAGGAGATACGTAAGAAAGTAGGCGTTGCACCCATTGAAAATAAGATGAGAGAGAATCGTTTACGGTGGTTTGGACATATTTGGCGAAGGCCTAATGATGCTCCGGTTAGACGGATGGAGAAATGGGAAAATATATTAGTTAAAAGAGGTTGGGGTAGGCCTAGGAAGACTTGGATGGAGATGATAGGAAAGGATATGAATGCTTTGAACCTCACCGAGGACATGGCATTGAATAGAAATGATTGGAGGAGAAGGATTCATGTGGAAGACCCAGAATGGTTTTCTTTGTTGGTTCATATCGCCGACCCCAATTGTTTTGGGATGAAGGCGTAGTTGTTGTTGTTGTTGTTGACTATTACTCGATTTAATATTCCTACTTTTTACTGATAGATAATAAAAAAGTTGATATACTCGACTGTTACTCAAACTAATATATTTTATGCAGCTAGCGTTGTGAACATTTTATATTTTTGAAAAAGTGAGTATTTTATATGAAGTCCAGTGTAGTCACACTTGGATGTAGTCAGGCGGATTCTCTTTTTTTTTTTTTTGAAGAGTAGTCAGGCAGATTCTCAAGTATATCTTCTGGACTCTTGATTATGGAGTTCTATATTTTGGTGTTACTCGTACATTGCTTGTAGATCACACCAGTGCTGACTGGGTGGTGATGTTGATACCTGAAGGTCTACTTTTGGCTTTTATTTCAGTTAGGCTTCATTAATTACTTATTATGTGTAACTAGTTACACTTAGTTATTATGAAAGGACCATTCAAATATGGTAGGACATGGCATAAGATGGAGTTTCTTTATTGACTGTGGACTCGCCTCATTAATTACTTATTATGTGTAACTAGTTAAAGTCCTTATGAAAGGACCATTCAAATGTGGTAGGACATGGCATAAGATGGGGTTTCTTTATTGACTGTGGACTCTTTGTTGATTAAAGTACTTTGTCCTATATATATGTGTGTGGAGAAGACAATATATTGGATTTTCTCTTTTGATTTTGAAACTGATAATTTTCCCAAGCATCTATCTCTATGCATGCCATGAGCTCGGTGGACTCTATGCTTGTACGTAGCTGTGTGCTGTTGAGTTAATGTAATGTTTAAGTATGGTTCGGGTTGAGCTCATCCCAGCAAAAAGGTGTTGCTGTTGCACCAATAGGTGGGAGCACTTGCACAGAGATGGCCAACAGAGATGCACCATAATACGCAGGTCATGCTACCAATAAAACTTGGTGATTTACTTGCAGAAGACATTGATACATTCAACACAGGCTAATATCTAGCCAAAGTAGATAAACAACCTTAAACGTCATATACAAATGGGAAGAGACCTACACAGAACATTTTGGGAAGGCAGCAGTGCAATGCCGCAATGGTATGCTTAATGTTACAGTTCATAATGGGGAAGGTTGCCTAGATCTAGCTAAAAATAGTGAAGGGCGAGAGGAGATGGCAGTGGCATATTTAATGTGGCCAACAGCCACTGTTTCAGGTGAGTTTGTATAAATACATCAAACATGTTTGAAGCTGACCAGTGACAAACGATGCCCTTGATATTAAAATAGGTTTAAATCCTTCTCATGATCAAGAGTGCCAGTTTTTACCAATTGGGTACATGTAAGAGGTCTCTTTAAGCTCAAAGGAAATTATTTGACAAGGTTCTCCCTTTCTGTTTTTGAGTGTTAAAGGTATCTCTGCCTTGGTAAATGAAGCATGCACATAATTGGTTCCTTTTATTTCTGATCAGTTATTTTCTACAGTTAAAATGATTCCAAATAGTTAGATCTGCTAGGAATCTTTTGAAGATACGTCCAATCAATTTCTCAAGAACTGAGATTCTATTTGTTTCGGGTGGTTCTCTTGATTTTGGCATTTTGTGAGCTTTTTACTGCTGCAACTTGATGCAAATTTATTGAAATTTAATGTAATACCTTCTCCCAGCATTTCAACTCTTCATCTCTAGGTTTTTTTTTTTAGAGGAACTTCTCTAGGTTTAGTTCCTCGGTTTTACATCAAAATTCAAAACTTGATTCTCTCTAAAATGGCTTTGACATAGTTGGATCCAGATACACACAAAAGCATGACACGTGACTTGATTCACCCTGGTGTTTTCCTTGAGCACCTTCTTTTCTTTAATGCAGCTCTGTGGGATCTTGAGACTCTGAAGCTTGTTTGCATATAAATGTTTCCTATATGTTGCCAATTAGAAATAATTCCTATCAAGGAACGTTTTTCTGTACTAGCTATTAAGAGTAACTAAAATCATCTTGAGGCAGTTTTTGTATCTACATAGTGTAAGTACCAAACTTCTTGGTATTAACCGTCGCCTGTTGGTAATAAAAAGTTTTTAGCGTTTCGACCGTTCTCATGGCTTAACCTTTCAAATCCATCTGGCACCTACAACATTTCTTCTGAATATGTACAAGGTCCTGTTTGACGTTGTGTTAAATTATTTTTCTGCTTTTTAGATGGTATATTGGAGAGCCTCATCAAGCAAAAATGAAGCCTGAGTGTTATTTTCAGTCACTTTGTACACATGCCTAGTAATTGTTGGTTTGAGATTCTTACTCGTTAGCCAGTCCTCTGCTCACAATCAAGTCTTTTTGCCCCCGAGTTTGGTATTGTGAAATCTCTAACGGTGCGAAGCCATATAAATGTTTATTGCTTCTCATTTAATGACTCATCTATAAGCTCATTTCAGATTCTCTGTGCAACGGTCATCTTGAGCAGCATTTTGAACCTTTTTTACTTTATTGAAAAGCTGGGGCTAGGCAAGACCCCCAACAGTTTACGCAACCAAAGAATTACAATAAACAATCTGATCCTGAAGGAAATTAGTCTGGTGGTTTATCCTTCCAAACCATGTGAGAACCAGGACCACTCTAATAGAGCTAATTGTCTAGTTACGTAATCATATTCTTCAGGAACCCATACACAGTTAAATCTTTCAAACAGAAAGGGCATTTGAAGTCTCATCCATCACCAACCTTTGCACCCGCCCTTCCCACCATAGTTCGTTGGATATAGTCCACAGCATCCTGTCTTGATGATTCTACAATCAATTTAGCTGTTTGTCTTCCATAATTACCTGCCACCATTACCATTCTCTGGAACGGGATTCACTTGGACGGACTGAGCACCCCATCTTAGTGAAGACCCCTTCATTATTCCTCACCGCATAGCCTACACTCCAGTGGTGAATCAATGCACTGAAAATGGACAATTTCACCCAACCAGAAGGTGGTGGTTTCCAGTACAACCAATTTTGTCTGATAGGATGATCCGTGGAAATCAAAATAGATGAGCATGAATTCCATTAAGAACCCCTGCGAGAATGGATTTTCTTGTTGCAACCCTCCTGAAAAGGAATTGAACTCCCCACTCCCACAACTTGTGTATTGCCAGCTGAAAATTCATTCACGTTTGATGTGTTTATTGTTGAACAGCAACCTGCGCCATTTATGCAAGGCCTTAAATTGCCTCGAAGTCTTCACTACGCACCAAAGAGACGTCCAACCTGGTATCATAATTTACAAGTCACTTTACACTCAATCAGTTGAATGAAAGGGGTGAATTGTGGCCTCACTTGTTCGGCCACAAAGATTTGAAAACCAAGGTGTTGAAGCCTCTCTCGACTTAGGAGTCGATTCAACAGCACCATGCGCAGGCAGCATTTGCATTAAAATTTCTGAATGAAGTCCACACAATCTGGTCGGTGCCTACATCATCCAATTCTAAGAAAACAGCCTCCGCCACCCAAATGATCTCATCCTACTAAACCTGTAGGGTCAGATCTACAATAAAACTGAAAAAAAGTGAATACATATAGTTTTCTCAACTATATAGCAAGTGCAGTCGACTTTACCAAATAAATAGATAAATAACATTATATATAAGGCCACTAGAATATGACAACTAGAATGCGAACTAGGCATGTTTGATACTTTTTTTGCTAATGTGACCCTGCAGATGTGTTCAACATGATCCATTTGCTAGGAATCGACTGTAGAATCATGTTTTTTTTTGTACAAAAAATTAATAGTTGTTGGTTTTCAAGCCTTAAAAAATCTTGCTTATGCATTGCAATCGATTCAAGAGCAGGTCCCTTTAAAACCAAGCATCTAGATCACATCCGTAAAGTTAGATTTCAGAAAAGAAAAAACACTTAAATCTTGGTTCATACTCTAGTTATATATATATATAATGAGAAATGAAAACCTACAAAATGAGCACAATGCTAAATGAAACATGATATTAGATTTCCGGTGTTTTTTAGAAATTCTGACCATACAGATGTGATCTATATGCTTTTTTTTACAGGAATCACTTCTTGGAGTATTTGATTTCAATGCATGGATAGATTTTTATAAAGTTTCAAAAATTAACGGCCTATAATTTTCATAATTTTTTGAGGCTCCAAATATCATTTTTTTCATCCAAAATGCATGATCCAATTTCTAGTAAATCAATCATGCTGAACACATCTATGGGATCAGATTTTCAAAAAATCACTGAAAATCCAATATCATGTTTCATTTAGCACCATGCCCATTTTGTAGGTTTTCATTTCTCTCTCTGTATATGTATATGTATATATATATATATATATAGAGAGAGAGAGAGAGAGAGGTCCTATAAAATAAAACAGCTTATTGACTAAGCATAGCAATTTCATACCTTTGAACACAATTTTTGAAAACGTTAAGTATCTGTTGAATCCACATGATTCCAGAGTTTCTCAGCATAAAGCTTCTCCTCTTCCTTTTCTTCTGTGACATTGTCAACTACCTCAACAATTTCTTCCTCTTCATCATCAAAGTCTTCAGCCATCAGATCCTCTTCCCTTGACACTAACACAGTTTCTCCTTTCTCTAACTCAACAATACAAGCTTCTCTCATAGCTTGCATTGTTGCTGGCAGATCATTAAGTCTATACTTCGGTGCAGGCACAACAAATGGCAAAATTATGTCATCTAAATTCAGGTTCTTCCCAGTAGCCTCTTTTGGGATTTGTGGTGGAGGAACAATTAAAACTATACCAAGCTCATAGTTGCAAATGCGAAGCCTCGAACCTAGAACCGAGCTACCAATATTGACTGACACTGCCTTAGGAAATTTGGTCAGAGGACATCCCCAAGCAGCTGCACTAAAATTATGTGAGCCAAAATATATCCAACCAAAGGAGGAGGATGTAGACTTATTCCAGAAGCGTCTCCGGGCTACCTGCAACAGAACACAGTCCTGTAATCACAAAAAAGATCAAAGCATAATGAACCGTGTCAAGCAACTAAAACCCCACATCTTTTCTAGTTAGGAGAGGGCAGGATGTAGGGACATCAAAAGCTTCAACCTCTAAAAGAGTGCCAGTTTTAAATGCATCTATGTATTATTGTATTGCCAGATTTCTGGCTGTACAGCTTTCAGAAAACTATGAAGCACTCCCAACATCAATCGTCCTGAATAGCCAATCTCAAAAAACATCACATATGAATGCAAAGAAAATCACTCGGAAGATATTACCTTAACATGCATTGGATGCCCCACTCTTTCAGTCGGATGGGGAATTGCATCATGAAATATATCTGCAGCTCCTAACCTTTGCCAGGTCTTCTGAAAAATTAATTATAATGAACATATGTAAGCAAATAACCAGGTTACATATCAAAGGAACCAATTTGAAGCTTGTCAAGGAAATATAGTGCCTCTGAGAAGGAAAGAAGGCGGCAGTAGGGCCAAATTCCAGTCAACCCATTTTTCACTCTCTCAATAGTAGGAAAAATTATCTTAATTGATGGACTCCGTGATTCCTGCTCAGCATTCCAGAAACCCCACTGTAAAATACAACCACCAGTTTAGTATACAAGTTTGGACAGAAAAAAAAAAAGGTTCTAAGACATGACAGGAATATGAAAATGCTTGCAAAGTTGTAACCTCTGGGTCTGACTCTTCAGAATCAAGAAACTGGGATGACCTTTTGCCAGCAGCTGTTGCAAATGCAGCTAAAAAATGCGAATTAAGTGATCCAATAGAAGATGCACCTGATTTAAAAAAGAATGAAAAAATAATTACCAGATGGAAATATATACCGCAGTTAATATTAAAATACGGAGTTGACTAGAGATATGTTATCAGGTAGCAGAGCTACTATATGAAACCACCCACTGAACAGTTGGCTAGAAATTAACCAACTTGTATTGGATTTTTGCATACAGGGCAAGCCCATATATTTGGCATGAATTAGACTGCCTAATCTTGCTTAGCAAGAAAAGGCTTGGGCCTTCTCCAGTTCATGTTGATAACTTGATAATATCAAGCTGTTCCGAATCATTAGATTTCTGAATTTTTTTGCTGTACTTAGAATTATTTTGCCAAGTCACTTGGGTTATTAGAAAAGTTATATTACATTGAATCCTTGAAACAGAGAGGATGTATAAAACACTCACCATACACAAAGTCAAGTTCATCTGAGTCAGGCCATCGGTACTTTGTTAACACCTTATCAAGAAAGAGGAGAATGATTACAAAATTAGTCATCAATATGAATAAACCAGTTGAGAAAAATGAAAATTACAAATGATGTATCGTGGTAACTGATAAATTTTTTTAACATAGACCACAGAAAATACAAACATCAGTATTCAAAAACATACAGCGGGATGGTAATTTCAAGTTAAAAAGTATGCAAAAAGTAATACATGGATTGTGTACATATTCTCTCTATGTTATTGACAAATTTTGACTTTGTTTCTTTAGAAAATAACATTAAAAGCATTAATAAATCATAATTATCGTTATTTGTTTCTAAAATTTTTCTTTCTCACTGAGATTTTGGGATTTATAATAAAACATAAGTTTTCAAAGAAATTGCCTTATCGAGATACCACCAAGACCAAAATTGGTGACTAGGATGTCAACTGACAAGTATGTCTTATTAAGAGTGTATTGTAACCGGGTCGGGTTTTCTACTTGTATGTTATGTAATTTGTATTTTACTTTGTGTTTGGGTCTGGATCCAAAATACTTAATCCAACCCAGTTTCTGTTTTATATTTATATATGAATTAGGGCACGACTTCCAAGTTGTTGAAGTCGTCCTTTGCTGCCGCAGCCTTCTCTCTTATTCCTCATCCTTCCTTTCTGTTGATGAATCTGGTGGACCATTCTTACATGGTATCAGAGCGGGCAAAATCTCTGATCGTGGCTTCTGCACAGTGAATCGATTCCAAAAAGGCGTGTCTTGTGAGATCGACTTCTCAGGTGGGTCGCTTCTTCCACTTTCTACTTTTCTGTCTTCTTCCTCTTTCTACTCTTCTATTCCTTCATTAGTCTTCTGTTTTCTTCACTCATTTGAGAGCCTCTTTTCCTTGGACCCTATACATTTCTGGATCATCTGATCGGGCCAGATCTGATCGCCAGATCAGACATTGCGTGCTGCTATCTTCCCTCCTTTTCTTGTATTACGTCTGATTTGGATCAGATTGTCAAATCCAAATGATATCTGAGGTCTGAACCTGTCCAAACGTGTACTCTGCTATCAGATCTGATATCAAATCTGAAAACTACCGTCTGCTGATCTGAATCTCATTTTTTTTATTGCTGTATCTGTTCTGCTCAGATCTGAAACTAAGATCAGATCTGGCGTTCTTCCTTCCAGATCCCCCTTTACTCTTGTCTCAGTCTGATCTGAATTTATTTCAGATCTGACGTTAACCGGTCTTGTGTTCTTCAAGTGTTTGGCAACAGTCAAAAGTTGAACCAGAAAAAGGAAATCTGCAGGTTGCCTACGTTCGGTTTATCCTATATTTTTCTAGTCCCAGCTCTATTTTCATGGATTCTCTTACCTTGCCATCTAGTTTTCTAGGTCAGCTTATTTCCGACAAACTGAATAATGCCAATTATTTGACCTGGAAGAAGCAGATACTGCCTTTTATTAAGAGTCTTGATCTCTATGGACACCTAGATGGAACGATTTCTGCACCACCAGAATTTATCGTGCAGGAAGTTATGGATGATAAAGGGAAGGCTTCTAACAGGTTGATTCGATATCTCGATTTTACAACTTGGAGAAAATGAGATCAAGCTGTTGTAGCCTACATTACCTCTACTCTTTCACAAGAGGTTCTTCTAAGCATTCCAGATGAGTGCTCAGCGATGGAGTTGTGGGAACAATTTGCGAAGACCTATTCACAAATTTCAGAAGCAAGAATTATGCATTTGAAGAGGGAGTTTCAACTTCTAAAGAAAGAGAATGTGATTGTTACAGAGTATATAAACAAAGTGAAGATCATCACAGACCAGTTGGCTATGGTGGGTTGTGTGATTTCTGATAATGATAAAGTTCAACAAGCACTAAACAAGCTTGGATTAGATTATCATATGTTGGTAACATCTCTCCTGTGTCTTCCTTCACTTCCTAACTTTGAGGATCTTCAGGCCAAATTGCTACAATATGAAATTTCCATTAAAGGAGAAGATGTAGGCAACAATTCAGGAAGCCAAGAAGTATTGTTTCCAGGGACATATTCAGGGAGAGGACGTGGACACTTTCGAGGAGGACATGGACAGATAAGAAATAATCAAGGGGGGTGTGGATTGTTGCCCACGCCTAACACACCGTCAGGTCTGTTTTTGGGAAATCAAAATTTCAAAAATGTTCCAACATGTTATTTGTGCAACAAAAAAGGACATATCAAGGCAAATTGTTGGCACAACCCGCAAAACAAAGAGAAAATGAATGTCACAGGGTCGTCAAGCAAGGGAAAAGCTGGAGGAAATAAAAAAAATGAAGACAATGTCAAGAATCTTTTAATATCAGCTTTGTCAGGATTGGATTTCAAACAGGGTGATCAGGGAACTTGGTACATTGATTCTGGAGCTGCAGCCCATGTGACAGGTGATATTGGTAAGATTTTGAAACCTATCTCTTATCATGGAAAGGCAAGTATTAAAACTGGAGATGGAGCTCTCCATCCAATAACTTACACTGGAAATGTGAATATTCCTTTTTCCGATGGTTCCCTAAAATTGTCCAATGTTTTTCATTCTCCTAATATTGTCAAAAATATTATTTCTGTTTCTAAACTAGTTGATGATATTCACTCGTGTCGAATTTACTCCTTCTATCTGTGTCAAGGATCCACTCACGAAGAAGACGCTCGTTGAGGGAGAGCGAAAGGGAAACATGTATGTCCTCAAAGAAACTTCTTCACCTGTTCGTAGGGCTGGATCAAAATCGTCCATTGATCAGTCATTCAAATTGGATTCATCTAAGGATTGTTTGAGTTTGTCTTCGTTTAATAAGTCAAATATTTGGCATCGTCGTTTGGGTCATTGTAGTAACTCTTTTCTTGAGAAACTTGTGTCGAGCGGTTTTATTTCAAAGTCAAGTCCGTATAATAAGATTGATGGTTTCCTTTGTTCTAGTTGTCAACTGTGTAAGAGTCGTGCACTTCCTTTTAATTCAATAAATGAAAGAGCTTCTTTTCCTTTTGAACTTGTTTATTTTGATGTTTGGGGTCCTGCTCCACAACCCCCTTTGTCTGGTAGTCATTATTATGTCACATTCATTGATAGTTATTCCAGATATACTTGGATTTATTTTATCAAATATAAATCTAAAGTGCTTAAATTCTTTCGTTTATTTCATGCTCTTGTTGTCAATCAATTCTCGACAAGTATCCAACATTTTCAGTGTGATGGAGGGGGAGAGTACCTATCAAAGGAATTTACTGAATTTCTCCAAAATAATGGGATAAGGCGTAGAATATCTTGCCCACACACACCGCAACAAAAGGGGGTTGCGGAAAGAAAACATCGTCACATTGTTGAAAGTGCTCTAAGTATGCTGCATGATACTCATATTCCTTTAAGTCTTTGGACAAAAGCTTTCCACTCTGCGGTTTATGTAATAAATCGCTTACCGATGAGATTGTTGAATAATTTGGCTCCTTATTTCGTGTTGTTTGGTACCCAGCCTCAATACAGTCAACTACGAGTGTTTGGATGTGTATTCTATGTTCATATTGACAGTTCTCAACGTAAAAAATTTCAGGATAAAGCTTGTAGATGCAGGTTTGTTGGGTATGCAGATGAATATAAAGGATATCGATGCTATGATCCAGACACTCGACGCATTAAAATCTCACGAAACATTGTATTTGATGAGGACAATGTTCAGGACTTGAACAAAGGAGATAGAGTTACCAAGGAAGAAGACAACTATCAGCTGTGGCTAGCAAATGAATTATTTGATCAGCTAGAGATGGATGACTCTGCTCTATGTCGTACAATGATAGATGAGTGTAAGCCCATGGAAGCCAATGCAGAACCTAGTGGGAACACGTTCACAGATGATCAGGAATCTATTGTGTCTCCCATCGCAGAAGAAACCCTGACATCTGGTACACCTTGTTCAGATGACAGAGTATATGTCAAGAGGAGGCATACTCCCCACATAACTGAGCAGGTCCGACGTTCAGAAAGGATCAAACATCCTATTGAAAGATGGGTAAGCTACGAGAACTTTTCTACAAAAATGCAATTATTTGTTGCACAGGTTGAAAAACAAGAACTCATTGATTTCTCCCAAGCCTCTTTGTCATCGAAATGGGCCGATGCTATGAATGAATAAATGGGAGCCTTGCATGAATGTAGGACCTGGGAAATAGTTACTAGACCTCCGGATAAGAATGTTGTAGGGTCTAAGTGGGTATATAAAATCAAGTACAAACCTGACACATCCATTGAAAGATATAAGGCAAGACTTGTCGCTAAAGGCTTCACACAAGCATATGGAGAAGACTACGACGAGACCTTTAGTCCAGTTGTAAAAATGAAAACCATTCGTCTTGTGTTATCCTTAGCGGTTCAACATGAATGGTCTCTTAGTCAACTTGATGTTAAAAATGCATTCTTGCATGGAGATCTAAAGGAGGAAGTCTACATGGAGCAGCCCCTTGGTTATGCAGAAAATAATCCTGAGACACATGTTTGCAGGTTGCGACGAGCTATTTATGGGCTAAAACAAGCATCTCGTTCATGGTTTGACAGTTTCTCCATCGAAGTACAACGATATGGATTCGTTTGTTCTCAACTTGATCATTCATTGTTCATTTTTCGAGAACACCAGGTCAGCACTTTACTTCTCATATATGTAGATGACATTATTATTACATAAAGTTTTTGTAAACATATAGAGGCTACAAAGACCTTATTGAGTCAAAAGTTCAAGATGAAGGACCTAGGTGTCCTACGATATTTCTTGGGGGTTGAAGTGAATCGACAAAATACTAGCCTCTTGTTGACTCAACACAAGTATGCTTTGGACCTTTTGGAGAAGTCAGGAATGAAGAACTGCAAGCCATTGAATACTCCTAGCGTGTTAAATCATAAACTCAGTGCTCAGGATGGGGAGATCTATGAGGATCCGAAGTACTATCGTCGCTTAGTTGGAATGCTTTAATATCTTACTTTTACGAGACCAGATATTGTGTATGCAGTGAATCAAGTTTCTCAGTTCATGCACGATCCATGTACAGAACACATGAATGCAGTTAAAAGAATTCTTCGGTACTTGAAGGGGACTCTTGGAGATGAGCTTGTCTATCGTCAATCAAAGGCAAAAGGAGAACATAGACAACTAGAAGTGTATGCAGATGCAGATTGGGCAGGAGATCTAGACGATAAAAATTTAGTTTCCAGGTATTGTGTGTACGTTGATGAAAACTTAATAGCATGGAGTAGTCGGAAGCAACGTGTCGTCGCACGCTCCTGCACAGAAGCTGAGTACCGATCCATGGCGTCTGCTACTGTCGAAGTTACATGGTTAAGGCATTTATTAACCGAGATAAGAGAAAAGGTGAAGGTTGTGAATCTATTTTGCGACAATCAAAGTGCCATTCAAATTGCTTTCAATCCTATCCACCATGGTCGAACGAAACACATAGAGATCGATCAACATTTCGTTCGACAGAAGGTAGAGGACAAAGAAGTTATTCCAATTTATGTACCAACAGGAGACCAAGTTGCTGACCTATTTACCAAAGGACTTACGAGTGTGCGATTCTGGTACCTCAAAGGCAAGTTGTCCATGGTACAAGATCATGCACAACTTGAGGGAGGGTATTAAGAGTCTAAGACTATATTGTAACTAGGTCGGGTTTTCTCCTTGTATGTTATGTAATTTGTATTTTACTTTGTGTTTGGGTCTGGATCCAAAATACTTAATCCAACTCAGTTTCTGTTTTATATTTATATATGAATTAGGGCACGAGTTCCAAGTTGTTGAAGTCGTCCTTTGCTGCCGCAGCCTTCTCTCTTATTCCTCATCCTTCCTTTCTGTTGATGAATCTGGTGGACCATTCTTACATGTCTCACATACAGGAAACATACTTCTCATATTTCACGACAGCTAGCAAAATGAACTCACTTACACAAAAGCATAGGGAAAATGGCAAATAAGTAGGGATGTACATGGCTTTGGTTTTTGTTTGAACCTCAGTAGAAATGAATCTGACCTAGTCAGGCCTCGAATTACTGGACTGGTCAGACAGACTTTTTGGGTTAGGAGACTTCACACAAAATCTGCCTGATTAGCCAGTTAGAAATATAGTGACCATATCAGGGTGATATCTCAGAACAGGGACGAAATAAAATTTTGACTGAAATGTATTATAAAGCATATGGCCTAGACAATTTACCTCATGCAAGCGCCAGATCCCTAAACTCCTTTGGATGGATACGAGGAGATAGCATAAGGCAACGACATGCTCATGTTGAATCAAGTTTGAAATTTTAGAAAAATTAGGCCCCTGGATAACAAAAGCAACATAAATAGTTTAATTCACACAATCCAAACCCTATAACAGGAACCAAAACAACCACAGTAAACAAAAAGTTGCATAATCTTGAACACAAAGAAATTAAATGACATGCCTGTGAGACATACAAAACAAGCTTCACTCTGATGTTGCACCCTGATAATGCAGTTGCGAGCACTTCTTGAGGGAAAACATATGCAGAAAAGGAGAAGAGACTAGCATCACACAATGGTGCAACCCACTTTGCCATGCTTCTTTGCAAGAAACCAAGTTGTACATTACCTGCTCCAAAAGAATTTTAGTCAATATAATTTTCCAAGAGAGAGAGAGAGAGAGATAGCTACAAACATGAGAAGCTTGACTATCCAGCAGGTAGACCATAGAAAAGAATACAATTACTTGGAGCATGATAGGGAGTTGCAAACAAGTGAATTCTAGACAACATGCAGAGTATACTATATAACTCTCACAAGAGGTTCCAACTAAGCTGTTTGCTCGAGAGTTGCCAATATAAAGCCTCTCTACTCAGACAATCCCATCAGATGGCTTACCTAAACCAGTAGGATCTTGAGGATATTGTATATTAGGCCCTATATCTAAATGTTAGGTCTGATCAGAAAAGTAAAGCCTTGAGCCAGAGAAGTTTTTGGATCTTTAGACCAATAAAACACAATACATGTGTCACACTTTGTTACATGGATACTGAATTTTACACCATACCATATCTAGGGAAGGCAGTGGACTGGGGGAAAATGGGGCCCTACCTCGCCTCGCCCAGTTTGGACTAGGGATGAAGTACATGAAACGGGGAATGGACCGGGGATAGAAGTTAAAATCAAAACCCGTGCGGGGATGGAGTTACTCTTGCCCCCGCCTTGCCTCGCTCCGATCCCCGTTAAGGAAATTACTATTATACCTTTATACATATTATAAAATCCTATATATATATATATATATATATATATATATTTTCTAACCCTAACATAAAACCGTTTCTCAAATATCTCCTCTTCTTCTTCCTCTAACAAGCCGTGTGACTCCCATTTATCTCCTTTCCTTCCTCTAACAGCGAAAGGTGGAAGGCGGCAGCGGTGGAAATACCGGAGAAATGGGGCCCAGCCTACTGGGGATGGAGGACATGGAACGGGGAATGGACTGGGGATGGAGGTTAAAATCAAAACCCGTGCGGGATGGAGGGCAAAATTTTGATACGGGCGGGGGTAGAGACCTTGTCCTCCGCACCCGCCCAGGTCCAGTGCCATCCCTAACCGTATCCCCTAGTATTTGTAATGAAAAGCTTCAAATGACCATATCCCTACATGTATCGCGTACCCATGTGACATAAGTCACATAAGCACAGAGATAAAACATGGTTCTTAATGAAGAATTACACAAAAATGGCATGTTCCATGTCCTTGTGACATAGATGGTGGTCAATTGCAAGAGTTTGGTTAATCCGAGAATTGAGGTGCAGATAATCATCAAGACAAATGTCAGACATTCCGACTTCCATAAAGGCTTTGTCTTGACCAATCTCCAACCAATTTGTGTTGCAATCAGTACTACAGTTGCCACTTTTAGTTAACACAAGTTATTTGCAAATCCGGCGGTGTACAGAACACAAAGTGGATTTTGAGAAATTATGAGTTGAGGTCCATTTCTTACATGAAAATATCAAGGAACAAAAAATAAAGAACTCATGGCATGGCGTGAAAAGATGAGAACATAAATGGAGTGACACAATCAGCTAGTGAAGAAAACCTTCATGCAAGGCATCATCCTCCAAGGACTCTGCTGGATGATTAATGGTGACACTGACAGCATTATAATCTTCAGGTATATGATGGTTCCTTTGCAAAATCACCTCCAACATGCCATATGCATTTTCTCTGCATTTCTGAAGGATACTAGCAAGGGCTTTCAGTTGTCCACCGTTAGGGTCAATCTTAGCCTGAAAGCGATGGTTTAAGCCTACCACAGAGGCTAGCACAGAACCAACGAAATTTGCACTTCTGGTGGCAGTCTGATGTATAGGTTGCAGGCCCTGGAGGAAACAGATGGTGCTAAGGAGAATAGTAAACATGCATGCATTTAGAATTTAAAAAGCATCAGAAGTTAGAAAAAGGGTGATGGAGCAGAAAATCAAACAATTATAATAGTTCAGCCCATGTCACTTAAACTTCCATGGAAGGGATTCAACATGAAAATCTACTGAGAATCTACAATCATGATGTATTCAGAATGGAATCAGGGATGACACTTTGAGGCTGTACAATCTCATATCTATGTAACCCGGACTCTTCTATCAGGGCACCACACCCACACCCATACAGGTGTGACACTTGGTCATGGCTTCCTTTGTATCAGGTGAAGTCAGCCACACTGAGGTCCATATCTGTCTAAAAGTAGATCCAGTTAACCCTAACCAAGTCCAGTTTTACCTATATTATATATATAAATACATAAATGCATGTGTGTGTGCTGCACATGCACACAAGTTTTTTGAAATTGCCATGTTGCACCCTCCACACCCGCACCTATGTGACATAGGGCCATATGTGTTTTGCATCATCTAGAAATGTGCATAAATGCAACTTACAGTCAAATAGTGCATAAGCACCAGAGGATATGGAGATGGAGGCTCATGTATGCCTGGTATGGATGCTACCAGATGGCCAGAGGCCTTCCTAAAGTCATAGTTGCACAACTCCTTAATCCAATATGCCTGGTCGGGTATATCAACAACAAGAGAGGCGATGAATCCAGCTAGCTGAGCCAAAAAATCTGACTTCAAATCTTCGGATGTTTCTTCACTTTCTCCATGCAAACAGGCAAAAAGAGATGAAAAATCTGGAGAAATTCTACGGGGAAAATCTTGCCACCATACAGTATTTGTCACCTTATTCCACTGCCAATGGCACAGAATTGCTAGTTTAAATAGGAAGAACAGGTAAACAATTATCAGACTCAATATTTAAACCATCATAATGCTGGAAGACGGTCATAACTTATAAATCATGCTAAAATGCTTAGGTCAAATGATAAGAACGGGGAAACAATGAACTATACTATAAAGAAAAATGCTAGTCCAAGTGAGAATGTGGTCATAAATCATAAGAGAGGTTCTATCATATTATTTTCACCAAAAGTATCAAGTAAATGTATAACAGGAACACATAGCCGATTTATGCTGGTGATATCATGGCCTTCACACCATGTATTTGCTAGGAAAAACAGTATATCCAAATTCTAATTACAAATAGCAAATATGAGGTTTTATCTCCAATATCTCTGGCCCTAAAACATGGTAGAAGAGAAAAGTCTGATAATCAAATGATTTGACCATTTAGAGAATTTTTAGCCGCTCTCACCATCCTTTATAGTGTCGGAGAAAAAATATGTTGATCCATCAAAATTCAAATTTCAGCAATCATAACAATCATGACAGTGTACTGACTCTTATCCTCGTTACTAAATTAGGCAAAAGAAAGCAACAACATTTTATTCTAATATGGAACATTAAAGATATGGAAAATATTTTAGTTCAAAAATCAATGGTGGGATGCAATAAGATGCAAAAGTAAACTTCAACAGTGTCAACTTGGATGATGCAGATGATGTTAAAACCTGTTTCGGTACTAAATTTGCAGAGGTAATGACAACACGAACACTCTCCTCCCTTTGTAGAAGAAGCAACTTTGGATGATGGCATGCAACTCCTCTCCTCTTTTTGCCATTAGAAATGGCAATTTCATCTGGAAATGGGGGATACCTGCAAACAGGTAAAGACACTCATCATAAAAACTGTGGGCAGTTAGATGGGTACACAAAGTAATTAATTATCATACTACCAGTCAACTTCAGGTTCATGGTTTCTGATAACCAAGGGTACTAAAAGGAAAAGAAGCAGGGAAAAAAAGAAAGAAACTTACACAACTAGTAAATTTGGATATTCAGTATAAGGTTGTGAGAATCTTTGCTCGTGAGCTGAATTCCAACATCTCTCTGGGTGATGACATGCCACTGTTATGGGTAAATTGTTTGGGACTTTACAAGCAGAAAGAAACCTGGAACAGTTGAAGATAAGCACTTGCTAACTATAGATATACATGAAGACCATTTACTCACAAGGTCAAGGAATATCTTTTCTACTTGGAAATGAAGAGTAAAAAACCATCAAAGAAGAAACACGAGTATAAGACAAGTAAAATCTACAGATCAAAGAAGCAGCACAAAGTGCAAGTCTGTGTGCTGTATCTGACTTGGTTGATGGTTCTACTGCCAAGGAATATGACCTGGTACATGGCCCTGGCTGTGGACAAATATTTGCGCCAATGATCATATTTGTTGCCACCATAATATTTTATCTATAACGTCTGCCAGATTTCCATCAACTAGATGTCGACAATGACATCCTGAACAAAGCCAGATTAGGTTTACTCAAAAACTGCCAATATTTGTCAATCTGGAAAGATCAAACCACAAGCATGAACGATGCTTAAGGAAGTTCATAGCCTTGTCTTCATGTTGGCAGGGTATATTCTCACCTATTTGTATGAAGATATTAAGTTAGGGGTGTCTTGATGTTTTCTATTAGCTGATAATAACAACTATTCAGGATTATATGCAAACAAATGCTAGAGTCCTTACAACTCTTCCATTTTCAACTGAAGGGAAAACAAAAGGCTTTTGTCAAAAGATGCCCAGAATTTGTTATGTAGTTGAGAGCAAAGTGGTTGTTCCAAAACATTTACAAGACAAGCATTGAATATATGTTTCCACAAATGCAATGGAGGAATACAACTTCAGATGGCAACAGTGAATACCTTAAAGGCCTTACAATTAAGAGGAGAAAGACTGACCATACAATGAAATCACAAGATATTGCACTGGAACTTGAAGTTGTACCACTTTCAGGAAGATAGACAAGAAAAATGGCATACCACAAGATGTCACTTGTAAAAGTTGCAACAAATATGCGTGAAAGGCTCTCAACAGGAGACAGCAGCTCTGGAAGGGAAACCAAGACAGGCCGTTCTGTTGAACCAAGGCTCATAAACTCGAGGCGGTTCAAGAAGAGCATCTTTCCATCTGATTCAAGAGCATGTATACCTTTCTTTGATTTTAAGTCTTCAACATTCTCTTTCATCAACCTGCCACGAGGATTAGCAATAGAAGGCATAGGACGAACCAATGGAGTGCAATCTACAGAATTTTTTTCAGCTAGAATCCCACGATGCAGGGTTGTTTTGTGCTGAACATCAGTATCCCTTCCCAACTTCTTTTTACATTTAGGCCCTAAAATATTCCCAACTGTAAATGGATTAATAAGATTACCTCCAGTACCGCCAAAACTGGAAAGACAAAGTTGTTCCTGCTGATTATATTCTCTGAAATAGATTCTAGCATCTTTTTCCAACAGATCATCCGAAGCAGAAATCTCAGATATTTTGCATAATCCCAGAGCACATTCTTTTCTGTTGGTAATAGAGCATTTCTCTTTCAGTTCAATGTCAATGCTAGGAACCTTCCCACACCTTTCCAGATTCCTTAAACAAATATATCCATTTGTGATCTCTTTCTTTGCTGAGGAAAGATTGCACCAGGAGACGTGCTTGACAATTTTATCATTCTCCACTATGCTAAAAGAACGTGTGTCTTTTACCGAATTCTTTCTCGCATCGTCACTCGAGTTTGTGCCACAGGCAATACAGTTAGTTCTGTTCTGGAGATTGTCAAACCTGTTGAACTGATTGCACATACCATCATGAGCTTTAGATGGAAAACTGCCATCAGTCAATGCTTGTATATTCCTTTGCTCAAAATCAACCAATGCAAGGGAGTTCCGGAAATTATTATCGGCATACAGAATGTGGCTCAAATTTTTTCTCACAAATCTGCATTTTTTCAAAAGCAGTAGTGCTCGTAGTATCAGTTCTCCATTAGAATCCATTTCATAGAAGCACCCATGTTTCGGAGAGTATTTTTCATAAGCTTTCATCATGATTAGCAAATTATTTGTGCCCGTGATTCCTCCAGGTATTCCTTCACTAGTGCCAATGATCTTTGATTGACCAGGTAGAGCTGAATTACTGAAGTCCCCATACACTCTTAAACAAGGTGCTTTTCTTCCTCTACTTCTTGACTGCTTGTAACGTTTAGAAGCTTGCACCAATCGTCCACACAAAGAATCGATACTATCCTGAGACGATTCAACACATGAGAACATAGATCGCTGAGATATTACCTTTCTGGGTGATGGCGTCCTTGACAAATACAACTTAGATAGCCTCTCATAGACGGACCGTAGGCATTGCTTTTTCATAGAGTACTGATCACAACGCTTTGGATCCCTTGGCAATTCCTGATTGCTTCTCCATACGATCCCATCCGCAAGAGCAATCCGGTCGACAACGAATCCGACGCGACTGGAACTGCCACCACAGACAAGAGACACCGCATCGCCAACTGATAACTGCTGAACAATGGCACGTCCTTTAAGCTTACGGCCATTCACATAAACGCCGTTCAGAGAACGCTTACAACCCTTCAGTTCTGGGAAAGCGTCTCCTTGATCTAATCCTTCCCTCTCTTTCTCAGTCTCCAATTCAGAAGAAGAACAACGGCCTCCGTCGATTATAAAAGCCTTGCGCTTGCGACCGTCAAATAAAACCTGGCAATGTCGCCGGCTAACACGGCGATCCCTGAAGTAAAAATCGCACCACCTCTTCCCCCTACCGAAGGTGTACGCCCTACCGGCATTCAAACAAACGGAATTGTAAGAGAATCCGGTCGACGACGAGATCATCGGAGAACCCGTAGCCCTCAAGTGCAAACATTCAGGCTGCCGATGACAAGGAACCCTGCATTTTTTACAAGGAAGAACCAACGGATCATCCTGTGGCCGCTTCCCGGCGGATTCCTCCTCGGCCATGATTGCAGGTTAAAATCGCAAGATAACAATTTACAAACCAAAATCAATCAAAGAATCGTGTATGAATAAGGGTTAATGGATGGATGGTCGAAAACGAAGGGAACGTGACCTGAATGAGAAAAATAATCTAATAGAATCGATAGTTTGCAGAGTAGATCAACAGAAAGGTTGAACAGAGACGACTCTTTGAATGGGTACACACAAAGACAAAGAGGATGAATCAAACTAGGGCAAATTTCAAAGCCACAAAACTCAAGCCGTCCCTCCCGCCAGATCCCCTCCCTCTCCCGCCTTCGGTTTGTTCGCTCCTGCCTTTTATAAGGGAGCCCAAGACTTTTTTTTTACCCAAAAAGTAAGGATTTCCCAGGACCGGTTCAGATCGAAAGATTTCCGTCTCCAATAACCGATTTCTTTACCGGGTCGGATCTGGGACGGACACATCTAAGTCTGTACCTGAATCCAATTACGAGGTGCTATGGTACTGGCATGGGGGGACCTTGAAACATGGGTTATCGGTTAAAGCAAGCCCCTCCTCCTCCCACCTTTCCGAGCAAGTGGTTCTCATTGCAAAATCTCAAGCTGAGTTCCGGTCCATTTACGAATTGAACCATGTACACCTATTCAATTGTGTAATTAGATCTACTTGGTTAATCTAGACCCTTGAACTGTTATTATCAGATTAGTTGCAGATAGGGGTGTCAACGGGTCGGGTTTGGTTCAAAGGCACCTGAAAATGACATAGATGTTTACTTGTAGCTGTTAATCAAATATTTGCAAGAGTTATGAAATAAAGGCATTAGCATGTACGATGCATCAACAAATGAGATATTTTAAATACGCGTGACAATAATGTGAACTATCAATGATTTTTCAGTATATACTAACTTATCAGGGTTGTCTATAAAGGAAAAGCTTGTGTGTCCAGTTTGCAAGATCGATATAGGGTCAGATAGTTTGAAATTCGACAGAAAGGCATCTTTCATAGGACACTGTCGATTCTTACCACACGATCATCCATAACATCATCAAAAGAAGGAGTTTAACGATAAAGTAGAGCTTAGAGAGCCATCAAATGAATTATCTAGAGCTAAATTGAATGTACAATTAAGTAACATTATTGTTGATTTTGAAAAGTATAGGTTGGTAGAAAAAAAGAACATGATGACAACTAACGGTATCTAAATTAGACAAAAAAAAATATTTTTTCGATTGTCATATTGGTCATCACTGAAGGTAAGACACAACTTAGATGTGATGCATGTTGAGAAGAACTTATGTGACAATATCTTATATACACTACTTGATGTCAAGGAAAAACAAAGGACAACGAAAATGCATAAGAATAATTAAGACTCAGAAAGATACGTCATCACTTTGACAAAAGCGATACAAAACCGAACAAACCACATGAACAATATACATTTTTGAGTAAGTATAAAAAGTTTTTAGATTGGTTGAAGGATGTGAAGTTTTCTTATGGCTATGCATTTAACTTTGGGCGATGCATAATCATAAATAATGCTAAAATTTTGAGAATAAAGAGTCATGATAGCTACGTCTTCTTCCAGTGTCCACTTTTTTTTACCATTTGTGGATATCTAAAGATTCCTTTAATCCGCTTGAGTGATATGTTTAGACTGTTGTTTGCAAGGATGTTGAGAAGAGATGCTTAGACGCAGATAAAGAAAAATATTTGAGTAATCTTACGTGCTTTGGAAAAGATATTTTCACAAGTATTTTTAACCATTATGGTGCACCTAGTCATTCATATACTACATGAGGCCGAAGTTGCTAGACCAATACAATATCGTTAGATGTATCCGATCGATAAATTCTTTAGTAGATTAAAGTGAGCTGTGAGAAACAGAGTACAACCAAAAGCTTTCATTGTTAAGGCATATATTTCAGCAGAATGTACGACCTCTTGCTCAATGTATCTTAGTGATATTGATATTAGATTTAACCGTTGAGATCGGCATGATGATAGGCTCAACACAACAAGGACACTTGGTTTGTCTGTACTCTCACATGACATTCACGTGAAAGCCAAAAGTAATTTACCAACTGTAATTTCATATTCGGAACATGTCAAAGTTCATTGGTATGTGCTGGACAACTGCATTGAATTTGAGTTGTATCTAAGGGAACACAAACAAATAATCCATGACTTGTGCAATAATGTTTAGAAAACTACAACACGACATGACCAAGAGTTTGCAAGTTGGTTTTTATAGGCTCATGAAGATGTTTTTTCACAATTGTAAAGTCTAATAAAAGGACCTGAGCACGAATGAAAGCCCTATCAATCTTGTTATGTGAATAAAATCAGGTTTCATACACAGTTTTGAGGTCAAGAGCATAGTTCGCAGAACTGTGAGTAATGGTTACACGTGTAGGCGATGTAGGAGAGCCTAATGTAGATTATTATAATGTTCTAAAAGATACTATCAAGTTTAAATATATAAGACAAAATTGAGTGTATATGTTTAGATGTAATTGGTTTGATAACATGTACATGCATAAAGATAAATACTTTATATGTGTCAACATGTCTCACCAAGCATATTAGGAGACTCTCTTTTTTTTGACCTCTCAAGCTGTGCAAATATTTTATATTAGAGATCCCATAAATAGCAAAATGCATATAGTATAGAAGACTACCAAAAAATGTGTACACGATTCTACTATCTTAGGCTGAACAAAATGAAGAACAGGACAATGATGCATATCAAGAGGCCAATCATGCAAGGGTTGATTCATTACTTCACCACACCATCGATGAAGATCTCATGTTGTTACACCGAGATGACTCAAAGGATGATTGAAAGAGTTTTGATAGTTAATATTCTTGTATGTTGATCTATATAATGAATATTCTTATATGATTCAATTATGTAGTCTACTCTAATCTAATATTGTTTGCATAAAATTAACAAATATCGACATATTCACAATGAGGCCATAAGCATTATTCTTTCCTTAAGATCGGTTCACCACCCACTAACCAAGGTAAACACTTAGATGAGATCAATTTCATATCACAAGTGGGTGATACTTCAAGGGAAAAAGAGGTGTCCCTCATACACCACAGACCACTACAACTCTAAAGCGGTCCATGATGGCCTTATGTAAATATTCTAGTAATTTTTTAGTATAATTAGTAATTTATTGCTATCATTCATATTAATATTTGTTTATTACTACAAATTAGCAAGTACATATTCTTTTCAATGCAAACATAAGAAGAATAAATGCGTAGACCACCAAATCAAATCAAACAATAAAAAGCTTTAGTAACTATCAAGTCTGGAACATAAGGAGCCATGGGCGAGGGTTCATCCACATTCTCTATGAGGCTTTTGTGCATCATCAAGGAGTGGGCCATACTCACTCATAACTCATGAAAGGAGGCCCTAGACGACGAGAAGATGGTGTTGTGTAAAGCAGTTTATGTAAGTATATTGCTTAAGTATATTTTGATAAATAAATTAATCCATAAAAAATGTTACTAATTATATTTTGTTAATTTGGTGCATGACTAGTTTGATTTATACAATGATATACTTGAACATTAGGCATATAGAGAAACAACTTGCACTATCATACTCAAGGGTTCTAGAAGGTTTTCACAAGTATTACCAGAAGTTTGAAAATCACGACGTAACATAACAACATCTTCCCAAGGGACGTGACTCTAGAGTGTGAAAAACGATTTGTAAGTTTTTCAACGAAGAATATTGAACGATAAATATTAATTACATATTTATAATTAAATAAATACTCATTTTTTTTTATTTTCATCTACTATTCATCTCGTTATCACTATACCTTTGAACAATTTCTTACTTTTCCTCACTCTGCAACTCTAGTCGAGCAAGTAGACTAACTTAGAGTAATTGCATATGTCAATGACTGCTCTATCAAAAATATTTTCATTATGTGATTAGCACACTTATGTCTTGTGAGTGGTTTGCTTTATTTGTGCATTAACAACTATGCATCTTGCTTGTCCAATATGTTTTGTTCTCTAAAAGTTTCTGCCAGTATAGTTGTTGATACATAATTAAATTTTTTATCTTTTCTAATGGAAAACTCTTTGTGGGTGCATATGTTGGCTACTTCTCCTTCCTGTTTCTTCTGGCTGGCCATGCACTGACTGTGAGTTTCTGTTTTGAAATAATATTGCCTTACATTTAGTTCATAAACTATGTTGCAAAGCATATCTACTCATGACTTCAATTGAACTCATAATTTTTTTTAAGTACTTCTACCTTCTGTTGTAGTTTATTCACCAAGAGAGTTACCAGTGTATGTCTATGAAGCACATGAAGATTCTGTAAAAAAATGTCAGGTTGGTTGGTGCTGAAGATCTCCTTTGCATGGGAACTGCTTGTGGTGATATTGATTTTATCAAGTTAATTTTGTGGACAAGTGCTGCTATTTAACAACAGAGTAACCCTACCATGGTCAGCTAGGTTCAACCTGGTGGCTGAACCCATGATGGGGTCTAGTCCAATCCTAGTTGGTCTAACTAGATTGGACCCAGTTAGCCCAACTAGGAGGCTAGTTGACCCATTGAGTTAGGATTCAGATGGATCATGATTGGATCTAAGTCAAACTTTGATCCATCCTCAATTTAAACCCATTTCCTTTCTCCCCCATGATATTGCTCTCTCCCTTTTTCTTTCTTCCTGCCGTAACATGCCCAAGCTCTCTCTCATCTTCTTCCTCTCCTCCACTATCGGACCACTACCTCCACCTAGTTTTTGAAGTCGTTGGCGGTGTGCCACCCACTCCATCGTCATCATCCTTGTCTCGTCCTGGTGCTGTGTGGGAGCCTTTCCTTCTCCTTTATTGTTTCTATTGAGGAGACACTCCCATTTGCGTATATTTGAAAGGAGGATGACCTTGGGTAGGTCGATCCCTCCCTCCCTCCTCCTCCTCCTCTTCTTCATTCATATTTCAATTTCCTCTTATTTTGTGATGTTTATTTTTTTACTTCTCTTTTGTGATGTTTGAGATGCCCTCAAGAAAGAGGATGAGTTGTCATGAGCTAAATTTCAAAGGCCTGTACGGCGTTGAGTGAACCTTAACCCAACAAGCCTTTTAGTGAGTTCTAGCAACAGATCTTTCAAAAAATACAAGTGTGCATGCAGTATTGCATGCAAACGCACAATTACAAGGAGACAACAATCACACATAATAGAAAGAGAGTTGAGAGAGAAAGAGAGAATAGAGGGGAAGAGAGGGACGTTCAACAACAATCAATTCATTGAACACAAAAAATATACAATAATGTTGTGCACCATAATCTCATTAAGAAAATAAAAAATTATAGGTATGTAAAGTTGTATAAACATTACAAGGCCGAAAGGCCCGTGTGAGCCATGCAGGGCTTTCGGTAGGCTTATTACAAGGCAAAAACTACACAAAAAGTTTGGGCCTAACATTCTCTCCCACCTAAGCTGTCGATGTCCTCGACGACAAGGCTTATGCTTCATACTCGTCCCGTACTGAGGAAAACTGGTGGACATTCTTCGTTTTCTCCCAATTGGCTTCTTCTTCTACCAATCCTTTCCACTTGACAAGATACTCTTTAATCTATCCTTGGCGATTGCACATATGATCCATGATGTACTCTATGTCCTTGGCGTCAATTACGTGGAAAGGTGATACGCCCTTGCTAGGATCGTTCACCACCTTGAACTTCTTCGATAGTGCACGTATGCACTTAGATCTTCCATACTCACTAGTGCTAACAAATTCGCTCAGCGCAGACAAGTGCGAATTAACAAGCGCACACAGGCGTAGCGTGATACGACACTCACATACACAGTGAAGCTTGCGCTCACAAGCGTGTGTTCAATAGCACACATAAGCGCAATGCTTGAGGCACGTGCAGACGTCCATCACATAGGATCTTATAGAGTTTCAGTGTCTAACAGAACGTGGAAGGTTCAGAATGCACTCAGGTGTGCGGTTACGCAAGTGCATTGCCTTCTCTACTTTGTAACTGCAGAGTTGAATGTCGGTAGTCCTGCGTAATTACAGTAGCTGTAGGTCAAACTAGACAGAGCTGTCTATGAATTGCTAATGCACTTATCTTAGTCACACAAATTAGTGAATCGAGCTAGCATTCATCTTCACTGGAGTTTTTGGATCGTTCTTGCACATCCAATAGTGATTTGGTCTGGCATTATGCAGTTGTCGACTTTGGATCCTCAATTGACTACCTGTAGTCGATTAACATAAATGAAATGTAGATCACAATCAGACTTCACACGGTAATCATAGCTGCAATTGAGAATTCGATGATCTAGAGTATTCAAACTCTAAATGCATCAACACAATGTCTTGAATCTTCAACGCTATAACCGGCTGGAAGTCGTTAGCTGAATGCGATGAAATGATTTGATCAGATGATGAAGTGAATTATCCTGCACTAGACTATGACAGATCTAGTGAGGCCAATTCCTCTTTGATGAGGCCTTCTCCATAGCTAGAGCCAAAACAAAAACTTTATTGATCTGAAATCTCAAAATTACAAACTGACTCAATTATAATTGACTGAATGATTGAATAGCTTTTTTTATAAAGCTTCTACTATTTATAACATTTGAATTCCATTTGGCACCAATAGCTTGGGTGGCTCATGGATCAATTCCCTCTGTGGACGACCTTTGTTGCATTGCTGAAACCATAAAATCCTTACCTGCTAATTACTACACATGCTGAATTGCCTGGACTACCCAAACCACACACTGACTTGCACCAACTGACTCGGCTATGCACTGCACAATCCCAACTGAACCCTCTAACCGAATGCCTCTCTGTCAAGAACATTGCCTAACCTAGTATCACTTACCTTGCTGTCATGTATAGCTCAGTTCACCCTGCTCAAGACTAGCCATTTCACTCGGGTTCATATAAATCCCTCCCCCTTGAAATTGTCCTAGTTCTCTAGGATCAAAATTTGGATATCTATTCTTCATGTTATAATCACATTCCCATGTAGTCGTTGCTTCTCCTTCATGGTCCCATTTAACCAAATACTTTCTAATTCTTCTTATACCTCTTCACATCAATTCGGACTTCAAAACTTGTGTGGGCTGTCAAGTGATTGTTTCTTGTATTTCTTCTCTTTGACTTGGACCATGATAACACTTAAGTTGAGATACATGAAAAACTTGATGGATGAACACACTTTGGAGTAACTTCATCTTGTAGGCTACTTCTCCAATTCTAGCCACAATTTGATTAGGGCCGAAATACTTTGGTGAAAGCTTGGTTATAGGGTTCTTGCTTAGGAAAAATTGCCCATGACGAATGCGCTTAAGCCATACCCAATAACCCACTTGGAACTCTCTATCCTTTCTTTGCCTATTATAGACTTGTTTCATTCTATTTTGGGCATGCTTAATATTTTTCTTTAAAATTCTTAGGATCTCGTCTCTTGCTCTTAATTGTTGATCCACTATAGGAATGTTAGCCATTCTTTTTTCATATAAAAGAGTTTGATGATGAAGTCTTCCATAAACTGCTTCATAAGGAGTCATTCCCATAGCAGAATGAAAAGAAGTGTTGTAGCACCATTCAACCCATGGTAAGTAATTAACCCACTCATCTTGTTTCTCACTTGTAAAATATCTCAAATAAGTTTCAAGTGTTCTATTTACCACCTCTGTTTGTAGATGATTTGTTATGCTAAAACACATTTTAGTGCCCATTAATGTAAAATACTCTTTCCAAAATCTACTAAGGAAGGCCGGATCTCTATCACATGTGATAGTCTTAGGCATGCCATATAACTTAGCCACATTTTGCAAAAAGTTTTTGCTACCATTTGCACTGAGTAAGTGCTAGGTAAAACTATAAAAGTGAGCAAATTTAGATAGTCTATCTACCACCACAAAAATCACTTCTTTCTTTTGTGAAGATGGAAGCTTTTCAATAAAATCCATACTTAGGTCGGTCCATATTTGTGATGGAATAGGGAGAGGTTGAAGAAGACCAGGATGTCTAATTCTTTCATATTTGCTTGCTTGACACACTTTGCATTCCTTCACATATTTTTTATGTCTTTCTTCATGTTGGACCAATAGAGTTCGGTTTTGACTCTTTTCTAAGTCTTATAGACTCCTTTATGTCCTCCCACTATTGAATTATGAAAATGTTCCAAAACCTCATTAATAAGTGAAGAGTCACTTGGTAAAACAAACTTATCCTTAAAAAATAACTTGTCTCCCTTCACCATGTAAGAGGGATTACTAGTAGGATTCAGTGTTGTTAGAGGCGAACGCCTCAGTACCTGAAGCGTACGCCTCTGAGACAAAGCGCAAGCTCAAGGAACCGAGGCACTATAGGGAGGCGTTTGCAAGCTTGAAGCACACACTTCAAATGGGTGAAGCGCATGCCTCGCGTCGAGGTGCGCTTTGCTTCTAAGGCATACACATCATGTAAAACTCATAAAAAAAACCACATGGACACGTGTCAGACACGCATCAGAGGTCGTTCTGCGGTGGTAGACCCAGATTGGATCTAGGCCCGGCCCGGACCTGCCCCAGGGCCTGGGTTCTTGAATAATCAAGCATGTATCTTTAAAAGATGCAGGCTGAGAGGGGTGAGGGGTAAAACCCTCACCACTCTCTCTCTCTCTCTTCTCCCTTCCGTCTCTTCGACTCCTGTCTCCTCCCCTTTTTTCGCCCGCCGGCGATCGTGCCAACGACCTTCACCCGCAACATCCCTCACCGGAGCTCCTGTGAGCCACCCCTCTGCTGACAGGCCCCGTCACTCCCTTCTCTCTGTGTTTGCCGACATCCATCTTAGCGACCACCCATGGCCGGTGGCAGGAAGACGTCGGCGACAATGTCGCCGTCCATCTTCCTCTTCTTCTCTTTATCTCCCCTCCCCCATGTTCTCTCTGCTAGCGTCGACACCCTCCTGTCAGGCACCCTAACCCCCCTTGCCCATTTGTTGGGTATTTCTGCTGTTACCAACCACCCCCGATCTCCCTTTCCCCTTCTCTACTTTCGTTGGTGACCGGCGACAGAAGCCGCCAACGACAACATCGCCAACCTTCTTCTTCTTCTCTGTGCCCTCTGACCATCTGGAGTTGCTCTCTTTGTCTTTAGCTGGCACTACCTCACCGAAATCCTTCTCGACACTCTTCGTTTGACGTAACACCTCGCCTGAACCCCAATGCCGGTGGTTCCCATGTATATCTTTTCCATGTACTCTCACCTGTCTCGCTGGAGATGTCAGCAAGAGGTCGCCAACCTCCTGCCTCCCTTTCCTTCTTTTTCGTTTGTTAGTACTTCTTATTTTATACTGTCGTTTATTAGTAGTTCTTATTTAAAAATTTTATTATTTTATTAATATTATATATTTTATTATTTTGATCATGAAGCTTACGCTTCAACGCTTCGAGGCTTACGCCTCGCTTCATAACAGGCTCAATGCCTGGCTTCGCCTTATCACATTTAACAACCTTGGTAGGATTCTCTCTTAATTCTTGAATTATTTTTTGAATCTTTTCATTTTCAATTTGAGCTTGACTTATCCTTTCCTCAAAGAAACAAGAGACATTGGAAATTATTAGAAGAGAGTCATTGTCCATTCTTCTTGATAAAGCATCGACAATCACATTTTGCACCCCACTTTTATACTTGATTTCAAAATCATAGCAAATGAGTTTTGTAAGCCACTTTTGTTGTAGAGGTGTAGAAATCCATTGTTGTAAAATATACTTAAGACTTTGGTGATCCGTTTGGATTAAGAAATGCCTTCCAAGCAAGTAAGGGCTCCACTTTTCCAAATCCAACACAATATCAAGGACTTCTTTTTCATAAGTAGGTAGACTTTTGCTTTTTCCCGTAAGTGCTTTACTCAAGTCAGCCAAGGGATGTCTTTCTTGCATAAGCACGACCCTAATACCAATGTCACAAGCATCAGTTTCAAGGATAAAAGTTTTGTCAAAATTCGGCAAGGCAAGAACCGGTGCCTCCACCATAGTTTGTTTAAGTCTAAAGAAAGCTTGTTCAGCTACCATATTCTATCCCTAAGAGTTCTTTTTCAACAAGACCATGAGAGGTTGGGCAATGGCACCATAATGCCTAATGAATCAGTGATAGTATCCCATGAGTCCCAAAACCCCTCTTAGAGCCTTAATGGTGCATGCGATTGGCCAACTAGACATTGCTTCAATTTTGTCCAGATCGACACTAACTCCTTTACTTCCCACTATATGCCCAAGGTATGACACACTTACTTGTCTAAAGCTACATTTGCTTTACTTGGCTAAGAAAATATGTTCCCTTAAAACCTTGAACACAATTTTGACATGTTTGAGATGGCCATCCCAATTGGCACTATAGACCAAAACGTTATCAAAGAAGACCAAAACGAACTTCCTTAACATTGGTTTAAATATGTCATTCATGGTTCTTTGGAAGGTAGCTAGCTCATTTGTCAACCCAAATGACATAACTAAGAATTCATAGTGACTATCATGTGTGCAAAAAGCAGTCTTCTTTATGTCTTCATTTGACATTCTAATTTAATGATCACCAGCTCTTAAGTCAAGTTTTGATAAATATTTGGCACCAAACAATTCATCCAATAATTCATCAATGACTGATATTGGATGCTTGTCTTTGTAAGTCACTTCAATTAGTGCTCTATAGTCGATGCAAAACCACCATGTATTATCCTTCTTACACACAAGTAGAATCGGTGAAGAATAAACACTTGAACTTGGACGAATGATGCCACTCTCAAGCATCTCTTGCACTAGTTTTTCAATTTCACTTTTTTGTGCAAAAGCATGCCAGTATGGTTTTATGCTTATCGGCCCTTGTCCCTTCACAAGTGGAATATGATGGTCTTAGGAGCGAAAATGAGGCAACCTTTTAGGTTCTCCAAACACATCTTGAAATGACTCAAGTAAATCATTCATATCAGATAGGTCTTGTTCTTCTAGCTTGGAATCTTCTTTAGGTTCAAGTGGTTATGCCAAACATATAAAAGCCATATGCGTAACTGGAAAGATTTTGCGCGCCTCTTGGCTATCAACGATTTCTCCATCGAATGTGTTATTAGCTTTTAGACTCATAGGCCATCCCACCTTGGCGAATGTCATCTCCATATTAGTAAAATTTCATGTGACACTTCTAAGTGAGCGTAGCTAACACATCCCAAGGACAACATCAGCCCCATGCATAGGCAAGACAAACAAGTCAAGATTGAAATGAGAGCTTTGGAGGTTAAGCTCAACATCCGTGCAAAGGTGACTACACTTGCGATGACTTCCATCTCTCACTGTGACATCGAATTTTGGGTATTCATGTGGCTTAAACTTGAATTTAGACACCAAGTCCTTTCTTACAAAATTGTGGGTAGACCCTGTGTCTATAAGCACTTTAACTTTCTTATGAGATAAGGTGCTGAAAACTTTCATGAAATTTGGGGAAGATTTGCTTTTCAAAGCATAGCATTGACCGATTGGTTCTTGATTATCATCAATTTTCTCTTGGTCCAATTCATCCATGATCTCTTCTTCTTCCGATTCACTCTCACCTTTATTAGTAGTCACTATTAAACATTTGAAAGAGTTACACTTGTGACCGGGCTTCCAAATGCTCTTGCACTTAAAGCATAATCCTTTTCTTCTTAATTCATTAAACTCTTTCAGAGATATGCACTCTACCTTAGGGTTATTGGAACCTCTAAACTTAACTTCCTTATTAGGTGTGGGCCTTGGTATTAATTTAGAATTTGAAGTGGAATTCCATGAACTCTTGCTCATCCCGTGCATTCTTTTGTGTTTCTCCTCAATTATGCAAGCTTGAAGATAACAATCCTCAAGTGAATTAGGATTTTGAGCTAAAAGCTCATGACGAATGTCATCTTTAAGTCCTCCTATGAAAGCGCTCAAGAGTGCTCCTTCATTCTATTCCTCACATAAGGAGCATAAGTCTTTGAATTAAGCTTAATATTCTTGCACGATTCTCATTTGACGAAGTTGTTTCATCTCAACCCCATGGTTGGTGAAAGGTGTAAGACCAAACCTTTTGATGATTTCTTGTTCAAGAATATCTCAGGTTGGATATCAATTCCTTTGATCGAACCATCAGAACCATCTAAGCGCTTCTCCTTTAAAGCTCATAATGGCACATCTTACCTTGTACTCAAACCTCATGTTGTGGCTTATAAAGAATTGTTGTGCTTTGTATAACCACTCTATGGGATTTTTTCTCGAAAATATAGAGAAAGAGAGCTTTATTGATCTTGGAAAGTTCACCTCATTTTGGTTTTCAAAGTGTGCGTGAGTTCTACCATAGCTCACAAACCCTGCCATATTTTCGTAAGC
Source organism: Nuphar pumila (assembly GCF_984573655.1). Lineage (NCBI taxonomy): Eukaryota > Viridiplantae > Streptophyta > Magnoliopsida > Nymphaeales > Nymphaeaceae > Nuphar > Nuphar pumila. The sequence continues at coordinate 182,450,730 of NC_143249.1, read as the reverse complement.
ATGCATATCTTCATCGTGTGTATAATCATCTTTGAAAGGTGCCTCGTTTGGAAAGGTTGCATCCATGTGATTCCTTTGCCATCACTCACCCTTCCCGCATGGGCTGTGCACGGGCGACACACTACCGCACACTGCATAAGTAGGCACCACTCTACCAGCCTCACAAAATGCACCACACACGTTATGTAGTGGTGCTTCATGTCTATAGCCCCAAGTGGCTAAACCTTCACCTACACCACATGCATCTTGCACATCACGCATGCCCCATGCACCAAGCGCGCCACGACCACCATGCGCATTGTGCATGCCATGCATGCCCAGTGCATCACGTGCATCATGTGTATAGTGTTCGTCACACATGTCAATCGCTTAGCGTGCATCACACACGTCTGCCATATAGCGCATGTCAGCTACATAGCGTGCATCATGCTTTAAAGCACCATGCACATTGCATATCTTCGCCTTGTGCCAAGCTGCACGAGCGTTTGGTGTTTTGTGCGCAAGTGCGCAGAACCGAAAGGTGTTTGCACCATGTGCGCTCTGCATAGTCCAATCATTGGACTCATAAAACATCAATGGTACTCCAAACCGTGTGTGAGGCACTTCATGTGCTTGCCTCTCAGATGTTCCAACTGAAGGATCCTCATCCGGTGCAGCCTATTTCTCGGTTGGATCTTCCGTCAGAGGTTGTTTTCCCACTGCACACAGGTGTAGCATGATCTCTACCAATGTTTCTGATAGATCTTGCTATAGAGTGGAAAGTTTGCTATTGAACTGATTTAACTTCCCTTTAACCAACACAGTACAAGTTGTGATCAGCTCATGCTTCTCATCCAAGCGTTGTTGAAGTTGTTCTAGCACGTCCTCTTTGAACAACGTTGCTTTAGGCGGCATAGACTCTGATACCAATTGATATGCCGTTGCTAGGATCGTTCACCGCCTTGAACTTCTTCAACAGTGCACATATGCACTTAGATCTTCCACACTCACTGACGCTAACAAATTCGCTCAACGCACACAAGTGTGGCTTAACATGCACACGCAGGCACAACGTGATACGATGCTCACAAATGCAGTGAAGCTTGTGCTCGCAAGCATGTGTTCAATAACACACACAGGCACAATGCTTGAGATGCGCGCAAGCATTCATCGCACATGATCTTACAGAGTTTCGGTGTCTAACAAAATGCAAAAGGTTCAGAATGCACTAAGGTGTGCAGGTGCACAGTTCTGCAGGTGCGTTGTCTTCTCTACTTTGTAATTACAGAGTTTATCTTGCAGAGTTGAATGTTGGTAGTCTTGCACAATTACAGTAGCTGTAGGTCAAACTAGACAGAGTTGTCTATGAATTGCTAATGCACTTATCTTAGTCAAACAAATCAGGGAATCAAGCTGATGCTCATCTTCACTGGAGTTTTTGGATAGTTGTTGCACATCCAATAGTGATCTGGTCTGGCATTATGCACTTGCCAACTTTGGATCCTCAATTAAACTACTTGTAGTCGATTAACGTAAATGACATATAGATCACAGTCAGAATTCACATGGTAATCGTAATTGCACTTAGCTGCAATTAATAATTCAATGATCTAGAGTATTCAAACTCTAAATGCATCGACACAGTGTCTTAAATCTTCAATGCTATAACCAGTTGGAAGTCGTTAGCTAAATGCGATGAAATGATTCGATCGGATGATGAAGTGAATGATCCTGCACTAGACTATGACAGATCTAGTGAGGCCGATTCCTCTTTGATGAGGCCTTCTCCATAGCTGGAGCCAAAACATAAACTTTATTGATCTGAAATCTCAAAATTACAAACTGACTCAATTACAATTGATTGAATGATTAAATAGCTTTTTCTACAAAGCTTCTACTATTTATAACATTTGAATTCCATTTGGTGCCAATAGCTTGGGTGGCCCATGGATCAATTCCCCCTATGGACGACCTTTGCTGCATTGTTGAAACCATGAAATCCTTACCTGCTAATTATTGCACATGCTGAATTGCCTGGACTACCCAAACTACACACTAACTTGCACCAACTGACCCGGCTATGCACTACGCAATCTCAGCTTAGCCCTCTAACTGAATGCCTCTTTGTCCAAAACATTGCCTAACCGAGTATCACTTACCTTTCTGTCATGTATAGCTCGGTTCACCCTGCTTGAGACTAGCCATTTCACTTGGGTTTGTATTAGAGGTACTGGCATTCACATCAACTGGTTGTGACTGTTGTCTTCTTCATCAGCAATGAATGACTTTAGGTTACTAACGTGGAAGACTGGATGTGTTTGAAAGTACTACCAAAAGCTTTCATTGCCAAGGCATATATTTCAATAGAACGTATGACTTTTTGCTTAATGTATTTTAGTGGTATTGATACTATATTTAACCATCGAGATCAACATGATAATAGGGCCCAACATAGCAAGGACACTTGGTTTGTCTGTATTCTCACATAGTATTCGCGTGAAAGCCAAAAGCGGTTTACCAATTGTACTTTCATATTAAGAACGTGCGAGAGCTTATTGATATGTACTGGACAACTGCATTGAGTTTGAGTTGTATCTAAGGGAACACAAGCAGATAATCCATAATTTATGCAATAATGTTCAAAAAGTTATAATATGACATGATAATGACTATCATACTCAAGGGTTTTAGAAGGCTTCCATAAGTATTACCAGAAGTTTGAAACCCATAATGTAATAGAACAACATCCTCCCGAGGGATGTGACTCTAGAGCGTGAAAACTGATTTGCAAGTTTTTCAACAAAGACTATTGAACGGTAAATATTGATTACATATTTATAAGTAAATAAATGCTTAATTTTGTTGATTTACATATTTATATTGATTTCATCTACTAATTGTTTTTTTTTTATTCACAGTAGGTGTCGAAGAAAAAATCGGTGAATAGAGCAAAACAAACAATCCTACATACTAGTGGATCGTCTTCATACCTCCAAAGGTATCATACAAGTGTAAGTTTCTTATTTTGTAAGTTTAATTTTTTTAATATAGTATAGTGTTAAATATGTTTGATCTAATAAATTCTTAATTTGTTATTTGCATACTGAAATAGATGGCCAGACATTGACGATGAGTGTGTTTTATAAAGAAATGTACACCCATTGAGATCATAAGACATTCATTTATAGCGAAGTAGAAAACACCTTTATAAATAACTCACACTTTGTAGTGCTACATTCATTCATTCTATTTTGTACATTATCATTAGTTACTGATAACAATTTATAAATAACGTGCAGACGAAGTTGCAATCTATGGAGATTGAAATTTAAACATCTTCTTTACATGGAGGCCCATCGATGACATATCGAGAGGTCTTTGCCAAGGTCATCGGAGAGCGGTATAGACACATGAAAGGAATGGGTGCATTTATCATTCTATCCAAACTATCATTCTATAGTTAAATATGAGTTTCGAACCTATCTTCTCAACTTTAGGCAACACAGGCAGAACTCTAACAATTAAGAGAAGAATAAAGGACAGACTGAGAAGAACATGAGCGAGAAAGAATAAAAAATGAGCGACAAAGACAAGAAATGGAGCAAAAGGGAGAAGAAGCTAAGAAGTTCAAAAAAGAGATGCATGCCTTCATGAATGCACACAGACAAAACTCCCCGTAGATCCAAAATTTTTAAACTATCTTTGTTTAACTATAATTTTCTACCTTGATACAATTTCTAAACTCTTTGTTTACTTGTTTATGATGTAATTAGTTTGATTCTCTTATGATAGGTGTATACATTTTTAAGGTTATGTAGCATCTAAGTAAGAAACTTGACAATGTTGTGTATTTTGACTCATTCTTATTACTTATATGTGTTCACAGTCTTGAAATTCATGTATTCTTTTAATGTGTTTGACAATTTTGACTGAGTTTTTTCTTACAAAGATGGGGTGTTGTTGTTTTAGTTTGTGATCTTAGAACTATAAGATGTCTCTCTCTCTCTCTCTCTTGAATTCCATGTCGATTCAAGTTTGTATTTAGTTAAGCATGAAGGCTAAGTAACTTGTCTCATTGTGCTTCTTGTTGCAAGAGCTTGAGTTGGAGAAGTTCATCACACATCATGTCTCATTCACTATGATCAACAAGGCATTTTTCCACAAGCACCATCTAATATACAATTCCAAGTAAACAACAATTTTTCAATATATTAAAAGCACCTTTTTGCTTGCCTATTTTCATTTTATATATATATATATATATATATATATATATATATATATATATATAGAGAGAGAGAGAGAGAGAGAGAGAGAGAGAGAGAGAGAGAGAGAGAGAGAGAGAGAGAGAGCCAAAAAGTGATCAAAATTACGTAAAAGTGAAACTCAACAAAGCATTGAGTCTCACAAACACAAACACAAACACAAACACAAACACAATAACATGAGAACACCATTAACCCAAAAACAGAAAACCCGAACATAAACAGAAAACTCATCAAGGACCACAAACATCTAGATGGGGATCAGTTGGTGGCAGAGGCAGGTCTTTGAGGTATATGCAAAGGATAGCATACACATCAGCCAAGACCCTATGAGTCAGACAGTTAAGGCTGAACGGGACATCCCAAAAAGTAGCATAATTTCTGGCCATCCATATGAGCCACCACATTGTAAATAACCAAACTCTCCAATTAGTCCTCCACTTCTTTTCGCGTCTAATTATAGCAGGGCCGAGGATAAGCTCCAACGCAAAGCGACCATCCCGCACAACAACTGATGGAGTCCTTCAAGTTTTAAAAAACAATTCTCGAAACACTACACACGACAAAAAAAGATGTGTAGTTTATTCAGCCTGTCCACAAAGCACACACCAATTGGGAAACTGAAAACCCATCCTCTTGAGAGAGAGAGAGCCATGCTTATGTAGTTGTTCTCTGTCATGACTAGCCTTGCCATGTGATCCTTAGTTACAGATGCACCAAGTGGATGGAGAGTGTTGTTGTTTTCATAAGGATCATCATGTAATCATCTCGTTATCACTAAACCTTTTAACAATTTCTTACTCTTCCTCATCCTCCAAATCTAGTCAAGCAAGTAGACTAACTTGGAGTAATTGCATATGTCAATGGATACTCTATCAGTAATATCTTCATTATGTGATTAGCACACTTACGTCTTGTGAGTGGATTGATTTATTTGTGCATTGACAACTATGTATCTTGCTTGTCCAATATGTTTTATTCTCCAGTATTTTTGTTGATACAGAATTAATTTTTTTGTCTTTTCTAATGGTAAGCCCTTTGTGGGTGGTGCATATGTTCTCCTTATTTCTTCTGGCTGGTCGTGCACTGATTGTGAGTTTCTGTTTTGAAATACTATTGTCTTACATTTAGTTCATAAACTATGTTGCAAAGTGTATCTGCCTCATGGCTTCAATTGAACTCATGATTTTTTTTTAAGTACTTCTTCCACCTCCCGTTAGGGATGGCAGTGGACCGGGGGAAAGCGGGGCCCCGCCCCGCCTCGCCCCGTTTGGACCGGGGATGAAGGGTATGAAACGGGGATGGAGGCGGGGGTGGAGGATAAAATCCATCCCCGCCGCAGAGGCGGGGCGGGGGTGGACGTGCACTTTTCCCCGCCCCGCCCCATCCCCGCCACAATCCCCGCCCCAACCCCGCCCCGACCACTTTTCCCCGCAATATCCCCGCCCCGCCCCGCCTCATCCCCGTTTGGACCGGGGATGAAGGGTATGAAACGGGGATGGAGGCGGGGGTGGAGGATAAAATCCATCCCCGCCGCGGAGGCGGGGCGGGGGTGGAGGATGAAATTTTGAGGCGGGGCGGGGGTGGAAACCTTGTCCCCCGCCCCGCCCCACTGCCATCCCTACCTCCCGTTGTAGTTTATTCACCAAGAGTGCTGCCAGTGTATGTCTACGAAGCACATGGGGATTCTGTAAAAAATGTCAGGTTGGTTGGTGCCGAGGATCTCGTTTGCATGGGAAATGCATGTGGTGATATTGATTTTGTCCAAGTTAATTTTGTAGATAAGTGCTGCTATTTATTGTTAGATGTTTCTATCCATATTTTGCTTATGAGTGCATGTTGTGGTTCCCTGCATCTGACATAAGTGAGTTTGTGGGTCGCAGTGCTGCATTTTTTATTATCTATGGGATTGCACTTGCCACTGAATGCTGGGGTATTGCTGCTAGCTTGAGCATTTGTCCACCTTTTGTTGGTGTTGTATCTGCAATTACTCTCATTGTAGCCTTTGGTTTTGCTGTGTCTCATCCATGTTTGACTCTTAAGATATGCCCACTGCCTTGTGTTGTGTCTCGTCTATGTTTGACTCTTAAGGTATGCTCATTGTTGAGCTTGATACAACAACAACAACAACAACAACAACAACAACTACGCCTTCATCCCAAAACAATTGGGGTCAGCGATATGAACCAAAAAAGAAATTCATTTTGGGTCTTCCACATGAATCCTTTTCCTCCAATCATTTCTATCCAACGCCATGTCCTTGGTGAGGTTCAAAGCATTCATATCCTTTCCTATCATCTCCATCCAAGTCTTCCTAGGCCTACCCCGACCTCTTTTAACTAATATATTTTCCCATTTCTCCAACCTTCTAACTAGAGCATCATTAGGCCTTCGCCGAATATGTCCAAACCACCGTAAACGATTCTCTCGCATCTTATTTTCAATGGGTGCAACACCTACCTTCTTACGTATCTCTTCGTTCCGAATCTTATCTTTTATTGTATTTCCACACATCCATCTAAGCATCCGCATCTCAGCTACACTCATTTTTTGAATATGATGTCTCTTGGCAGCCCAACATTCCGTACCATATAGTAAAGCGGGTCTAATAGTCGTCCTATAAAACTTTCCCTTCAACCGCAATGGCATTCTACGATCGCACAACACTCCAGTAGCACTTTTCCATTTCATCCACCCAACCTTTATCCTATGATTTACATCTCCATCAATTTCTCCATACTTTTGAATGATGGATCCCAAATGTTTGAAATAATCATTCACCGGTATATCTTGCTCACCAAGCTTCACTACACTCCCATCACTACTTCGTTGCTTACTAAACCGACATTCCATATATTCAGTCTTACTCTTACTCAACTTAAAACCTCTAGCTTCCAATGTCTGTCTCCATAATTCTAACTTAGCATTAACCCCAGCTCTAGACTCATCAATCAAAACAATATCATCAGCAAACAACATACACCACGGTACATTTTCTTGAATTGATCTCGTAAGCTCATCCATCACTATCGCAAATAGGAAAGGGCTTAAAGCAGATCCTTGATGTAACCCAACCGTTATCGGAAAATTGGTTGTCACCCCTCCACAAGTGCGGACATTGGTTACTACTCCTTCATACATATCTTTAATTATACTAATGTACTTGAGAGAAACACCTTTCTTCATCATTGTCCACCAGAGAACGTCCCTAGGTACTCTATCGTATGCCTTCTCTAAATCAATAAAAACCATATGCAAATCTTTGTTCCTCTCTCTATATCTTTCAATAAGTTGTCTAAGAAGATGTATAGCTTCCATAGTTGATCTTCCAGGCATAAAACCAAATTGATTCTCCGATATCATGACAACCTTCCTCAACCTAGACTCAATCACCCTCTCCCAAAGTTTCATAGTATGACTCATGAGTTTTATACCATGATAGTTTGTGCAATCTTGTATATCACCCTTATTCTTATATAAAGGCACCAAAGTACTCTTCCTCCACTCATTAGGCATCTTATTTGTTCGCCAAATCAAGTTAAAAAGATTTGTCAACCATTCTAAACCTTTCTCTCCCAAGCATTTCTAAGCCTCGATAGGTATACCATCTGGGCCAACTGCCCTTCTTGATTTCATTTTCTTCAAAGCCTCTGCAATTTCTTTCTTTTGAATCTTGCGCATGAAGTCACGATTTATCTCATGAAAAGGAATGGAGAAGTCTCCAAGATCTTGAGCATGACTATCATTAAATAGCTTATCAAAATAATCTTTCCATCTCTCCTTAATCTCCTCATCTTTGACTAAAACCCTTTGCGTTTCATCTTTGATACATCTAACCATACCCAAATCCTTCGATTTCCTATCTCTCATCTTTGCAAGCCTATAAATATCCTTCTCGCCTTCTTTGGTATCCAACTTGTCATAAACCTCCTTATATACCTTAGCCCTCGCGTTTCGAACAACTTTTTTAGCTTCCTTCTTTGCTATCATATACTTCTCCAAATTCTCATTATCACGACTCTTACTTAGATTTCTATAACACTCTCTTTTAACCTTAATAGCTAATTTGACATCCTCGTTCCACCATGATGTATCCTTACCTAGTGGTGCACCGCCTTTAGACTCACCCAATACCTCCTTAGCTACTTTTCTCATACCACCCGCTATCTTATTCCACATTGATTCTGAATCCTCCTCGAGACACTAATCAACTTCCTTAACTACCTGCTCTACAAACATTCCTTGTTTAGCTCCTTTCAGTGCCCACCACTTAATTCTAGGATCTATCCTATGTCTATCCCTTTTGCGGCATTGTCTAATTCTAAGATCTAAAATTAAGACTCTATGTTGTGTAGCTACACTTTCTCTTGGTATAACCTTACAATCGATGCAACAACCCCTATCTCTCTTTCTAAGTAGGAAAAAATCTATCTGACTCGTATTAACCCCACTTTTAAATGTTACTAGGTGAGACTCCCTCTTCCTAAACCAAGTGTTTGCTAAGATCATATCATAGGACAAACAAAAATCTAAAATCCTTTCTCCACTTTCATTTCTTTCTCCTATACCATAGCCTCCATGGATATTCTCAAATCCATCCCTACTAATGCCTACATGTCCATTAAGGTCACCGCCGATGAAAAGCTTTTCTCCATAAGATGTCTCTTGTACTACTCCATCTAAATCTTCCCAAAATTGATGCTTAATGGAATCATCTAAACCTACTTGAGGTGCATAAACACTAATAATATTAATAATATCCGTACCTAATACTAATTTAATAAGTAAAATTCTATCACCCTTCCTACGGACCTCAACTACATTATCTATAAACTGACGACTCATAACAATCCCTACTCCATTCCTATTCCTATTTATTCCTGTATACCAAATCTTATATCCCCAAGGTTCTATCACTTTAGCTTTCTCACCTACCCATTTGGTCTCTTGAAGACATAAAATATCAATCTTTCTCCTACACATAACACCTACTAACTCTACCAACTTACCAGTTAAAGACCCTATGTTCCAAGTGGCTAACCTAATTTTATGGTCTTGGACTAACTTCTTTACCCCCACCCGTCCAACAAAGTGAGGGAACCCTTGCCTATACGACACCACACCCGGGCGCCGGTGTGACGCGTCGCTTCTGGGCGACGACCTAGCAACCCTTGCACATTTATCACTGCCTCCGGGCCTAGAGAGTACAGCGCGTCGCTCAGTAGGGAACGCCCCAACGAAATTCTCATATTGGTTCATTTTCATAGGATATGACAGTTTTTATGCTGGCTGTCACAGGCCTACCGCAACCCTCCTCCTTTATCCGGGCTTGGGACCGGCAGTGTATAACTACACAGGCAGAGTTAATGATATGTTGAGCTTGATGAAGCCTTTAAATATGATATGTTGCAATTTGTATTACTGAATCTCTTTGTTCATTCTTGAATGCTGCCTCATGTCTAAAGTTGTAAAAAAAAAATGGAAACTAATTTTTAGCTTTTTATTTGTAGGTTTATAGACAATAACAACAAGATCCATGTCTTGCCATTATAGGCGAGATCCCTGTCTCACCAATATAGCTTATACCAATGAGTTAATTCTCCCTATATAGCCTACAATAGCAAGTAAGGATCTCACCGTTTTATCCTATCTCTCATAGAAACAACCTCACTGTTAAAGATTTCCATACTACTATTAGAGTTTCACGAGATTTTTCACTGGTATTGGTTCACCCTTTAACAATGAGCTATAAATATGACCATTGTTACTTAACAAAGGCCATTTCTTTTCAGTGACTTTTCGAAGAAAATTCTCGCTATTATAGGCCTATAGCTGCAAAAAATAAGGCAATTGTAACAAGATATACCATTGCTATTGACTAGCATCCTGGTAGTGGTAGGTTACATAAGCGAAGTTCGTGAGGTCTGCAAATGTGTGATGCAAACTTGTCGAGCTAGAATCAGACAATACGCAAAAGTAAGGACATTCACAATATATATTTTGAAGGTTATACTATATTTGCAGACGTACATTGAAAGTATTTAGTTAAAGGAGATTCACACATTTGAGGATAGTTGCAAAATTTATTTGTAAAGGTCGTGCTATATTTGTGGGCGTACTTAGAGAGTATTTAGTTAAAGAAAAGTAAGGCAAATATTTGATGTGTTTGATATCTAGGCAGGTAAACGTGAATTATGAGTTACAAGTATGGCAGTTATACGTGAATTAATTATCCTGATCATTTCTATAATTAAAAGAGTTTCATACTAATTCTTCTATCAATGTCTGAATTTTATATCTTTATATTAATTGTAATATATATTTGTCAATCCCATCAAAGAAAGCTGTAATTTTGTTCAATTGCATACGTTTGTTTTGATCAAGATAAGATTTCTTCTTGAACTTTCTTCTACATATATATATATATATATATATATATATATATATATATATATATATATATATATATATATATATATAACATATTATCGTTTTTTCTGTTATTCAACCAATTATAGAAAATAAAGGTTTCGTCATTTGGCATTCTTTTATTTTAAAAGCATTTTAAGGAGTCACTTTTTGGTCCAGTTGTTTTCTTCAAAAGGCATATGAGTTGAAGAACAAATTTGGTGGATGCAGGATGCATGTTCTAAGTTGATGGCGATATTTCGTTTCAGTTCAACCACAATAAAAAAAGAAACCATTTTTTCCATTTAAGTGCCAGTATTATTCTTAATTAACAAAGTCATATTTGCTAAGGGACAATGAATTTGTACTTTCAGCACTCAATCCCTCAGGATGGTCTAAGTTGATGGCGATTGTCTAAAAGAAAAGGTGCCGTTTTTTTTTTTTTTCATTTAAATGTTTTCCATATTAGTCTTAACAAGGTCCTATTTGCTGAAGGACAACGAATTGGTACTTTCGGCACTCAAACACTGAAGTACGTAACACATTCGAGAACTAAATTTACGGCATTGGCATATAGCTTTCCACGTTTTAACTCACCGAATTGTCAAAGGACAAAAAGCAACGCAAAGGTAGAATATACACCCAACAAAGGGATTCATTTTGCATGGACATCTTTTGTTAGACAAAGAGTGCCTACAGTCATATCGACCGAAACGTAGGTGACATTCTTCTCAATGATACGCCAAAAGAACATCGTTCAATGTGGAAGTATTTATACCTCAACGCTTGGCCCTAGATGCCCACATTAGACGTCCTTTTAACTCTGAAACCGCCTACCTGTTACAATCAGGTCAGTGTTTTCAGGACCGTGTAATGATCACGCATTGGCTCATAAAAACAAAGATACAACTTGTATGATGATTATCAGTAGCTTAAGTAACGGAACCAATTTCGTGAATAATTTCATGCTATAGTTTGAAATGGTCACTTTTTATATGAACTGACATATCCCCTGAGATTGAAACCATGCATCCTCATTATATTAATTAGGTGAAACATAGCCAAATTGTTGCACTTTTCAGGTTTGAGGTGTTTAAAAGGGTTCCTTTGTCTTTGGTGGGGGCGCGTATCATGCTTGCAATCAGAATGATCTTATTCACCATTCCAAAATTACAAAAAAAATGGCTCATATTTAATAATAAATAACCCCTTATAATTAATAAGGTTTCTAAACAGCAAGCACTTAAGGAGGGTCAAATGTGAATTTATTTATTAATCACCCGTTGAACATCTAGAATTGCCCTCTAGCTCGATTCCCATGAAGGGTTATCCCCTCACCAGCTTGGCAATCAAAGAAGAAAAAAACCCACGGAACTTCTTTATGATATTGATTTGCATAGAAAATATTGTAATAAACTAATCAACCACCAAGCCTATCAACTTTATTTCATTGGTCGACAGACGAAATACCCCTGATATGTGCTACGATTGGACTAAACAAGTACACTATATCTGACCAACTCTTGGAATTGTTGAAAGCTAAAAAGTTGGTTAAAAAGAATACGTTTTTTTATTTCAACTCCGCTTTTTTATTTTTCCTTGGCGAGCAAGCTGTCTAGTTTTCAATCTCACACCCAAAAGATTCTAGTTGGAAAACTCGACCTTACAGCACAAGTATGAGAATGTCTTGTCTCTATAGTGCGATACAGCCATCCCACTGCAATGTCATGTATATACCAAGTGATGGATGTTTACCAATATGAGGAGGTCAAATTACCAATCTCTCTCCCCAAGATGTTGCCAACGTTGTTGTGTAATGCCCCTACTGATATATAAAGATGCCTACTCATGGAGAGAGAGAGAGAGAGAGAGAGAGAGAGAGAGAGAGAGAGAGAGAGAGAGAGAGAGAGAGAGAGAGAGAGCACCCACATGTAAATTTGTTGAAGGTCTCATTGGGGAAACAAAACAAGGTTTTTCTCACAACGGACAAGACTAGGCCGCCCCACAGTTGGTTGTTTTAATCTCACGGTCTCCTTTGTAAGTTGTGGGACTCACTATAAAGTTTCTGATGACATAATTATTGTCAGTCATAACGGTGACCACTGATCACCAGGACGGTGAGGATGTGATGTCGAATCATTTTCCCAACGTGACTTGGGGGATCACCTGATCAGCCCTCCATTGCTCGCAGCAAACAAAATGGAGAAACCAATAACTGGAGATGATTCTCGTGTGTTCCTGTTTCTGTGGTTGAAGAGACTAAAAAAAAAATCATCGAAACAAGAAATGGAACTGAAATATAAAACTAATCTCCCCAACCTGCTTAAAGTTGAGGTGCACTAATAGCTTAAATACTGTTGTATATGCTGGCATCGGGCCTCCCCTTATTCCACGAGAGATCTGGTCAAGGGGCATGCTTCAAATTAACCTTTTTTTTTTCAAGGCACAGTATGCTTGGGGTTTCCAAGTTGTTGACACCTGTGCAAACCTCCTTTCCAGAAATTATGATGACAAGTATCAAACTTGTGAAACCGAGGCATGCCTTTTTGTGCTTGAGGCAAGCGCATCATCTGATGTCTTCTCGATCGTTAACTGGAGACTGAACTACTCGGTAGGAATTGGTTAAAAAATGAAGCATCAGTACAATTCACTAGTCCATCTCTGGCTTGCCCTGTACCCAGAATAACATGAATGATCCTCTGCCACTGTCTACCTCGAAAGTAATAAATCAGCTCAACGAATGTGGTCGTCACGGGGAACCGACCATCTTCAACTACCCTCTTTGCTGAGCAATGCCCATCTCACATGTCACAGATAGGTGACAACACTTTAAGCTTCCTCTTAGTAGCGTGACCTCCTTTGAATTACATAAAGAAACAAATGCAACAGAAGCAAAAATGAAAAATGTCACGTCTTGCTTAAGTCACAGTTAATTTTACAGATCAGTAAGGTGCACAAGGAGACCCCTTCTGCTATACCTAACCTAGTTAAACGATCATTTAATTTTGCTGCTTCTAGAGAACAGAGAGGCATGGTGTCTACGAGAATTGGTCTTGCTGACAACTCCCTCACATCAACGTGCAACTGTTGGTGTTCTCGTCATTGAACATGTCTGTGTTAAACTGTAGATTGGGCGGTGGGTACGCAGGTGGCGGGCAATACCTCGGCATCTCACAGTAAATTGGCTGCCCTTGGCCATAAGGGTGCACAGCGTATGGATCGACCGTGTGATAGTGCACCGTGTAGTGAACCACGCTGGGGTTCAAAGGGTACATGCCTAAACTCTCTGGTGGAAGGGGATGGCTCAAATCCTGTTTAACGTCTGCAACATAGACACCGTTGGATGCTGGAACATCGACAACGTTGCTGCTGGTGGAGACAGAAATGGCACTGCTGCATCCACCATCCTTCTCTGTTTTCTTTCCTTCTTGCTTGCTTCCTGCATCTTCTGTCTTCTTTTTCTGTTCTTTGTCACCACCAACTTTCTCGGACGACTCTGCTTTCTTCTCATCGTTAGAAGCCTTTTGCTTCGGATCCTCGGGGCATAACTCCGCAGGCTTGCCCATCTTCGTCAATTTCTTGATGAGGGCATCGGGATTCAATTTGCTCTCGCCCTCGACCGTCACCTTCTGCTTCGCTGAATCCACACTTACCCTGTATACCCCTGTTACCACCACCAAAGGGCACTAGCAAGTTTTAATCCCCAATATCACTTCTCATTAATCAAGTTTGTGGAAATTGGTTTGAATGGTAAAAAGCAAAAACTATGAATTAAGGATTCAAGGATGGACTTACCGTCAACGCTTCGTAGAACCTTCTTTACTTTCCTTGCACATCCATCACAATGGACGGCCACCTTCAACTCCCATTTCTGAAGTAAAGCATCAATACAACAGCATTCCATCAAAACCCAGCTCAAAAAGACGAAAAATGACGAAAAAGAGGAAAATGATTGTATCAAAAGGATGCTAAATAAAATTTGTACGTTGAAGTCTTGTGTTTTCTCCATTGATGCTCCTCGAGAAAGAAACCTTCTCACAGAAGAAGAAGGAAGTTAAGTTAAGAACCTCCTCACCAGAAAAGCTCAGAAGCTTTGATTACAGGACACAATCTCAGAGAGAGAGAGAGATGGGTACACAAATAAGAGAACTAACCAAGCCGACTAGAAGACACGTTCTGTGGGGAACTATGGGTCGTCTCCTATTTATAGTATACTTCAACTTTGCTGTGCTTTACCAACGGGGGCTCCTCTTGTTTGGTAGGTGCTATTAGTGCACGTCATCTTGTGTTGGGACGTTGCAAGTTCAAATCTCAATGGTATGATGTATAACTGCGGGGTCTGCCTAACCCCAACTTGCCTTTCAAAAAAAAAAAAAGCCTGTCTGTGCTTTGTTGTCTCCTCATTAAAGGCTACTTACATGAAGAAGAAATCTCCAAAGTCCAAACTGTCCACTACACTTTGCTACATTTTTTATGCTACACAAATGACACAGGTGCTGTGGCACGTGGAATAGTGCGACCAGTCAAATTATTTACAATGATTCTTGTTCAGCTCCTAACATAATCAAACTGGAGGCACCACGCCTCACATTTTCTTGACTGAAGGCTCACAGTGCACGTCGTTTTCTAAGGACATCCCATTCACATAAGCTTGTTTTTTTTTTTCCCTTCCAATGATTTCAGCAGTCCTAGCAGATGGACGCAAATGGTTAAAGGCAGGGTTGCAAATGGGTCGGATACGGGAAGAGGAATTTGTAAAATTTAAGCTAAGGAAATATGAAAGCGTCGTTACCTGCTCTCTATTAAGGGTGTTGTAGATGTCCATTTATGACATTTTGAAAGCTGGTTGGTGGTGGACGAGATGCGTAGCTTTTACACTGCAGATTGTGCCTAAAAAGGTCACAAAACCTTTTACACCGTTGAAGCAACGCGGAGGGTCCTAAAAGGTCAAAAAAACCCACCACTTTGTTTATTCTCTTCGTATAATAAAGGAAAGCTAAACACAAACAAATGATATGGTAGTGATGGCAATTTGTCATCGCCGGCTTCGCGTAGTCAAGGATGAGCTTCGTTGGCTGTTTTTCGACTGGATGGACCCAGCCACGGTTTGATTGTTTTTTGGGGCCAACAGTTTTTGACTCCCAGCAGCGTGCTCGTGAGTACTACTACTACTACACCAGCAGCTCGATCAGTTTCACATTATTTTGCTGGTCCGTGTCTACACGAGCTCATTGTTCCTAGGCTGCCAAATTGATGCATGCATGTTAGGTTTGAAATGGTTCCGTTCACTTTGAGTCAAGTCAGCAGTTTGGTATGTTACGGACACTTGAAAGTCAGCCACACCACAACACAAATATCTTAATATCATACCAACCAATTTTAATATTTCCTGCCCATCAAGGGTGCGTACGGGAGCTAGCCCAAGGATGCGTTAGGGTCCGACAAGTGATTTTTTTCACTCACAAGTGAAAATTATTATGCAATGGAGTCTCAATTTCGAAGATCCGGCCAGTAACTTTCAGATTTTTGAAAAACGAGGGCAACCATAGTCCCATAGCCTCTTGTTTGCTTTTTTTTTTGGATAAGCAAGCTAGGGTTAGGCAGACCCCTACCAGATACAAAAAAAAAAAAAGGATAGGCTTACATGAGAATTTCATCAAGCATTGGCGATCAGTCAGGAGGTTTGTCCTTATAGGATATCTCTAAGCCAATAAGACCGAGTCTAGCAAGGCTCCATCAGTGTAGTTATTCAGTTTTGGCATCCATATACATTTGACAGATTTGAATTGAGTAAGCTTTTGCAGGAGGGGAAACTGAATTCGGCTGATTAAGCTCTTGCTTGCCTTGCATAACATCGTTGATGGACCTGATGATGTTCAGCCTAGAGGACTCTAAGTGTAAAATCCGTCATTTTCCCTTAGTTTTGTGATATCCTGATAATAAAATTTCGAGGCATTTTTTCATATTTTTTGCGTGTATGGTTGCGTTTATATGCATTTCTCGAGAAAAAATGATCTTTATTTCATAAAAAAAAAACAAAGTTAATATAATTCTGGAAGGAGCCCGACAAGTTTCAGGGGCATTGTAAGTATTTTAGAAGTGTTTCAAGGGTATTTTGATTACAAAGGTCATAATGACCCATGAGAGATTATGACGCTACAAGCATTTTTTAGTTGCTGGGATTTTTCTGGCTTGATGTCTGAGGGTTTCATTAGTAAGATGGCTATGTTATCTGCCTGTTTCATGAGAATAAATTTCATAATATGATTTATATATATCTGAATTAAAATTTTGTTATAAAAAATTCATCCCGTGCAATTTTTATGGTTCCATGTTTAGGGGTTCCATTAGTGAGATGGTTATGTTATCATACTGTTTAATGAGAATAAATTTCAGATTCAGATTTATCTGTCTCAAATAAAATTTTGTTATAAAAAAACCATGCCATGCGATTTTTCTGGTTCGATGTTTGGGGGTTCCATTAATGAGATGGTTATGTTATACCAACCTCGTGAAAATTGGATTTCTGAAAAGAGATTTCAAGCCTAGAGGCACGTTCTTAAGATCGCTATCTTTAGAACTTCAATCGCCCCACTCCGGAAATTCCGAAGATGCGAAAAAAGGTTTTGTTACGACTGAGTTCCCAGGATACAACTAGGCTTGAACCTCAAGAGAGTCACTGCTTCGCAAGAACAGATGACCTCTCCCACACATGAACTCTGCAAGCCAAACCGAGAAGAAAGAAAGGAGAAAACTGGAGAGTCAGAGATTCTGATGATCCTCAAAAGACGAAAATAGAAGAATTTATAGACTTTTAGAGTGGCCAAAACGTTTTGCGATAAATGAGATTAATGGCCATAAATCTGACGGTTTGAAAATAGGACAAAAAAGGTACCTGAACGGTCACCCACCTTTGACTGTTAATCAAAGGCCTCCAAAACCGTCCAACAGTCACAAAGCGCCTTAATCTCAATATAAATGATATTAAACTTTTCAAACGGCCAGATATCTCAAAACCGAAAAATCAAAACAGATATTTGCGCCTCATATGCACCTCGCACCGCTGCGAGCGTGCGAAGTGCGCCATCAAAACGCCACATTGCGCCTCAAGCGCCCTTGCGCACGCACGCGCGCGCGCGCACGTGCGCGCGAATGGCGCGTCTGTTGCTGCACGATGCGCAACAACGTCCGCAAGCCACCCATGGACACAAGGCTTACCAAAGTAAAGAATGGAGAACAAAGTTTGTATTTAAACCACTAGAAAAACTGATTTCTCTTAGATATGGGACTAAAGTTTTTAAAACACTTTTGGTGGAAAGAAATCATCAATTTTAAAACTTTCCTAACAATCCCCCACTAGTTTTAAAATATAATTGGCTTGCATAGAAACTTATGTATCAGTGAGAGTGTCTGCATGACTTGAACCCCCACTATTTGAAAGAAAACCTAAATTAACCAAGGTGCTAAGTGGACTTACCTTGAACTTAGCTCCTTATATTGTTAACGAAGTTTTCAATCATACATAGGTTTCCAAAAGTTCAATTGTGTGGATTTCATGTTGGCACATTTAGAGCCTTGTGCTTTCCTGGATTCATGAGTGCTCTAGAGAATTGCCAATTCTCATAAGAAATGGCTCACATTTATACACTCATATAGGTGAGTTTGTCTAGGTATACTGTAACACACACCTTAGCCTTAAGGCTTACAAACTCATTAAGAGCTATTAGCTCAACCCTCATATTAGTTACAGCTCATGAGCACACATCAGTAATGGGCTTACATAAATATGCTCAATATCTGTCATTCACCAATTCGTTTCCCATTGAACCTATGCATGTGGGATCTCCAGCGCTCTAGGTTGGGTATCCTTAGGTGATGACTTAATTGGCTTAATTCCCATTCCCCTCGATGTTTTATTGATGACATCTCTCGAAAGGCCTTTCGTAAATGGGTCTGCCAAATTTTGACATGACTTCACATATTTCAATGAAATAATATTGTCATTAATCATTTGTCTTATAAAACTGTGTCTTAGACTAATATGTCTAGACTTCCCATTGTATTTCATATTACCTGCTTTACATATAGCTGATTGGCTATCACAAAACATTGAAATAGCAGGTATAGGCTTCTCACCTAGTGGAATATCCACTAGCATATTCTTAAACCATTCAGCTTCTCTACAAGCAGATGCCAAAGCAATAAACTCAGATTCCATTGTAGAATGAGTTATACAGGTCTGTTTCTTAGACCCCCATGCAACTGCTCCTCTTCCAAGGGTAAAAACCCAACCACTCGTAGACTTGGAATCTTCAAAATCAGTATTCCAACTTGCATCACTATACCCTTCAATAACAGCAGTAAACTCGGTATAGTGAATTCCATAGTCTAAAGTATGCTTTAGATATCTAAGAATCCTGTTCACTGCATTCCAGTGTTGATGACCAGGATTATTAGTGTATCTACACACTTTACTCATTGCATAGGCAATGTCAGGCCTTGTGCAGTTCATTGCATACATAAGGCTACCTACAACACTGGCATATTTTAATTGTTGAACACTAGCACCGTCATTAGGAGTCAATTTCATATTTGGATCATATGGGGTGCATGCTGGTGAACTATTAAGATATCCGTACTTTGTAAGAATTTTCTCAATATAATGTGATTGACATAATATAATGCCATTTTTATTTCTTATAATTTTGATTCCTAAAATAACATCTGCCACACCCAAGTCTTTCATACAAAACAAGGAAGATAAAAATCTTTTTGTTTGATTTATGCATTCACTATTGTTACCCAAAATAAGCATATCATCAACATATAAACAAATAATAATAATTGAGCTACTATCTACTTTACTGTAGACACATTTGTCCGCATCATGAATTTTAAAACCATTATGCACCAGAGAACTATCAAATTTTTCATGCCATTGCTTAGGGGCTTGCTTTATATAAGGATTTCTCAAGTTTGCAAACTTTGCGCTCTTGCCCTAGCACTACAAAACCTTCAGGTTGCTCCATATATATCTCTTCATCTAATTCTCCATTCAAAAAGGCCGTTTTCACATCCATTTGATGGATTTGAAGCTTATATATGGCAGCCATGGCAATCAGAATTCTAATAGTAGATATTCTGGTTACAGGAGCAAAAGTATCAAAATAATCAATACCTTCTTTTTGTTTAAAGCCTTTTGCAACCAAACGTGCTTTAAATTTATCGATTGTACCATCAGCTTTTAATTTCTTTTTGAAAATCCATTTGCAGCCAATAGTTTTGCAACCAACAGGTAAATCCACTAATTTCCAAACATTATTAGACATAATTGATTCTATTTCATCATTTATAGCTTCTCTCCAAAAGGCAGCATCTTGAGAAGACATAGACTCTTGAAAAGACACAGGATCATTCTCAATTAGAAATGTATAAAAGTTAGAACCAAAATTAGTTGGTTTTCTAATGCGTTTACTGAGTCTAACTTCAGTTTCTGGTTCATCAACACATTCATTAGAATATTCAATCATGTCATTTACAGGAAGTTCATCTACTATAATTCGACTGCCATCAAGAAGAGAATCAAATGCATTTTTATGTTCTATGAAAGATGCATCTCTAGATTCTACAATAACATCATTAACAATGTCCAGAAATCTATATGCTTTACTATGTTCAGCATACCCAACAAATGCACATTTAAATGCTTTAGGTCCAACCTTCTTCCTTTTATTTTCTGGAATTTTAACATATGCTAAACAACCCCAAACACGAAAATAACTCAGATTAGGTTTCTTACCAAAACACAATTCATAAGGTGATTTATCAGATTTGGAATAAGGAACTCGATTAAGAATATAACAAGCAGAAAGTATAGCCTCTCCCCATAAGTTGGAATGCAAACCCGTATTAAGCAGCATAGCATTCATCATTTCTACAAGTGTTCTGTTTTTCCTTTCTGCTACTCCATTTTGTTCAGGAGTTCTAGGAGCTGACGTTTGATGGATAATGCCATTATCTTCACAGAATTTATCAAATTCTCTACCTAAGTATTCACCTCCTCTATCTGTTCTTAAATGTACAATCTTTGTTTTAAACCTATTTTGTACTTCAGCTAGATAAAGAAGAAATTTGGAAAATGCTTCAGATTTATGTTTCAACAAATAAACATAACAAAATTTTGAGTAATCATCTATAAAGGTAATAAAGTACCTATTGCCACCACGACTCAAAACATTATCCATCGTACACACATTAGAATGCACTAATTCAAGCAATTTATAATTCTTTTCTACACTAGGAAACAGGAGTCTAGTTAGCTTAGTTTGAATGCATGTCTCACACTTATGTTTATGTTCTATTCTCACATGACACGGAAGAAGACCAAAGTTATTCATATTATGAATGCAACGAGAATTTATATGTCCTAATCGTGAATGCCAAAGAAAATAGGAGTCAACCATATAAACAGAAGTAGTAGCTTCATTTATGCTCATCTTGAACATACCACCAGTGGCAAACCCTTTTCCTACAAAGATTTTTCCTTTGGTCACAATTACAATCCCAGACTCAATAACAATCTTAAAACCATTTCGTGACAGGAGATCTGCAGAGATTAAATTTTTTCGAACTTCTGGAGCATAGTGGACATTCTCAAGTGTTAGGACTTTCCCGGAGGTGAACTTAATTTCCACACTCCCTTTTCCCAGCACTTTAGTTGAGGAAGAGTTTCCCATAAAGAGATTGCATCCCTCCCCCACTACTTCATACGACTTGAACAAGTTCCTGTCGTTTGCCACATGAACAGTGCTTCCAGTATCCAGGTACCAGTCCTTATTTGCAGCAACCATAAAGGTTTCAGAGATTACAACAACAAGCCTCTCCTCTGACTCATTTGGCTTAGGACCAGTCCTCTTCCGTTCTCTGCATTCTCTAGCAAAATGGCCAAACTTGCCACAAACATAACAACTAATTTTCTTTTTATCAGTTGGCTTTTTCTCTTTCACAAAATTCTTTTTGATTTTCTGGGTTTTCATGATTTTGCCACCCTTGTTACTAACAAAGTTCACTTTAGGATAACCTTCTTTAGGACTCGAATTCTTTTTGTCACGAAGACGAGTCTCTTCCTCAATTCGGATGTCCTTAAGAAGGCCATCTAAAGTGATTTTCTCATTTTTATGTTTTAGGTGATTCCTATATTCTTTTCAGGAATTCGGCAGTTTCCCAATGATGACAGCAACTTGGAAGTCATCATCAAGATACATACCTTCTCCTTTGATCTTATAGGCCAATATTTGCATCTCATGAATTTGAGCAAGTATAGGCTTATCATCAACAATAGAAAAATTAACATACTGATCTATGATAAACCTTTTGTTACCAGCATCTTCTGCATTGTACTTGATCTCGAGAGCATTCCACAATTCTCCAGCCGATTCCAATGGTGAATACAGGTCAAAGAGTGAATCGGCTAAAGTGTTCAGGATATGCCCTTTGCATTTGTAGTTGTCAGTATGCCACTTCTCTCGCTCTTTCTTCTGTTCTTCTGTCTCAACTTCTCCAGCAATGACAGTGGGACAGGGCTTTTTGAGGACATACTCGATATGCAGCTCGGACAACAAGAAAGATACCTTTGATTGCCACCGCTTGAAGTTTGACCCATCAAATCGATCGAGTTTTTCAAGGTCACGGCTAAGCAGATTGATGGAGTTGGATGTCGAACCAGAGGCCATAATTGAAGTTCTAAAATTGTTATACCAACCTCGTGAAAATTGGATTTCTGAAAAGAGATTTCAAGCCTAGAGGCACGTTCTTAAGATCGCTATCTTTCGAACTTCAATCGCCCGACTCCGGAAATTCCGAAGATGCGAAAAAAGGTTTTGTTACGACTGAGTTCCCAGGATACAACTAGGCTTGAACCTCAAGAGAGTCACTGCTTCGCAAGAACAGATGACCTCTCCCACACATGAACTCTGCAAGCCAAACCGAGAAGAAAGAAAGGAGAAAAGTGGAGAGTCAGAGATTCTGATGATCCTCAAAAGACGAAAATAGAAGAATTTATAGACTTTTAGAGTGGCCAAAACATTTTGCGATAAATGAGATTAATGGCCATAAATCTGGCGGTTTGAAAATAGGACAAAAAAGGTACCTGAACGGTCACCCACCTTTGACTGTTAATCAAAGGCCTCCAAAACCGTCCAACAGTCACAAAGCGCCTTAATCTCAATATAAATGATATTAAACTTTTCAAACGGCAAGATATCTCAAAACCGAAAAATCAAAACGGATATTTGCGCCTCAGATGCACCTCGCACCGCTGCGAGCGTGCGAAGTGCACCATCAAAACGCCACATTGCGCCTCAAGCGCCCATTGCTGCACGATGCGCGTCCGCAAGCCACCCATGGACAGCAACGTCCGCAAGCCACCCATGGACACAAGGCTTACCAAAGTAAAGAATGGAGAACAAAGTTTGTATTTAAACCACTAGAAAAACTGATTTCTCTTAGATATGGGACTAAAGTTTTTAAAACACTTTTGGTGGCAAGAAATCATCAATTTTAAAACTTTCCTAACAGGTTATGGTTAACATGCTAATTCACGAGAGAAAAAAAAATCAGATTGATTCATATGCTTGAAAATATTTTTTTTATAGAAACTATGCCCTGCGATTTTTCTTGGTGATGTTTGAAATTCCAATAACGAGATGGTGATGGTTAACATGCTGATATATGAGTGCTTGGTAATTGCTGTCAAAGAAACAATTATATACACACACACGTAGGCTTAAATTTTTGTTTATATAAAGAAAAAATTCTGGTTTTGGTATATGAATGCTTGGTAAATTTTGTCAAAGAAACAAATCAGTTTTGATACATAAGTGCTTGGTAATTGCTGCCAAAGAAACAAATTCCATTTTATACATACGCATGCTTAAACGTTGTTAAAAAAAAAAAGAACTCTGGTTTTGATATATGAGTGCTTGGTAATTGCTGTCAAAGAAACAAATTCTGTTTTAATATACATAAGTAGGCTTAGCAAGTGAGTTTGGTAGATCTTCGTATACGTGAGCCTTGGTAGGTCACGTATAAAGTTTTGGGGTTTAGTAAACTTGAGGGTGACAAGAGTTCTTCAATTTTTTCATAAGTTAGACATTGAAAAATAATTTTCTAAGTTAGAGTCTGTTGTAAGGTGCAGTAAGAGTTGGTTGAGCTTCAAGCTTTGGGCATAAAAGTGATCCGAGAAAGATAATAATGAGGTGATAGCACCAGTTTTAAGAAAAATAATTTCTCTTAAGTTAGAGATTTCAATGTAGCATGTTGGGCAAGGCCCCGCTTACCTAAAGAGTATGATGTAAACTAAAATGAAAAAAAATTAAATAAAAATGAAACAAGTTACACAGAGATACCTTAAGTGACTTTATACTCGCCTTGAGAGCGAGTTTGCACCAACCCCGTGGGATGTGCTGAGTTGAAGACATTCCATCTCAACTAGCGGTGGCATGTTATTGTTGTGGGCCCCCAACTTGTTAACAAGGTTGGATGAGTCCCCAACCACGATGGCTTAGGGGACACATACTTCTTTTTGTTGGAGGTTCAATGTATGCTAGCATTAGTACATTATGATTTCTTTTAAGAAAATTTGACAAAGAGTTATGAACCTTGGTTCTTGTGAAGTTAATAATAAAATACATAAAATACTTTTGGTTGAAAATACACCCTCATGTATACCGATGAGCCCATAGCGGCCCAAGCAATGGTGCTCTCATGGAAACAATAATGCTATCGAATCTTAAATATTTATTTGTGTGCATCTTTATAGAAAGCAAAAGATAAACTTAAATAAAGAAAGAAATAAAACATATGCAAGCATCTAGGTTGTGCATGGTTCATAGTGTTACCTCTTGAGTTAGAGGTTGTGTTGAGTTAAATCTCACAAAGAGTCGGGATTTGGACTCGTGTTGGGCCTTGGATCTGATTGGAGTTCAATTTGGCTTGTCGATCTATCCATGTTCGTTACCGCGAGATGGGTGGTCATGCTACCTGCTGAGACGTGTTGTTTGTCTCACTCCTGCTTTTTCCCTCCTTTTTCAAGTACCCATGGGTAGGCATGCTTAGCAACGATGGATGCGGTGAACTCAAGTATACCTGGAGCTGGATCATGAACTCTTTTACTTTCTTGGGGCTCTGTGTGTTGTTTTGAGGCTTTCATAAAAAAAATTTACAATATAAATTTTATAAAAGAAACTATTGAAGTTTACCATTGAAATTTTGTAAACTTATCATACACATTAATAGAAACATTGTTTTGTGAAACTGCATTACGTTCGCTGTGTGATGAGTTTCTTTCAAAATGATTTCAAAGATTTGAAAATTCGTCATTCCTCTATGTGCTTTATTTTAAAAAAAAATGACTCAATTTTTTGGGGGTGTCACACAAAGATAACCTCTTGTTTGCCTTGAAGAGTATCGTTGATGGACTTAATGATGTTCAGTCAAGAAAACTCAATTTCAATCAAGTAATAAGAGAGGATTTGGTTTTATATATATATATATATATATATATATATATATATATATATATATATATATATATATATATATATGAGAACTGAACATATTAGGCCTCTTTTTTTTGTTTTGCCTCATTAGGCCCTATAGTTTGAAGTGTTTTATGATAGATTTGAACTGTTAGATGTATTTAGCATGCTCAATTTAGTGGGAATCAACTCTTAGATTATGTTTTTTTGACAAAAAAAATATATTTTTATGAGTTAAAAAATTGATGCCTTCATAGCCATTGATTTTAGATCACCAAAAAACCTTGTACACAGGTCAGATTTTGGAGATCCAAAAGCCGGTTTCCAGTAAACAAAACCTATAGATCACATCTACGGTGTTAGATGTGAGAAAAAAAGTGCAAAAAACTATGATTTTTGAGCGGCCGAATGGAGCAGAACCAGAAAAGGGGGTAGTACCAGTGCATTACTCTCTCTCTCTCTCTATATATATATATATATATATATGTGTGTGTGTGTGCGTGTGTGTGTGTGATCCTTCTGCCGCCTTAAAAATTGTCTTTTTTGACATTTTTTCTCACATCTAACACCATAGATGTGATCTAAAAGTTTTGTTTAGTGGGAACCAACTTTTGGATGATCGAAATCTGACATGTATACAAGTTTTTGTGGTGATCCAAAATCAATGGCTATGAAAGTATCAATTTTTTTCAATTCATAAAAACATATTTTTTGTCAAAAAACATGGTCCAAGAGTTGATTCCCACTAAATTGAGCATGCTAAACACATCTAACAGTTTATATCTATCGTAAAACACTTCAAAACTATGGGGCAGAATAGGGTAGAACGAGAAATGGAACCTAATATGTTTAGTTTATATATATAAAGAGAAAGAGAGAGAGAGAGAGAGAGAGAGAGAGAGAGAGAGAGAGAGAGAGAGAGAGAGAGAGAGAGAGAGAGAGAGAGAGAAGTGCTAAATTGATACATTCTAAATGATGTTGGATTAACCACCACGATTTACGTGGTGGTTATCCACGATGTGGATTCATCCCCATATCTGGAATGATCGCTTCCGATAAACCAACATGGGATAAAGGGGGAACAATTATGCAAACCGTTCCCATCCCGTGCCCTATAAATCAGAGGGTATCAAGAGCAACCCTCATCAAGTAAAAGTGTGAGTAGCCTGCTAAGAGAGGGAAGAGGTCTACTCATCGGCTGCATTCGGAAGCCTGCGTTCGTGGTGGCTGCAGCCCAGCTGAGTAGAGAAATTCTCCTTGTTACCTGATCGATCACCACCGGACTGACAACGTTTCTCCTCTGCTCCAGTCGACTCCACCATCTGCAACAACAACTTGTCAATGGCTGCCTCAAGTACACATCATCTCCCTGTTGAACTGTGTTTACATAACAATCGTTATGCTTTTCTGCCACAATGCAGGGTCACCGCTACAGAGAAACCAACCTCCGACTTTGGAACCCAACATTGGGTTATGGGCCCACACCCCGCATCCGCTACATGGGATATGTCCTGGTCGTCTGGCTATGCAGGTCACCATGGGGCGACGCTGCAGGTGATCGCCGACACTGGTGACTGTCGCCGTAGGGCAAAAAAAAAGGAGCTTACCTCTGTTTTGGGGGTTTTCAATCGGGCATGGTGCGCCGGCTGCCCCGTTGTGGCTTCTTCTCCAACTGGTACTGCAGAACCGACACTGCTGTCATCGACGACTATCGAGTCGTCGATGCACGACAGCAGGCCGGACAGAGGCTATCTTTTCGCCTCACCGTCAAAAGCTAGTGACCGTTGGGTCACTGACGGTGGTGGAAACTCCTCTTTTGCCTTCAGATCACCAGCAATCATTAGATTGCAGGACCTCAGGGTCGGCAACGACGTTCCTCCTCAGCAACCGGAGAAGAAAAGTGAAATAGGGTTTTGAAAACCCTATTTAGTATTTTCAGTCCCTTTTAAAGGTTTCGGGTCAGGTTCAATCCCCGACCCGCCCCACCCGAATCTGATCCATAAAGTTATCTGGATCAAATCCAGGATTCAGATGGGAGACTCGTTCTGTTTCGACCCATGATCCACAAATCTTTGGATTTGGATCGGGTCAATGTTATGATCTGATCCATATTACTTGATCCGATCCATAAAAGGTCCTTTGGATCAGATTCGATTCTCAGGTAATGGATCCGAAGTCCATTTGACCTTGACCCGTTGTGTTTTAGGATTCGGGTCAGGTCTGAGAGGTTCATTTTGGATCTCTCTGGAACCGCAACCGATCCGTTAAGAACTTTTGGATCGGATTGCGGTTCAGACCCAAATTCGATGACCCGTACCGACCCATGATGATAATCCGGGTTGGATCCAGATACAGATCTTTGGGTCTCAGGTCCCGAATCCAAATAATGTTCTCTGGATTAGATCTGGGTAATCCGGATCTAGTTCTTTTATTAGCAGATCCAGAATCCAGTTAAAACCGGATTATACGATTCTGGATCAGCTTGACAGAACTGATCCAAACGACCTGTAATAGAGACCAAACCAGTTCAACCGGTTTGGCCTGTTTCTGAACCGATCTGGATCGCTCTAGAATCGGTTCTCAGACAACTAAGACCGGTTCACTATTGCAGAGACCGATTCAGAGTATTACAGACCCGGTTCGATACATTTTGAACCGATTCAGAGCTTTACATGACCGGTTCATCTAGTTTTTGGACCAATCCGTGGGTCATATGACCAATTCATCCAGTTTTTAGACCAGTTTGTGGGTCATATGATCGGTTCATTCAGTTTTCAGACCGGTTCACGGGTCATATGACCGGTTCATCCAGTTTTTGGACTGGTTCATGGGTCATATGATCGATTCATCCAGTTTTAGATCATTTCAAGGCATTGTTTCATATTGGCATTAAGGATAATTAGATGACTTAGTGTATTCATATCACCAAAGTAACTGAATACACGTACGTCATCAAAGAATTTCAATACTATCATTTAGTTTAAGCCGATATCAATATTGTACTTAGATTCATGAAATGATAAATGACCCAAAGATAATTTTATCATATTTAGAATTTAAGTAGGATGGGATAAGGTATAAATGTGTCGAGATATATCACATATGTGTATCCAAAGGTAACTTGTGTTGATGGTCTAACTTCACAAGAACCTTAGTTTTACTGAATATAGTCGGTAGGCAAAGTGGTTTCGCGTGTCGAAGCTCTTACCAAAATAGGACTCCGATGACCCCCTTCACTTGCCTAGAAATAAGCATATTAAGGGCCTTTATTCTTTTGCTTTTTCTATTAAAGTTTTAGTCTCGTACGAATGCTTCTTAATGCATGTCTTTTATCGTGCAATTTCAAGTCCTATGATTTTAGATGGCTCTAGTTGTATACCTTTTCTAGATGGATCAAATTTTAGTAATTGGAAAGAGACTGTACTTTTTATATTAGGGTATATGGATCTGGCCTTAAGAATAGAAGAATCTATTGCTTTAACTGATCAAAGCATTATTGATCAAAAGACTGCTTTTGAGAAGTAGGAGCGCTCGAATAGACTTAGCATGTTGCTTTTGCAATCTAAGGTGGCTAAGAATATTCATAGTGCCATACCACAATGCAGGATAGTTAGAGAGTTTTTAAGTGCTATTGAAGCACAATTTGTGAGTTCAAATAAGGCCAAATCCAGTACCCTAATGTCTAAACCCATCTCTAAGAAATATACTAGAGGGAAAAACATTCTCCAACACATTTTAGAAATGAGGAACATAGCGTTTCAGCTAAATGACATGAAGCTCACCATCTCTGATTCTTTTCTAGTACATTTAGTTCTAGCATCCTTACCTTTGGAGTACAAACCTTTCAAAATCTCTTACAACACAAATAATGATGAATGGACGTTCAATGAACTTATGTACAAGTGTGTTGAAGAAGAAGAGAGGTTGAAAGGGGAGAAGGTGCACAATGCACATATGGCTTCTCATGCATCTAAGGTAGGATAAATGAAGAATGCATTTAAGAGAAATGCTAGAAAGAAGCCAACAGGAGATAAGACATTTCAAGGCAAGCAATCCGACTCTGATCCCCATAAAGTGCTTCTTTTGAAAGAAGAAGGGACACAAGAAGATAGATTGCATAAAGTAAAAAAAGTGATTGGAAAAGATAGGTAATTTGTTTCTCATTAATGAAATTTATTACAAATTCTTGAAAATAGCTGGTGGATTGATTCTGATGCTACTGTTCATATTTTCAACTGTCTACAGTTGTTCCTGAGCAGAAGAGAACTAACAATGCATGAGAAAAGCATCTATTCGAAAAATAAGATGCGTTCACATGTGAAGGGTATTGGAACCTGCAGAATTACTCTAGATACAAGCATAGTTTTGGATCTTCATGATGTCTTTTATATTCCATCATATAGTAAAAACTTAATTTTAATTTTGAAATTAGATAAATTTGGATATTGTTTTAAGTTTAAAATTTTCAAATTGTTCATTTATAGAAATTCAATTGAAATTGGTTCTGCATCAGTTTATGATGGTTTGTATAGATTGAACATGAAGATCTAAACTCAGGAGTCCCTGACTTTTGAATACACATTGGTTGGAAATAAACATAGCTTGATAAATGATAAATCTTACATGCTTTGACATCGAAGGTTGGATCATATCTATGAAAAGAGAATAAAGAGACTCGTAAATGAATGGATCTTGAAATCTCTAGATTTTACCAACAATGACCCATGTGTTGATTACATAAAAACTAATCATACAAACACATAAAAAGAGGGTGCCAAATGCGGTAGTGAGATATTAGAGATAGTTCACACAGATGTATGTGAACCTTTTTCCCCCTATTACACAGGCAAAAAATATTTTATCACCTTTATTGATGATTATTCTTGGTATATGTATCTTTACTTGATCTTTGAAAAATCTGACATTTTTTTAGATGTTTAAAGAATTTAAGAAAGAAGTAGAGAAACAAATCGATAAAGTTACTAAAATAGTGAGGTCTGATAGATGTGGCGAATATTATGGTGAGTTTACTAAGATGAGGCAAAGAGAAGGACAATTAACACGATTCCTCAAAGAGGAAGGCATTGTGCCTCAATATACCATGCCTGATTGTAACGCTCTAAAATCTTAACCCAAATTTTGAGGATTTTTTTTCTTCAGTACAACGAAAACAAGTCATACCATATAATTAAGTATTCTAGAAGATTACAGGGAAAGCAAACCAAAACATTTATTTCATTATTAATGAATAATAACATAAGAGTTTCTCTCACTATCCCTGGAACAGTAAATCCAAAAATCTCGATCGAAACCTCATCCCGCAGTCGCTCATAACTTTTACTCTCCACCTGAAAATTTATAGGAATTAGACTATAACTGTCTAAGTAGGAAATCTGTAACTTTTAATGTGATATATCATGAATCCAGTATGTGATATGGGTGTCAAGTATGATGTTCAACATATACAAAAAATAAACAAAGGTCTATACTACGACAATCAACAATTTATCAGAAGTTAACTGGCAGGTAACATCAATAGCAACATTTATATATCCCACAACAACAATTACGAATCTACAAAATTATTCAGAGGAAGGCAATTATGACAATTCATAATTCAGGTAAGCATTCATACCACATGGTACATCTATTTGGCATAAAAAAACACCAATCAATACCATAAATTACAAATCAAGTAGAATAGGGCATTTAACATGCATTAGAAGTTAAACATGTACCCATCAAACATATAACAATTAAAGGAACAGATAACATATGCATGTTCTAATGCATAGCATGAATATGCATCATTTATGTGCAATGCATGCACGCTTTATTATCTTTCTTTAAAGTTTTCATTTCCATATGCATGCCCTATTAAATGATACAATTTAAGTTCCTCTTTTTAATTACCGTTGCCCGTGGATACACCAAACAGGTACAATATCCGAGGTCAAATAGGTTCCCAAGGTAGCTTAACACGCAGTTTGTATTTTATTACTGGGTTCCAAACTTATCCCTTGACCGAATCACCTTCGGAACATTAGACCTTCATATCTAATGTCGGGGACACAAGGGACACCCCACGCCCACAAGTGCTACTTCTTTGGTACCAAAACAAACTCACAGTTGTGACCAACACACCACTTTCGGGTAAAGTGACAGGCTCTCTCTAAAATTATGGCTAGGAGAATGAACTTCAATATCGGGTTCAGGAGACAAAATTGCAGCACACATAGTTTTTGTATCATCGCAGTCTCCTCAAGACCGATTCTTTAAGATTCTCATACTCCAAATGAGATATCTCAGAACGTATATTACACTGTTCTTATTAATTATCTTTTTATTAAAAGCCAATTATTGAGTTTTGCAATTCAACATACAAAAATAAGGCAAAAACTCACATCTACCCCTACGAGAACCATCACGAGACTCCAGCCCATGGAAACACATTGAACAGTGCAATATAGAACAATAATATAAAATCTGATTTTTGCGATGCATTTAAACAATTAAAAAAAAAGCAAACCCAAGCTCAAGGCTCTCGAGGCCTGTGATGATTCATTTAGACCATCAATGCATCATATGCAAAAATCATAATAACTTGCAATTTATGTAATGAGGTCAACATGCCTTCAAATGCACATCCATTCAAACCAATTTAACAATGTGCATGAGTTACCATAGTCATATGCATGTGTTCATCATCCATGTGCAAGTGCTTTCATGTAATCACTTAACACACATGCATTCATCCCTAATTCATAAGTACATGAGAACATTTATGCATGATTGTACATGCCAAACACACATCGATTTCATGTATACACATGTACTTGAAACTTATTTATAAATACACGATAATCAAACATGTCCCATAAATGTAGACACATGAACTTTTCATGTATTCACATCCACACACATGAACATCATTCGGATATAAAAATTAAATGTTTAGGTCTGCACACATTCATATCGTGTATGCACCTATACCAAAGCAATAACATATTAACAAAAATCAAATATTCTCACGTGTTACCAATTATACAACACAAACATTGATGCCCTGGTACCTTTAAACTAGTCAGACATACAACATTTAAGTTTAAGTTTTCTATCAGTTTTATTGCTATTGCGCACAAGTTAACCACCCAAGTACCTGCATCGGGTATTCAATTCAATATAGCTCATTAGGCAAGGTTTTTCCAAGTGCCTACCTTGCGGGAAGGCACAAGTCCATGTGTCACTAAGTGCACCATCATATGTTTGGAACCAATATAACCTCATTCCTCAAACACAGTTAACATGTTGCATACAAGCAATTCAAAACATACCTTCAAAAAACAGTTAAGCACACCTTTCTTTAGTTTAAGTTTTCTTGACATACCCAATTTCCATTGTCCACAAATCATCAAACTCAAGTACCCCCATCGGTACTTATGTGTTAAGTAAAAACCCAAATGGTTCATTTGAAATCATACCATATAATCCCAATGGTGTTATAACTGGTTTATACCCGTATCAATTTTATGCACAACACACCAAATAAATTCAATGAAAGCTTAATCTGTCTCTAAACCAACTGTTGTTGATCAATAAGTAATATATTGCAGCCCAATCAATGCTAACAATAACAATAGATGTTGTTGAGCAGTTTATGATACATCGTAGCCTATTCATCAGGCTGATCTGACATAATAAGAAGGAATGCATACACAGAAAACTAAACATTCATCAGTCCTCAAATGATTCTGTTACAGTTCCAAACAACTACTCATGGGAAACCCAAATCTAGTGTCTACTGAATACCCTAAAGTTTAGGACCTTGATCATTCATGTAACTACCTCGAAATTATTCTTAGAGTATTCATGCTTTAATGATATACAACTGTGTAAGACAATACATGATCACATGTAATCAGACTTGATATCATTTAATAAACCAGCATAGAAACAAATTTAATATAGTCAGCACACTGACATATAGTCATTATAATAATGTAAACTCTGGTTTGATGACAGAACACAACATCACATAGAAATCAAATTTGTTTACAGTTCAAAGAACAAGGTAATAGGTAATCAGATTGGATGACGATCCACAAAATAACTGTCAAACAATAATCACACAAACAACTTTACACTAAGAAAAACATATGCCATTTATAATCCCACAAAATCAGAATCTATCTGTAAACCTCCTAACAATTTATACTATGCAATGCACATAAATATAACATGCAGAATCAAGTTTTATGTAAACTGACAACCCTGGCATGTATCTAAGTATCTATTCAGATTTACCAGGACAGGGAAATTGATACTCATGAATAATAAGTGTAGGTATATATATAGCTTTTGAAATCAGATTTCTATTTCTTCTCCGTCTATATTCATGCTTAAATTAGTTTATACATAATACTTCTCATACGAATTGAAAAAGAAACCCCATGCCTTAATCGAATACAGAAAAAGAATTGGAACAACATGGATATACGGTGAGAACACAACTTTTCCTACCCTCTTTAATGTAAAGATCAACCGCTAAACCCCATATTCCCTAGCTGGATTTAGTCTTTCTACTCTCGCAACCGAAATCCCCAAATCAGTTGATTTGGGGTTTTCGGACCATCCACCGTATGCTCAACCCATTATCAACTAGATAAGAAATCCATCCATGGATCTCACGCTCGGGTGCCGTGATCACAGGAAATCCCAATTTCACGGACAAGGGTTTTTCGACATCCAAGAAACCCCCATCCGGAACCACCAGCTTTGCAGAAGAAATCAGTTTTCTTGCTCGACCGACCCAACATATACCGATAACAATCAATACCAACAACTAAAAGTATAGAAAACCTACCTCTTCCGACGATTGGAGAAGCACATGAGGCAGTTGACGTGGTTGGGGAGGTCGCCGGCGCCGTGGACTTGCTGTCGCCTGATGAATCGAGAGAAAGACGAGAGGCGGAGGGAAAGAACGAGATGAGCGACAGAGACGAGGAGGAGAGACCCCCCTCCAGCCCCCTTTAACGAGCTGAACTCCACCCCCTTCTCTCCGAGAAGGGTGGGGTTGGTTACCCTATGTAACCTCCCCCTACTTTGGCTCTCTTTCTTGTAATCGGCTCCCATTTAAAATGGCGTCGGGTCCGGGTCCGAACCCCATGACCCGGACCCGACGCCATTTTAAATGAGGGCCGATTACAAGAAAGAAAGCCAAAGTAGGGGGAGGTTACAGAGGGTAACCAACCCCACCCTTCTCGGAGAGAAGGGGGTGGAGTTCAGCTCGTTATTGATAAATGCCAATACTTTAGTACCAAATCTGTCTATATGAGCTTCGATTTTTTTTTTCATAAAATTAAAAACAAAAATATCAACATAAGGCTACTTTAGAAACCACTTGGTAGCCAAATTTTGTTTTAAGAAGGAAAGCAGTGATATGTTGACAGCCAATAGGGTCTCAAAATCAAGCAGACTGTGGTTGTCATGGCACAGCACGTAAGAGGTCAGGATTGTGCTGAGAATTAACGGAAGGATGAAGAAAGGCTTTAGCAACACTACAAGCAATACCAAACGGGGGCTCTGCTTGTTTAGTAGGAGCTGTTAGTGCACGTCACCTTGTTACGACGTTGCAAGTTCAAATCCTAATGGTGGGTCTGCCTAACCCCAGCTTGCCTATAAAAAAAAAAACACTACAAGGGAAGCTTTGCTATCATGCGCCTTGTTCTCTAAACACAACGAGGTAGTCAAGCTAGTCATTTCACATGCATAACAACTGGCCGTTTTTCTTTTTTTTTTTGGTCATGTATATCCCTACTTAATTTCAAACCAAAGAATGCCTTCGTCATGTATATGTTGGACTTGGCTACCAAGTGGTAGGGATGGCAGTGGGGCGGGGCGGGGGACAAGGTTTCCACCCCCGCCCCGCCTCAAAATTTTATCCTCCACCCCCGCTCTGCCTCCGCGGCGGGGATGAATTTTATCCTCCACCCCGCCTCCATACCCGTTTCATACCCTTCATCCCCGGTCCAAACGGGGATGAGGCGGGGCGGGGTGGGGATATTGCGGGGAAAAGTGGTCGGGGCGGGGTTGGGGCGGGGATTAGGCGGGGACGGGGCGGGGCGGGGCGGGGAAAAGTGCACGTCCACCCCCGCCCTGCCTCCGCGGCGGGGATAGATTTTATCCTCCACCCCCACCTCCATCCCCGTTTCATACCCTTCATCCCAGGTCCAAACGGGGCGAGGCGGGGCCCCGCTTTCCCCCGGTCCACTGCCATCCCTACCAAGTGGTTTCATAATTAATACCCTTACCTCATACAATTACCGGTTCACATTATGGTCGCTAGACTATTACATATTCTGACGGCGGTGAAATGGAATTGCCTCTTCTCCGTTTGGAATTCCGCCATCGACAATGAAACAACAGTTGGACTTTTTACGGGATTTTGCAACGTCTGATTAACTTCAACGATGTCCTTGTAAAATAGGCTTAATTTTTAGACCACGAGACAAATAAGTGGTCGTAATGAAAAGCCAATCCACTCTCTCTCTCTCTCTCCCTCACACACACTGGGGTGTCAACGGGTCAGGTTTACCCGGATCCTCGGACCAAACCCTATAAG
Organism: Nuphar pumila; assembly: GCF_984573655.1. NCBI lineage: Eukaryota > Viridiplantae > Streptophyta > Magnoliopsida > Nymphaeales > Nymphaeaceae > Nuphar > Nuphar pumila. The sequence continues at coordinate 182,414,920 of NC_143249.1, read as the reverse complement.
GTCATGGTATGGTGACAAAATAAGAAGACCCGATTAAGACCCTGAAGGTCCAATTAATACATGGACCTAGGTATAGTTTGCGAAATGTTATACCAGACCGTGGCCTGACCCGAGTTCCGATTAAGACCTATAATTTTTCAATTTAAAAATGATAAAAAATATCATTTTGGGTATGGTCTGGGTCTGATTCATGTAGTTCTGATCCGGACTGGGTATGGTTTCTCTTATAGTAGACCCGATTAGACCTGGGTCTGGATCTGATACCATATCCAAAAATCTGATCCAAGTCTAGTTTCACCTGGGTCCGAACCAAACCCGACCAGTTGACACCCCCAGCACACACAATGCCACCATGGATATATATACCAAAAGTAACAGTAACCACTTCAGATGTCTAAGTGTCGTTATTCACCACCACACAAACACAATCTTCTCTTGCTCTGCCTCGCCTTATATACGGCCGTTGGTTCTGCTCACCCTCAACCACAGCCATTCGTTCAACTTGAGGCTATCCACAACCTCATCTCATTCGCTTGCCACCCATCCAACCCAAATTTCTCACTCTCCCTCACTCTTGATTTCTCTACTTATCTTTTCCTCGACTGAAGCTTTTCCTCTGTTCCTCCAAAACCGATGGCATCGGCTACACTCTCAGTAGCCTCTGTAGCCAATGCCTCAATCCAGGTCCCCTCCTTCTCCTTCCCTCTCTTCGTTTCCTTCATTTCTATTTTATTTAACTGTTTATATGATTGCTATGCAGGGTACTGGTAAAGGGTTCTCCGAATTTTCGGGGCTGAGGAGCTCAGCGTTCTTCCCAGGGCCAGTCACTAGAAAATCATCAGATGACTTGCTTTCCGTGGTCGCATTCCAGACTTATGTGGTTAGTGACGACCCCATCGATTTTCAATATTTTTATTAGTGTTTTTTTGCCTTGTACTGCTCAATTTTTTTTTGAGTTTCTTTGTTTGGGATCTTACCAATTGGCATGTTTCTCTGTTTGCTTTCCTGTTTTCGGCCCTTGGTTTGGGTCTGCTGTTTGTTTGTTCGCGGGCTCAACGTTTGTTGACCCTTTGTCTCAGTAATGTTGATGATTCGTTCGTCTCTCTCTCTCTCTCTCTCTCGTTACGGAACTAACCACTACTAGGATTTAGTCCAAAATATTTTTCATGTTGGTCAATGGGCCGGTCTAATTAACCAAAGTAGCGACGCCCATCTTTAACTAATCACCTCACATAAAAAAAAAACCCTTTAATTAACGACTATACGACCTTTCATTCAGAACCAATACATTGTCAGTGGATCCAACCCATCAATAGACCAATTCATAGATATCTGTATTGAAAGTTGTATCGGTGCTTGGTTACTCAATGGGTATTCGATAAGATGATCCAAATAATGCCAATTTCAAGCCTCCATTTCATGTCATGCTGCCAGTTGTGCAAAAATCAGGTTGTATATGAAGAAGGAGAAAGTTATTTTTTAGTAGGATCAATTGAATGCATTGCAGCGCACAAGGGCTCTGCTCATCTGGTAGAGGCGACTTATGAACATCACCAAGTTGGTGGGGGTGTCATGAGTTTGAAACCTACATGGAGAATCCCTTGCCGCAAGGTCGAAGCTGTGTACTTTCCGATCCAAGGAGAGGACCTCAATGGTTTTACCAACCGAAGGCCTGTCAATGTGTGTTCCGGTAATGGGGGGTTTTTCTAGACGAATAATAATAAAAAAAAAGAATGCATTCCATGTACATGGTATCGGTTATCTTCAACAATTGTTCTTGTCTAAATTCATAGTGGTGTCGAGAAATTATTGATAGAGATGCGTGAGAATGTGAGTATATGCGCTGCTATGTTAAATTTGGTATGTTGGTTTCTTTTGGAAGGTCGGGAGCTCTGGGTACAAGAAGGGAGTGGTTGAGGCAAAGCTTAAAGTAGCCATCAATGGATTTGGGAGGATAGGGAGAAACTTCCTGAGGTGCTGGCATGGCCGAAAGGATTCTCCTTTGGATGTCATTGCCATCAACGACACTGGAGGTGTCAAGCAGGCATCTCATCTGCTCAAATACGACTCCACCCTTGGAATCTTTGAAGCAGACGTCAAGGCTGTTGCCGACGACGCCATTTCCGTGGATGGAAAAGTGATCAAAGTTGTCTCAAGCAGAAACCCGATCAATCTTCCGTGGGGGTAAGTGCTGGCTGATGTTTTTTAAATTCCTTCCTCATATGAGACCGAGATGTGTTGTCTACTAACAATCAATAATTCAATCTTAGACCTTACTGAAGGAATTAATGATGCATCTTGTGACTGGCTACACAGGGATTTAGGGATCGATCTCGTGATAGAAGGTACAGGTGTGTTCGTGGACAAAGAAGGAGCAGGGAAGCACATTCAGGCAGGAGCCAAGAAGGTGCTCATCACAGCCCCAGGGAAGGGAGACATCCCCACCTACGTGGTTGGTGTGAATGCAGACGCTTACTCTCACGATGACACCATCATCAGCAACGCTTCTTGCACCACCAACTGCCTCGCTCCTTTTGTCAAGGTCCTTGACCAAAAGTTCGGTGAGTTCACTACTAGTACCACACACTCATCCATGCATGAACACATGTATAGGGCCCTACTAGATGCCAACTTGAATCAATTCTCAACTAGTAGTGAGTGATTAAGATGCTCGTTTGCTTGAGCGCAGGCATCATCAAGGGGACCATGACCACGACTCACTCTTACACCGGGGACCAGAGGCTTCTCGATGCCAGCCACAGGGACCTGAGGAGGGCTCGAGCTGCTGCTCTGAACATCGTGCCCACGTCCACCGGTGCGGCCAAGGCTGTGGCGCTCGTGCTCCCCACGCTCAAGGGGAAGCTGAACGGGATCGCCCTGCGGGTGCCCACGCCCAACGTGTCGGTGGTGGATCTGGTGGTGCAGGTGTCGAAGAAGACGTTCGCGGAGGAGGTGAACGCGGCCTTCAGGGAGAGCGCCGAGAAGGAGCTGAAGGGCATACTGTCAGTGTGCGACGAGCCGCTGGTGTCTGTGGATTTCAGGTGCTCGGACGTGTCATCGACGGTGGATTCGTCGCTGACCATGGTGATGGGCGACGACATGGTGAAGGTGATCGCTTGGTATGACAATGAGTGGGGCTACTCCCAGCGGGTCGTCGACCTCGCTCACATCGTCGCCAACAAATGGAAGTGAGAGCCATCTCCACCACCATGTCGCCTGTATCTCTGATATGTTATCAGCACGCTCTCAGTACTCTTCCATTTTTTTTTTTTATCAATTTCCTTCTTTTTGTGAACTTTGCATGGAGACCGCCTATGCATTTTTCCAGCAACTGTATTGATTATGGTAATAATAATAGTAATAAATATAGTAATTACTCCCACCCGTTGGCCAGAGAGAGAGAACATTCAACATTACCAAAATGCATCCAACAGAATATTGGATGAGAGAAGAACATTATAGGAGGAAGACAGTCACAATCTAGATGGTGACTGTGCACAGTTCAGAGTACAAATCAAACCCCGTCTCTACTATATAATTGAAGAGCCAGATACACAAAACGAAATGGTGTAAGGATTTAATTGATAGAAAGAGAGAGATTTAATTGATATTAGGTGCAATCCTGTAAGGATTAAGTATGCAACAAGTAATAAAACGAAATCGTGGAGAAAAATCTGTCGCGTTGGCCTTTATTGGCGTTTTAATGGACCGAATATGATAGCGTAAAATGGCTTCATGATACTTTGATTCCAAGGGGGGAAATGGCATAAATCAAGTTAAAAGAGCTAGTGCCACTGATGGTGTAACAGGCGGGGTTGCCTTGGATGCCGTCTATCTCAAGATGGGCGGCATCTAGAAGCTTACGCATAGGAAGGCCATCACGTAGATAGATAGGCCCATCAATTTTTCCGATGCCTTTCGTGTGCTTGTTTTAAAAGGACCAATCCTTCACAAATTTTGAGTCCAGACATAACTTCAAAAGCTTTTAAAAGTAAGCAAGTTCTAGCGATGTTAGAACTTCAGTATGACCACGAATCAATCAAAATGTGGTGGTTCGAAATGCAACATTAAGAAGTTCAGGAGGTCCACATGTGTGAACTGTTCAATGAAGCCGGTTGAAGTAGCTTTGCGAAAAAAAAAGAAGAAGCACTTATTGAAAAGTAAAGGAGAGAAGGGACATCCTTGCCTTAGCCCCTTTTCCATCTGAAAATACTCACCCTTCTCTCCATTTACAGATATCATTATTTGACAAATTTTGGGAAGTAGAAACATGATCCATATCATATTTGACAAATTTTATGGAAAACACCATTTCCAATAAACATTTCTTTAAATAATAAGACCATCGAACCGTATCAAAAGATTTGTAAATGTCCATTTTTTATCAAGAAGAACGGTTTCCCCGAATTATTAAGAGAGTGAACTACTTCATTGGCAAGGAATACCCTAGCTATATCATGGATTCAGTGTTTCTTAATAAAACCAAATCGAAAAGGGGATATAAACTTTGAGAGTACCTCTTTTAGACGGTTGGCGAGGATTTTAGCAAAGATGTTGTATGGGCCACTCAATAGGATCATCCGCATGAAGCTCTTTTGGGATCAAAATGAAATTTGACTTGTTCAACTCCTTCAAAAACGACACCATTACAATAGAACTCTGCCATTCGTGTGCTTTGGTATCCGATGTGATGATATCTGAAGGCTACTTACCGAGGTCGGATCAGATGATATGTCAAAATACGTTTTTTCTTTTTAATCACCACAGTCAAGGCATTCATCACCACCATTCATTGTTCTAACAGTGGGACTCACCATAAAAGGCGCTGATGTCATCATTATAGAATGGATGGTAGTGATATCAAAGCACAAAAATCTTGTGTTTTGACATATCATCTGATCCGACCTCCTACTTACCATATCGACCGCTCTGTCGGCATCGGACGGAGTTCATCATGAAGTCCTGACGGTGTTACCGTTAGCGGTATTGGTCCGCTATCAAACGACTCGAACGTGAAAACAGACCACTTCGCAAATTCCATTTAAGATCCAAGGATTTGCCTTTAATGTCAAAAAAAGCGTCTTACGTTTCTGAATTTTCTGATATGAGCCCCTGCTCTTCTAGAAACTGTTATTATCACCCAAGTTAAATCTCAGTTAAATTGAGTTATCACAATAATACCCTCAAATGACTAGCTATCTCTTTTATCAAGGTAAATAAGTATTCTTCAAATTCAAAGGGCAATATATATATATATATATATATATATATATATATATATATATATATATATATATATATATATATATGTCTACCATTTTTTAGCCTACCGCTAGTGAATAGGTGTTTTTGGGTTGTTTTTCACATATCTGATCCTGCAGACGTGTTCGGCGTGGTCAATTTGCTAGGAAATGACACTTGAATCGTGTTTTTTCAATAAAAAGATAATTTTTTAAGCATTGAATATTTTTGAAAATTGTAAACTATTGATTTTTAAATCTTATAAAATCCTAATTGTGTGTTAGAATCGGACGATCCAAGAGTCGATTCCTATAAATTCAACATGTAGATCACATATATATGGTCAGCTTTTAGAAAAATTAAAAAAATCCTTTTAAAGCTAGTTAGTCTGACAGTAGGCTAGAAACTGGTAGGCACCTAACATCATATATATATATATATAAAGTAGTGCTAAGTACAAGTACCTACTCTCACATGGTAGAAATCATGGTTTTAGGTTCTATCTTCTCAATTAAACCTTATGGATGTACTCAACATAGTTTATTTGATAATAATGCTTTGGATCATTTTTTTGGACACAAAAATAGAATTTTTTAAGTCATAAAATTTTGATACATTGTGAGCCATTGATTTTTAAATGTCTTAAAAAAACATACATGTATACTATAGTCACATGTTATAGATCATATCTATAGGGTCTGATCAACAAAAAAAGTGAAGAAATTTGAAAATCTAAAGTTTCTATTAGAAGAGATAAGGTACTCCGAGAGCACCTTATCCTTACCCCCCCCCCCCCCCCCCCCGCCCCCCCCCCACACATATATATATATATATATATATATATATATATATATATATATATATATATATATATATATATATATATATATATATGGGGACCGTCCAAAGAAAGGAAGGTCCAAAATATACAACTAATAATAATAGAAAGCATTCCTTCTCTAAGGATCGGTTTTTTCATTGATTGGACTTTACACATTGAATTTTTAACATTCATTTAGATGTGTTTTTTGAAATCACTAAAAATCAAAGGTCTACAACATTTTGTATTGTAAAGTTTTAAATGCATTGTGAGTCATCGATTTTTCATGTTTTGAAAAACATGTTTATACATCGTAAAGTCTTTGTGTAAAGCACATTTCTTATAAAATATATTATAAAAAACAAATATGTGAGGTCTGATTGATAAAATGCTCAAGCATTGGATAAGAAGAACCATTATAACATTGTTGGTTATAGATTTTGAACCTTTCTTTGGTTGGACAGTCTCCCTTATATATATATATATATATATATATATATATATATATATATATATATATATATATATATATATATATATATATATATGATAACTAAAATATGTTTACTGCTGTAAACCAAGATTTTCATAGGTTTTTTACTTTTTTTAAAATTTTTTTGCCCTAAGGATGTGATCTAAACACTTGGTTTTATAGAAACAAACTCATGGATCATCCAATTATGATGTATAATAAGGATATTTTAAGGTATGAAAATCAATGGTTTAGAATTTTCATAAATATTCAAGCATAAAATATCATATTTCTTGATCTGATTACAATGATCCAAGAGTCAATTCCTAGCAAATGAACCACATTGAATGCATCTGCAAAGTTATATTTACAAAAAAACCTATGAAAATCTCGATTCGTACGAGCAAACATATTTGCTTGGTAAACATATTTCAGTTTTCCTACACACACACACACACACACACATATATATATATATATATATATATATATATATATATATATATATATATATATATATATATATATATAGAGAGAGAGAGAGAGAGAGAGAGAGAGAGAGAGAGAGAGAGAGAGAGAGAGAGAGAGAGAGAGAGAGAGAGATGAAAACCTATTGGATAAAAAATGTACCAACCCCCACTAAGATTTTTTTTGGTAATTTTTTCAAAATTCTGACCTTGCAGATGTGTTCAACATGATTGATTTAGTAGAATTCAACACTTGGATCAAGCATTTTGGATGGAAAAAATGGTATTTCATGCCTCAAAAATTTATGAAAATTATAGTCCATTGATTTTTGAACCTTTATAAAAGCCTATCCATGCATTTGTATCAAATGATCCAAGTGCCAATTTCTAGTAAATCAATCATGTTGAACACATCTGTAAAGCCAAAATTTCAAAAAAACACCAAAAATTGACAATCTCAAACAATTTGGTAGGGATGTAGTCGGATAGCTTCCCACTACCCTATATATATAATCACTAGAATATGAGTACTGAAATATGAGAACCAAAATATGAGAACCAAAATATGAGAAATGAAAATATGGGCATTTTCATCACTTTTTTGCAAATCCAACCATGTGGATGTGCTTGGCATGATGAATTTGCTAGAAATCAACCATTGGATTGTGTATTTTTTATTAAAAAATGATTTTTGAATGCTTGAATATTTATGAAGATTATAAACCATTGATTTTAAAACTTTATAAAAATCTCATTTATGCATCAAAATCAGATGATTAAAGAGCATGTTCTTATAAAACCAAACATGTAGATCACATCCGTATGGTTAGATTCAAGAGAAATGAAAAAAAAATCTATGAAAATTACAGTTCACACATTAGTTCTCATATTTTCAGTTCCCATATTCTAGTGACTCTCTCTCTCTCTCTCTCTATATATATATATATATATATATATATAATCACTAGAATATGAGAACAAGAAATATGAGAACTAATGTGTGAATTGCTATTTTGATGGATTTTTTGTTCTTTTCTCTTGAATGTAACTATATGAATGTAATCTACATGTTTGGTTTTATAAGAACCCGCTCTTTAATCATCCGATTTTGATGCATAAATGCAATTTCTTAAGGTATTATAATCAATGGTTCATAATCTTCATAAATATTTCAGCATTCAAAAATCATATTTTTTTCATCGAAAATACATGATCCAATGGTTGATTTCTAACAAATTCACCATGCCAAGCGCATCCACATAGTTGAATTTGCAAAAAAGTGTTGGAAATGCTCATATTTCTAGTTCTCATATTCTAGTTAATCTATAGGGTAAGTAAAATATGTTTACCAACCAATATGTTTACTTCTATGAACTAAGATTTTCATAGTTTTTTTTTAACTTTTTTTTTTTAATTTCAATGTACGGATGTGATCTAGATCTTAGTTTTATAGGAATAGACTCTTCGATCATTCAATTACGATGTATAAGAAAGACCTTTTAAGGGTTGAAAATCAACAACATAAATTTTTCATAAATATTCAAATATAAAAAATCACATTTTTTTTATCGGATTACGATGATCCAACATCAGATTCCGAGCAAATGGACCACACCAAATGCATCTGCAGGGTTAGATTTGCAAAAAAAACCTATGAAAATCTCGATTCATACCAGCAAACATATTTGGTTGGTAAACATATTTCAGTTTCCTTTATATATATATATATATGTGTGTGTGTGTGTGTGTGGATAAAGAGAGATAGAGAAGGCTGCGTACCACGTCCTGGATAAAACACGTCATTTTTTTCTCCTGCCCCCCTCAAAACGGCTTTAGCGGCGGTACAATTACTCTTTAACGCACAATAACAATCGCTCGTGGTCGGTCGCTGTTTAGCTCAGAAGGTGGTAGGCTCTATATCGAAAACTCAAAAGAGTCATGTTGTTTAATATCTTGGTGGTTAAACCAAGTTCTTCGTCTAGCAGTTACCCAAAAAATAGAAGCTCGTATGAGACCCGGTTTTGGGTTCAGAGATAAATAAAGGTAAATAAAAATTTCCCTTTATATATACTAGTAGGATGGCCGGTCCAAGGATGGGCACTAATAAGAAAAATTATATAATATAATTATAACAAACAAAAATGTTATATTGGGCAATGATAAAATGTAAGAAAAAAAATATAGAGAAACAGAAACAGAATGTCTCATTAAACTGACACTTTTGCCAAAATAAAATGAGCATAAATCTGGCTTACGAGAGCAATGACTTAATTAAATAAGGAGAGGGAAAGAGAATTGGTAATCAATAGGTGCAATGACTGAATTATATTTATACCAGTATTTGTGAAGATCTGAATCCTTTAACTTAATGCCTCACGCAGTAAAACTCCATCAGTCATATATTACAAGAATGAAATACATATAGTTCTTCAAAGGAACATTACGATTAAAGAGCCTTGAGCCTAACTTTCTTGCTTAGTCAAATTCTATATAAAAAGAGAAGCAAACACCAATTATCAATTATAACTCTAGTCTACGAACACGAAAATAACAATATTAACATCAACATGATACGATGAAAATAAAAGGGAATGACATAGCAAATATGACCGCCTTGATTACGATATCTTGTCCAGTTTCATCCAGGGCTGCACATTGAGCCGAGCTATTTCGAGCTCGGTCCGGCAATATAAACAAGCTGAGCTTGAACAAGCAACCAAACTCGGATAAGCGTGATAAGCCCGATTAAGCTCGGCTGATTGAATTATATAAGGATATGATTTGTACAAGAATTTAATTAATTTATTCACAAAGTGATACGTTCCTGGTGGGCATGAGTTCGGATCTGAGGGTTTAGGTGAGCTGTGTTAGGTCTGTGTGGGTTAAAGTAAAAAACGGGTAGGTTGGTCAAGGGAGAGGGTGGTGTATGTTCGCCTCCGATGATTCACTGAATCCCACGTCTGTGTTCGGGGCTTTGAATGAGCACCACGTATACAAGCACATGGGGCTCGTATTCTCGTGTATGTTGACATAACTTTGCATCGGACTCTGTTGTTGTTGCAAAGACTTAAGTACCCTTTCTTGCTATTCTTCTCATAAAGTGATGGTTTGAGAAAATGACAAAAATGCCCTTCATTCAAAAAAGAAAAACAAACAGTTCAAAAAAAGGACAAACATGTCCTCCATCCAGAAAGTCGAGGATGATGTTGACTCTTCAAAGTTTTCTTCTTCTTTCTCCGTTCAAAAAAAGAACAAACATGTCCTCCATCTAGAAAGTCGAGGATGATGTTGACTCTTCAAAGTATTCTTTTTTTTTTTCGTAAAACACTGTAAAACCCTCTCTCTCTCTAGAGAAGAAATCAAGGGAGGCAAAGACTTCTCCCCGGAGAAGGCCATGAACATCAACCCTCTCACTCTCTCTCCATTCTCTCTCTACTTCTGTGCACATCCAACAGACGATCCTACATTGCTCCATCGCCATCTTCTTCTTCTTCCTTCTCCGTAAAACATTGTAAAACCCTCTCTCTCTCTCTCTAGAGAAGAAATCAAGGGGGCAAAGAGTTCTCCCTGGAAAAGGCCATGAACATCAACCCTCTCACTCTCTCTCCCTTATCTCTCTACTTCTGTGCACATCCAACAGACGATCCTACATTGCTCCATTGCCATCTTCTTCTTCTTCCTTCTCCGTAAAACACTGTAAAACCCTCTCTCTCTCTAGAGAAAAAATCAAGGGAGGTAAAGAGTTCCCCCTAGAGAAAGCCATGAACATCAACCCTCTCACTCTCTCCCCCTTCTCTCTCTACTTCTGTGCCTGATTTAGAGTTTTTGCCCTTACAGTAGGGAGTCCGGGGGCTCCCCCCCGGTGCAGATCCCGCTGCGCGGTCAGCAGGCGGGGGTCCAGGGGGGGCGCCTCTGGCGGGGGGCAGCGCCCTCCGGACCAAATTTTTTTTTGGGCCTTCCAACAATGATTTGTAGTATTATCAGGCTTTCCTACAACAATTTGTAGTATTTTCGGGTCTCTAACGAAATGCTATAGTGATTTGCGGAAGACACTACAAATCGCAAATCGCTATAGCGATTTGTAGTGTCTTCCGTAAATCGCTATAGCGATTTGTAGTGTCTTCCGCAAATCGCTATAGCGATTTGTAGATTCTTCCGCAAATCGCTATAGCGATTTGTAGTGTCTTCCGCAAATCACTATAGCGATTTGTAGTGTTATTCAGTAAGCAAATCGCTACCCGAATTAGGACAAACTTGTCAGGGCCATATCTCTCTAACCGGAGGTCATATTCCAAATCCGTAAATAGTGGTGTCTTCGTTATTGAGTCTAGTTTATTTCTGTAAATTTTCAGCGATTTCTATTATCATTTCATTCCTCATTTTAACTAAACATCAGACCCCTATTATTTTGTGTTATTTGAGTTGCACAACACCATTCTCGCTTGACATCCACATCTTGATTCTGGCATGCTCCTTGTTGGATTTTCCATTGATTTCTTCCAATCAGGCTCCACAACAGTCAATGTGCAGGTCAACCGATGCTTGATGGAGCAATATAAGATCTTCTGTTGGATGTGCATAGAAGCAGAAAGAGAAGGGAGAGAGTGAGAGTGAGAGTGAGAGGGTTGATGTTCATGGCCTCCTCCAGAGGAGATTTCTTTCTCAGATAATCCTGCAGTGCAGAGACTGGGTCTTAAATAATCATCTTCAGGGCACAAAAATATGTCTTTCTCACCACGATACCCTGTGCATTTTTTGACCACGACACCCAGGGCCCGTGCCGGGGGGAGCCCCCGGACCCCCCTCCTGTAAGGGCAAAAACTCTAAATCAGGCTCCACAACGAATCAAGTTGAACGATGCTACCCACGCTGGGAGGAGCCCCCAAACCCTCCTCTTATAAGGGCAAAAACTCTAAATCAAGCTCCACAATGAATCAAGTTGAACGATGCTATCTACGCTGGGAGGAGCCCCCAAACCCTCCTCCTATAAGGACAAAAACTCTGAATCAGACTCCACAACTCATCAAGTTGAATGATGCTACCCACGTTGGGAGGAGCCCTCAGACCCCCCTTTCTATAAGGGTAAAAACTCTGAATCAGACTCCACAACTCTTCAAGTTGAATGATGCTACCCACGTTGGGAGGAGCCCCCAAACCCCTCTCCTGTAAGGGCAAAAACTCTGAATCAGGCTCCACAACGAATCAAGTTGAATGATGCTACCCACGCTGGGAGGAGCCCCCAAACCCTCCTCCTGTAAGGGTAAAAACTCTGAATCAGGATCTACAACTCATTTAGTTGAATGATGCTACCCACGCTGGGAGAAGCCCCCAAACCCTCCTCCTGTAAGGGTAAAAACTCTGAATCAGGCTCCACAACAGTGAATGTGCAGGTCAGCCGGTACTTGATGGAGCAATGTAAGATCTTCTGTTGGATGTGCATAGAAGCAGAAAGAGAAGGGAGAAAGCGAGAGTGAGAGGGTTGATGTTCATGGCCTCCTCCAGGGGAGATTTTTTTCTCAGATAATCCTGCAGTGCAGAGACTGGGTCTTAAATAATCATCTTCGGGGCACTTAAGTCTTTACAACCACTCCTTTTCAAGAATCATCATTTTTTTTGGCACCAATGGAGGAGAGGGTACTTAAGTCTTTGCAATCACATCAAACTCCAATGCTAATTAATGATGACAAACATGGGGATACGAGACGCACATGCTTACATACGTGGTGCTCTTTGGGACCCCCGAACATGAGATGTAGCTAACTGCCCTGTTCGGGGGGGAACATATAACCTGCTTTGTACCTTGGTGAGTCCACTCTTTGCAGAGATGGATCCACTTACATAAGTAGTTGGATGAGCTCATAGAGGGTGTGAACGAATTAGGAAGTAGGGATTCACAGGGGAAAAGGAAGAAGGGAGTGATGGCCTAGGGGCCAGGAGTAGGTGAGTGAGGGTAGGAGGGTTCCACGCCCAATAGGATAGGGGACGTCCAAGGAAGAGAGAGAGAGAGAGAGAGAGAGAGAGAGAGAGAGAGAGAGAGAGAGAGAGAGAGAGAGAGAGAATGCCTATATCCATTCACATAGAGGTAGGGCCTTTATATAGGCCAAGGCCACACGACAAAGAAACATTAAAACAAAACTCACAAATAACAAAGCTACATTACACTAACCAAAGCAATAGTTAATTCAAACTAACCTATCTTAATAAACCTAATTCTATTCTCAGTAAAAGCCTAAGTTACTTAAATTGGAGCTCAAGCTTCTAAGCTCAATAGAGCTTACCAATAATTATTTAAGAGGGGACTTCGAGACGCGGCACGAGTTCCCTAGTGGAACTTATGGACTCTTGAAAGTCGTTGAGAAGGTAGGGCCCACACGCTATTTTTAGTGCTCTCTAGAGGGGTGTCCCATGTATTAAATGCTCTTTCATAGGGAGACGTCCAAGGGTGGGTCCCATGCTGAGGTGGTGGCATGGATCCCACTTTGGCTGAGGTGACTGCATTCATTGGATCTCAGGTAACCAATTCGAGTTTGTCCTATAGGAGATCCAATTACACTTTCTGAATCATTAGAGATGGATCTGGGTCAGCCAAGACTAGGTCTGCACTATTTGGAACAAGAGATAGGTGCGTAGAGATTGAGACCGTATCATCCCCTTCTCCTGAATTTTCTAGTCCCTTGGACAAGTTTTCAAGAAGTAGTTTTCAAAGGAGAGAATCAAGCATAAAGCATACCTTCATCTTATTTGACATACTGTCTTACAGTCTTGAGCACCACGCAACACCCGCACATCCTTCCAACATGCAAGCAGCCTGCAACTGTGAGCTTCTAGAGGAGAACACTCACTTTGCTCGTGGTAGATGCGTGGTTGGCTTCCACTTGGATCAAAGACAGTGAATGAATCAAGTCCAAACACCAAGAGCTAGATCTTTTGCTTCTGCGCTACTCTGATCCTCATACTAAGGGCAATTTCCATCCAGCGGGCATGTACTAGTGTGAATGTTGCCAGGGTTGCAGAAGAAACTAGGGTCACACCTAAGTTGGTGTTTTCATTGAGATTCGAACTTCTCGTATAGAAGTCATCCTTGCATCAGGACAAGGTATCGATGACACGCATTCTGAAGCTTGCCTCACATTGGGAGTTGCAATTGCATTTTGGTAATTCAGTGACCCAATTTAGTTGGAATGCAGTTGAGGCACACCGATTCATTAAAACTTTGAAAGCTCCTACAGTGCCTCCCATGGGAATTCAGTCTTCTACGTGCCAATGTGAAGGTGATTAAATCATTCACATTCTTCGGCAAGTCTTTGGCATGTTTGGTGAGGTTTACGAAGATCATTTGGTGGCCTTCTATTGCCAGCCTGACTTCTCTATCGGTGTCAAACACCTTGGTTGCAACACTTATCCTATAAGCACCCTCACTTTTCATAATTTGTAGGTCATGGTTTAAATCAAGTAGGGGACTTAGGGTCAAACTATGGTCAAGAGAGTCAAACAGAAAAATAGGCTTAGATGAGTTTTAGAAAAAAAATGTAGAACTCTCAAATAGCTGGTCAAAAAAACTCTAATTTTTATGGGATGGTTTTGGACATTTGAAGGAAGATCCTGAAAAAAATTAGGTCTTAACTCTACTGGGATTTGGAGATATAAGCTCTAGAACCGGAGACATGGACTAGGGTTGGTCTAGGTCCAAATCAGGTTTTGGCTCCGACAGACTTTGTAAGAAAATCTTGTTCTCCCAAATGGTGCATTAAAAAACTCTAAAATTTTATGGCATGACTCCAAACATTTCAAGAAACGTTTAGTAAAAAATTCAGGGCTAGAGGCCACTAGAATAGGGAGATCTTATTTTTTGATGTCCCAAAAAAATTGAGGACTATGCAAGACCAACTGGTTTAGGGTCCCAATCGATTGAACAAAAAAATTGAGTTCTCTAAACTGAAAACTCAATAAATAGTAAAATTTCAGGGGTGAGTTAGGTACATTTTGAAGCTCCTTGGGTCCAAAAATAAGACCTTGATTCATCTCGGTTTGAGCTCGGTGAATTTTTAAAATTTAAAGTTTTTGGGTTCTCTAGAATTTAGATAAAGCTATGGAGATTTGTGTAGAGGGATGGAAAGAAGAGAGTGAGGGATTAATGGGACAATCATTCCTTAATGTAGTGGAGAATACATTCGTCTCGAGGTCCTTAAAGGGTGGGACGACCATCCTTAGTAGTTTCTCTAGCCTAGCCCATATGTGAATCTCCTTCCTCACGATGCTCGATAGGAAGAGCTCTCTCATGCACACGAAAGAGTAGGCACTTCTACCTCCCACATCTTGGTCATTGCAAGGGCCTTCATCCACCATGAGTACGAGCTTCAGGTCCATCGTATTTTAGAGTTGGAAAAACTTGTCTTGAACTCCTTTCTAGAAAAAATTTTGCATGCTTTTATCAAGGTGGGTTTGAACCAAACGTCATGCATGATACACAGGTCTTCGCAACTCGAAAGTAAAAACTCCCTTAGAGGTCATTTTTTTTGAATGGGACCTCAGTGGGTGTCCCAAGGCAATGCTTGTGCCATCGGCCTCACTTTCTATCCTCGCCATTTGGGTAATCTAAGGCATAACCTGAATTCCTATTGCGAGGATTCATTAGGCTCACACACTGCCTTACATCATTTAATTGAACAAGTGAGTTCATTTCTGAGAGAAAGAGGAAGAAAGAGAAGAGATTTTTTCCACTTGCTAAAGTGAAACACCGTCTTGTTGCACTTGTACCTCCATGGGATCGTGAAGGACACCATCAGGCTCTACATCCATGAGAATCTGATTCATTTTTTGTACAATCTTTGCAAACGACTTCTTGGGCGTTCTCTTCCTCTGGCTCATCATGCTTCACCATTAAAATTTCACCTACTTTGCAAAGGGATTCAAATCATTGTCACAATGTCTTGCATATGATGTCGGGTGTCTCGCAGGTCCATTAGGACTTACGGCATCAAGTCAATGACTCGTTGAAATCATGCTTCAAGTTCAACCTTGAGAACACCACCGAATTTGGTGTTAGGCCTTTGATATTCGATTTATGATAAAACTACCCAAGTACAAATTATCTAGGGCTACTTGCAAATAAAAGTAAGAAATCAATTGAAAATTCAATAATGTAAAGAATTCAAGAAAAATATCAAGAAAAAAGTAAAAGAAAGGAAATCAATAGGTCTCATCAACAACTGAACTTTACCTCTCTCTCTCTCTCAAAACACCTATTTATAAAGTCTCTGAATCTGGATATGATATAGATCTTCATGTGAGCTTTCAGATCCGATCCGATCCGATCCGATCAGATTGGGCCACTTTCTTGGCTTCAAGAAATGTAGGCTAAGGCAATGGGCAATCTCAAATCACCATTTTGTTTCTTGACCCCAAGAAACAAGGAAAGGTAGGGTTGAGACCGTCGAACTCCGGTCTCTTGCACCACGAAGAGCGATGGGTTTGCACCTGGCTGTAGGTTGATCGACGGCCCGATGTTGTTGTTCACCATCACTTCCTTACTATTTTATGTTGACTGCAGATTAATGAGTGTTGATGTTACACCATTGATCTCTTTTGGGTGGCTCTCGCCCTCCATTGGTTGTTTTTCTAATCATCTCTCCACCCCCTCAATCCATCGATCTATCCGCTTAAATCGTGTTTTCATCATATTTTGACACTCTTACAACCTATGCAATGACCGAACGATCAATGAGAAATCATTGCTCATTCGAGAAACCATTGCCTCCGATGACGTCAAGCATTCTTTTGATCGATCTTTGCTTTCAATATCTATCACTTTCATGTTTTCTTCGTTTTAACTTTCTGACATTGTACACAATAACGACTTCAGCTAAGATATTAATTGATGTAAATCGAGAGGGATCAATTTATGAGAAAACTACCCAACTATGAATTATTTAGGGCTACTTGCAAATAAAAATAAAGCAACTAAAAATTCAATAATGTAAAAAATTAAAAAAAATACCATGGAAAAATAAAGGAAAGGAAATCATTAAGTCTCTTCAACAACTCTCTCTCTCTCTCTCAAATCATCTATTTATAAAAAGTCTTTGAACCTAGATTCGACATGAATATCCATGAGAACTTTTAGACCTGATCCGATTGGGCCACTCTCTTGTCCCCAAGAAATGTAGGCTAAGGCGATGGGCTATAGGCATGCCTTCGTTGTCCCCTCGTACTTTGCACAAACCTTCAAGGAGTGCCCTCACCTCAATTGGGTTATCGATCCATAAATTGGTTCACCTGAGAATTAAACCTACCATCTTCTATCAGAGTTGAATCAAGCGTACCTGAATCAGGGTCTTTTGGGTGATCCTAGACCTACCCTACACATGCATAAGCCGTCTACAGAATTAGTAGATGACTTTGAAATTCATCGTGGGTGAATTGACTTAGCCTTGGTTATGCATTATGGTTGGCTCTAGTTTTGCTCTAATACCAAGGTGATACATTCTTGATGAACATGGGTTCAGATTTAAGGGTTTAGGTGGGTTGTGCTAGGTCTAGGTGGGTTAAAGTAAAAAAACGGGTAGACTGGTCAAGGGTTTTGACAGAGTTCGGTGTAAAAATCAGTATGACCAACTGGAGCAACAAAAAATCCCAAAAATTAAGGAAATGTTCCTGACATGTCAGAGAAGGTCTACCATTTTTTAGGGCCAAAGGACAGATGGTGAGACAAAATTAGGACAAGTAACTAGTCGGGTTTGGGAAAGAGGTTGCAGGTTGATTAGTTTTGGGCAAGACAAACTTGGGTTGATGGATCAATATCTCAAGATAGGGATATGATTTGGGTTTGATATTTGGAGGGGTGGTTTTAGGGATCCTAAGGAAGGTTGGGTTTGAAAATGAGGGTCAAAGGATGTACATATAAGGATGGGTGACGCTTAAAACAAAACCGATTTGGGTTTTGGGTATGGCTATGACTGGGAAATGGTCCAAGGGAATTACATGGTCTGATGGAGTTGTCTTAAGGTCGAGGGAGTGGTTGGATCAATGGTGTAGGTAAAGAGGACGAGTTGGTGTTGCCAAATGCGAAAATACCAAACCCTAACCACCAGATCAAAGGCTATCCTAAATCTATATTCTTCAACCTAAACACATTTAAGATCTTGGACTTGCTCAAACCAAATTAGTATGGGCTTCCACAAACATCTATGAATGATGTTCCTTCAAAGTGGATCCAAATTTTGTCTCAGGCATCTGCTTCAGATCTATTTGACTTTTTTATATTGGAGGCATCCCACATGACTTTGGTTAATTCAAGAAGAATGTTCTAGGTTTTTAGGTACATATTGGAGTAGACCCTGCTTGGTCTACTCAGTTTGTGGTGTGGTATAGGGATCGAGTTCTAAATAGTGAGCCCATAACCTACAAAGTGAAATAGGATTGGAAAAAGCACAAGCGAGATCCAAACTTGAGGAAAAGTCTTCACCAACCCAGGTAGAATGATGTAGGAGCAAAGCAGAAGACTCGAGTCTATAAGAATCCGTTTAGACCTATTTTGATATTTTTATCATTTAGATCATTTTTTGTATTTACGTCATTTTGTAATGGATATTGGATCCTTATGCTTGATTCATATCTTAATTAAGATAAATTTTATCTTTTTAAGAGTTTATCAAATTAGGTAGTTTACTTGGATTAGGATTTATCAGACCTCATCTATAAAAAGATGAGAGCCTATGTAGAATCTAGAGTTTGAAGAAAGATTAATTTTATTATTGAATTTTTCCTATTTTCTTTTTAATTTCTTGCATCTTCTTGCTTTCGTAGAGTAAATTCGTATGAAAGTAGTGTAACATAGATTTTCTCATAAATCAAGCCCTCTCAATTTATATCATAATGTTATCAAAATCAAATTATATCGACCTGAATCAACAAATTTGAATCAAATTGGCCGGCTTTTAATTCAATGTTGAGGCCCATCTAGACCTTCTATATAATCGACCGATTCAGCTGAATTGGACGGAGCCAGTCCAATTTGGCTTGAATTGGCCTCTCTCTCTCTCTGGTTAGGCTCCTTAAAAAATCATAGGTTTTGTTTTTTTTTTCTCACATCTAACACCATAGATGTGATCTATAGGTTTTGTTTAATGGGAACCGATTTTTGGATCACCGGAATTTGACATGTATATAAGTTTTTCTGTTTTTCCAAAATCAATGGCCATGAAGGCATCAATTTTCCCTAACTCATAAAAATGCATTTTTTGTGTGGAAAAAAACATGATCCAAGAGTTGATTCTCGCTAAATCGAGCATGCTAAACACATCTAACGGTTCAGATCTATCATAAAACACTTCAAACTATGGGGCCTAATGCGGCAGAACGGAAAAAAGGGCCTAATATGTTCAGTTCTTATATATATATCATCAGACTCTAGCTTATGACAATAGTGGATGATTTTGCGGCGCTGATTGCACGTGCGACCAGTGGCGCAAATTTGTTTTTGCTTGAATACACTCTTTAGCAGCGGCCAAGAAACACCACTAAAAACCTTTTTTTTGGATGCAATGCGCGCATCCGAGCATCGTTCAACGCTTAACCAGTTAGATGATATGGGTTTTCCTATATATATTTATATATAGGAACGTTCTTTTTATTGACCAATTTGGTTCGATTCAACTCAGACCAATTCAGCCTTTTCTTTTCTTTTCTTTTTCGGCAAATCGACTTGATTAAAAAACAGATCCTGACAACATTATTCAGACAATTCTTGGAGCAAATATGTGCTGGTCTATCCCTCAATTGGCTTCCAGAGAGAATGGGTTTGTTGGAAGAACATTCTTAGTTTAATCTCTCGTGCAAGTAAGGTGATTTTGGAATCGTCCAGAAGAGATATCGTTGTGGCTACTAACAGACTTTTGGAGGGGCCAGGGACATTCAAGATCATGGATTTGTCTTTTGTGTACTTAATTAATGTTTAGTTTTTTGTAATTCAGGTGTGAATTGGTTGCCAAAGAAAAGAACTCTATGGCTAGATGTCTAAAATCTCCAGACTGGCCGGTTTCCTTTTCAAAATGATGCGTGACTTGTAATCTATCAGCGTGGCCGACGAGGTGGTTGTGACTTGTGAGGGTGCTGAGATGAAGGCACCACCTAACAATTTCTACATTGTAAGCTATCTGCTTCGTTGGGCCCGAGGATTACAGCAGCTGGATATCATAGACCCTCGTATTTCGGTTTCTGTCATTTTATTCTGTGTTTTTGATATATCTCGATTGCTTGCTCCGGGGTTGCACCAGCACAAGGTATAAAATATCATGGCTTGCGTAAGCAAATCGATGTGCAACGTTCGAGTTTGAGTTTTCTTTGAGCAATGTGAATCCTCAATTGTACGTTGCTCCCATGGGCCGTTTGCCTCTTGACGAATTTGGTCAGAAAGGTGGCCTATAGATGATGATATCAGATAACAACTGTTCTAAAGATTAAAAAGAAAAAACAAAATGGTTGAGCGATTTCAGTTGTTTCCAAAAGCTGAAATTCTACGTCAACCCTTCAACTTGGCCTAGTTGAAACTTTTGACTATTCTTTTTTATGTAGGCGTGCGTACAAATTCTTGGTTGAACAAAACAAAAGAAAAAACAAAGAACCGCCCGGAATCTTGAGTGAGCTTCAACCAGACGTCTTTCCATCTGCATTTCCGAAAGTCGTGAGAGCACACAGGAGACAACGCAAGAGCTATTGCTTTAAACCAATCTCAACTATTGTTGGGTTGTAATTTCTCAATCTGTTGATGCCGCCAGGCATGGACCATGCACCACCAATATATTGGTGTAGAGTAAACTCTCAAAGGCAAATGCAAATACCAACTTTACATGTGTGTTTGGAATCAGTGGACTTGAAGAGGTAACAATGAGATCCACACATCTTCCCAAACAGCTTTAATAAGGGATTTGGAAGTTCCAGCCAAAATTTTGATGGTGCTCCCACTACAAGAAAAATGGTCATTAGCGGCGGAAGTTTGCGACGGATTTTTTCTGTCGCAACTTTGTGACGGATTAACGAGAGACACAAATCCGTCACTAAAATCCGTTATATTTACAAAAATAGCGACGGAAAAACCTTCGTCACCAAATCCGTTGCTACTTAGCGATGGCTTAGCAACGTCTGGTTTTTATCGCAATACCCGCGGCATGTAGCGACGGATTTGGCTACGGAAGTTTTTTTGTCGCTACTTAGCAATGATGTTAGCAACGACAATATTTCGTCGCTAATTGGTTATATACATTTGCGACGAAAGTGGGCCGTCGCCAAATCTGTCGCTAAATTTCTCGTAAATCCCTAATCAAAACCCTTCTTTCTTTTCTCTGTTTCGTCTCTCTCGCCTGACGCATTCCCCCAGCCGCCGCCCTCTCCCGCCCGACACACTCTCTGGCCCGCCGCTCGTCGCTTCCCGGTCCGCCGCCCATCCCTCCCGCGGCCCATCGCGCCCCGTTCTGTCACCCGTCGCCCCCCGCTCGCCGCCCGCCGCCCGGCGTCTCACAGGTAAGTAAGTTAATTTTTTTTCGGCAGGAGGTCGCCCCCCTGCCTCGTTTTTTTTTTCCGGCAGGGGGGGTGCCTGCCTCATTTTTTTTTCTGGCACGGGGTCGCCCCCTTACCTCATTTTTTATTTCCGGCAGGGGGGGTCATCCCTTGCTTTTCCGACAGGAGGTCGCCCCCCTGCCTCTTTTTTGTCCGGTAGGGGGGGGGGGGGACCCCCTGCCTCTTTTTTTTTTTTTCGGCAGGGGGTCGCCCTCCTTGCCTCATTTTTTTATTCAGGTAGGGGGTCGCGCCCCTGCCTCGTTTTTTTTTTTCAGGCAAGAGGGGCACCTGCCTCATTTTTTTTTCGGCAGGAGGGCGCCCCCCTACCTCATTTTTTATTTTCGGCAGGGGGTCACCCCCTGCCTCTCTTTTTTTTCCGGCAGGGGGTCGCCCCCTGCCTCTTTTTTTTTTTTTGAGCAGGGGGCGACCCCTTGACTCATTTTTTTTTCCGGCAGGGGGGCGCCCCCTGCCTCATTTTTTTTTTCGACAGAGGGTCGCCCCTCCTGCCTCATTTTTTTTTCAGCAGGGGGCGACGGGCCAGAGGGTGCCCGACGATTGTCGGGTTCCTGAACCACGGCATCACCCTGTGCCTGCCGCTCCGGGGGACGATCACTGCCTCCAAAGACCTCGTGCCACTGTCATACATCGCTGGCCTACTGACTGGTCAGCCGAACTCGAAAATCTGTTGGGCCAAATGGAGAGGTGATCGACGCCTGCGAGGTGTTCTGCCTCGTCGAAATCCCGTCCGACTTTGATATTTATTCTAATTTTTTTCCTTTCGGCAGAGGGTGACTTCATTTTAACACAGTGTCTCTTGCATATTTCTCAATGGATCCCGCTTGTGCCCTGACACTCGTGGTAAGTAAGTGACAAAAATAATGCAAATCAGGTAAATACCCGTGGTGAGTAAGTGATGCAAGTGCATCACATGTTATTTAATTTATTGGATGCAACACTTTACTATTCAAACACTCACTTAGTTGTTGATATCTAGGACTGCTTTGTTGGAGTTTGAAGATCATGCTGATCATGATTTTAATGCATGAGAATAAAAGTGTTCTTATTTTTGGAGTACGGATTCTATGCTAGGCATGATAGTAGTTAGCGGGATATTGGAGTGTGTTTGTTGCAAGTGCATGTTTGATATTTTTTTGATATGAATGTTTTCGATGTATTGCAATATTTGATGTGATTGTATCCATGCTTGCATGTAATTACTTTCAATTTGATTATGACTTACATGTGAAATTGTATAATGAAAGCATGATTCAAATGAATGTATCGTGTTATGAATAGTTTGCAAATAAAATATTAAGTTATCAATACATGCATCATAATTCTTGTGATTGTATGACATCATATATTGCATGATAAATTTGATATTTTCTTCATCATAATATTCTGATGATTCTCTTTTAACTGGTTAGGATACTATTTGTAACATCATACAACAAAATGACTGCAAACCATGAATGAATGTAACTGGTTGGCTCCTGACTGGTATTGCAATACTTGATGTGAATGATTTGAATGTATTGCAATGATTTGAATAATTTGCAGGTATTCCAATGATTTGAATGTATTGCAATACTTGATTTGAATTATTTGAATGATTTGCAGGTATTTCAATGATTTGAATATATTGCAATACTTGATTTGAATTATTTGAATGTATTGAAATGTATTGCAATGATTTGTAGGTATTCCAATGATTTGAATGTATTGAAATATATTGCAATGATTTGAATGATTTATAGGTATTCCAATGATTTGAATGTACTGCAATACTTGATTTGAATTATTTGAATATATTGAAATGTATTGCAATGATTTGAATGATTTATAGGTATTTTAATGATTTAAATGATTTGAATGTATTGCAATACTTGATTTGAATTATTTGAATGTATTGAAATACTTGATGTGAATGATTTAAAACAATTTGAATGTATTGCATGACATTTTTTATTTGTTAGAATATGGTTCGTGGAGCTTACAGTAGTCGTTCATCCAGTAGTAGCCAGTCTCAGCTTTCATCTTCACGGGCTCCTTTGATATGTATATCATTTAACTAATTGGATGCTTGATTAGTTGAAATGCGCATTCTGAGAATTTCTAACATATTTTTTTACAGATGATGTTTCGCCTGTACATGACCCACCTATACCAGTTGATCATACAAGTCAAAAGCCAACCCAGAATGTAGGCTCTTCTCAGTCTAGCACAAAAAGACTCATTCGAATAGTGTATATCAATAATCGACCGTAAGTATTTCATTTTCACTTATTGCATATATTTTAAATATTGTATATTGATATTTACTGTGTACCAATTCATGTGCAATACGAGGTTCGAGCTACATGAAGTAGTACACGATATTCAAAATTCAGTACTTCAATATCTACCAGGACCGATCGCTCAATGAAAAGAGTATCCAAAAGAGGTGATAGACAGATTGTGGTCCTCATTCACGATATATAATAGTTTGTCATAGTTAATGTATTTCATATTTAATTATTTATTATAGTCATGTCTACTAACTTTCTGAAAATATTTGTAGGCTTTGAATCGCTTCGTGACTACGATAGAGGAACATGATGCAAGGAAGGTGTGTCAGAATGTAGCTGCCAATCGATTTGCAGACATGCTGCACAATATGAAGACTGCAACAAGAAAAACATCTGGCGGGATAGATGATCGACTACAGTAGAAGGGCCATGGACCTCATACTATCAGGTCAGATGTTTCAGATGCAATGTGTGACAAGTGAGCTGAGGATGCATTTCGAAACCGCTCAGCGAAGGCTGCACAAAATCGAGTGAAAATGCCCGAAGCCCATCTACACACAGGTGGATTTAAGACTTTTGGGAGCCACTTGAAGAAAATGGTAACTCATCACTATATAAACAAATCAATTTTATAAGTATTGTTGCAAACCTATTAACTAAATCTTTTATCATTTCACTTCGCAGGAAGCAGAAAAAGGAGGCATTGTGCGATGCAAGAATGTGTTTGTTGAAACACATAAACATAAGACCACAGGAGAGTTCGTATCAGAGAAGGCGAGAATGACAACGGTATGCATGTATTGTATTAATAATCATTGTAATATACAAGTTATCATAAACATTGTAATTCTTAATTATTAATTCATACTGTAAACATTATTTTGTAGGAGTCATACGAGCAACAGATGGTAGAGCGATATGGCGATGACTCCACTCAGCATCCGCCTTTTGATCCTGCAGCATGGGTGACTGCAGCAGGTGAACCAAAAAAGGATCATGTGTTCGGGTTTGGGAGTAATATGAACACCTCAACAGTTGTTGCTTCCTCCAGTCACGGCTCAAAGACTTCTCCCATCAACATCAGTTTCAAGCATCCGACTAATTCTTGGGATGATGTATGCTAGATCGTTAAGGACACAATGCGTGACTACTTCCATGAAACAATTGTCGACGTTCTCCGGGATGAGTTCAACAGCTTTTGCAGAACAGGAGAACTTCGTTTGCAGGTGCCTCTCAGGTATGAAAGTTTCATGTGATGTATTGCATGTCGTTAGATTTCATATAACTTTGATTGCCTTAACTTAGGTGCATTGCATATAATTTATTTCAGTATATTTTGTTTATCAATACTGACCTTTTATATAATATTTCAGTATAATATATTTACTGCCTTAAAACACATATGAGCATGATAGAATCACATATACAGTTTTTTTACTACATTAGAACACATATGAGCATGATAGAATCACATATACAGTTTTTTTATTGCCTTAGAGCACATATGAGCATGGTAGAATCATATATACAGTTTAATTTTTTTGACTGCCTTATAACACATATGAGCATGGTAGAATCACACATATACATTTTTTTTACTGCCTTAGAGCACATATGAGCATGGTAGAATCACATATAAAGCTTTTTTACTGCCTTTAGAACACATATGAGCATGATTGAATCACATATAAAGTTTTTTAACTACATTAGAACACATATGAGCATGATATAATCACATATACAATTTTTTGCCTGCCTTAGAGCACATATATATAAGTATGATAGAATCACAAAAACAATTTTTTTACTGTCTTTAGAACACATATGAGCATGATTGAATCACTTATAAAGTTTTTTTACTGCCTTAGAACACATATGAGCATGATAGAATCACATATATATTTTTTTGACTGCCTCAGAGCATATATGAGCATGATTGAATCACATATAAGTTTTTTTTACTGCCTTAAGAATACATATGAGCATGATAGAATCACATATACAGTTTTTTTACTGCCTTAGAACACATGTGAGTATGATAGAATTACATATACAATTTTTTTGCTGCCTTAGAACACATATGAGCATGATAGAATCACATATACAGTTTTTTTACTGCCTTAGAATACATATGAGTATGATAGAATCACATATAGAGTATAATTTATTTCAGTATATTTTGTTTATCAATACTGACCTTTCTTTTCTCGTGTAGGTTGCTGGCGATAATCAACGTAGTGTAGCTGAAGGGACAAATCAAGACAATGAACAAGAGGACGCACAAAATCTTGACGATGATTAGATTCATGTGTTGAATTTGTTCTACCTTCTTTTTGTTTCAAAAATGTAAATGTTGAATTATAAATAATTAGAACTTGCGAATTTTACACTGGATCGATTAATTATTTTAGTTTCCTTTTATATGTATTTTGATGTGTACTTTATTTTTTATTCACAGGAAATATAAATTGTAAAGGAAATATAAATTTTTCTCGATATTTAATTTACAAATAAACTTTTTTATTTTTTTTTCTTGATTGCAACGGATTAGCGATGTATATATCCGTCGCTATTTACTATTAGCGTTGAATGTAGCGATGGATTAGTGATGACTATAAATCCATCACAAAACCAAAGTCGTCGTATAGTAACGACGACCTTGCGACAGATGTTGACATTCGTTATTTCGTTGTAACTCAGCGACGGAATGGGCGACAAATATATTTCGTCGTAAATTAGCATAAAAATTTTTGCAATAGAAGCTATCCGTCTCTAATCCGATGCTAATCAGTCGCTAAGCTGTTTAGCGGCGGATTTAGGTCATCGTTAATCCACAGGTTTCTGGTAGTGTCCCAAACAAGTTGGTGAGAAGCACCAAATCCACTGGATTTGTGGATTCCATACTTCCTTCCCCAGCTACCATGGAAGCTGAGATTCCAAAAAAAATTGGTTAAGTCAAGGTTGCTTGACACATTTTAGGCACTATCCAAATGAATATATATGAATCCAGATTGAGATGGATTACCGTCTCACCATCATCACCTTGTACGTCTTATATACCAACCTATCTTACTTGTATCGAGGGACATCTTTTTCTTAATTTAGAAAATGTCACTTTGCACATTTTTTTCCATTTTTTTTCTACAGTTAACCATGCAGATGTGACCTACGTGGTTTGCTTAGTGGAAAGCAGGTTTTGCATAATGTGCTTGTAACATGTAAGCATGTTTCTGAGTTCTTAAGAAAATAATGGCCCACAATGCACCAAAAATTCATGACAAAAAAATTATATGTTTGCATTGACAAAGTAGGATCCAAAGTGCAATCCTTAGCAAAAAAACATTTTGAACACATCTATGAGAGCAGATCGTTGCACATTTATATATACATAATGGAAAGATTAACAAGATTCTGAAAAAGAATTCCCATATCTTTGCATATTTTGCACACTGCATTGAACATTTTACTTTGCTTTCTTAAATAATGTTGGATCCCCAATTAGTTCCCCGCGACATATAGCCAACCACAAATCTGACTACTTCAATATTCAACTTTGAATGCAACGAATTTAATGCCAACTTTCAGTAAAAAAAAGAGAGCTTATATTTGGTACTAACGAGCTGGAAATCATAGCTTCAAGCTGTATATGCTCAATCTGACTTTAGCATGGTTTGTTTGCTCCAATCAAGTCTTTGATTGTATTGTTTTAATAAAAAAAATCTGATTCTTTAATTATTAAAATTTTGGTACATTGTGGGAAGATGATTTTGAAGTCTTTAAGGGTGTGTTTGTTTGCTTGTCCAAGATTGGATGAAATAATAGAATATAACCGTAACATACGTTCAAAGTTTGTTTTGACTGAACAAGAAGTTGTGTTCCTTATCTCTGGCGTTTGATTTTTATATTGTGCAGACAGCTTGGACCCATATGGATAATGGGTCAGATAACTTTATTTTGGATCATACAATTTGATCTGCCCTACCATATGAGTGTTTTAGCATGTTTATTATGGATTTTAACTCTGAATGTGGATCTAAAAACCAAAAAAAAGTTTAAAATTTGGGTAATTTGAGAAAAAACAAGAATTAGTATTTTTTTATATATAAATGATTTAATCAGTATCATATTTGGTTTAACTATGAAAGTTTATAAAAAAGTTTTGGATTTTAGCCCCAAATTTGGATCTCAAATTGGATCTAAGTAGGAAAAAATGTTTAAATTTTCAATAATTTGAGAAAAATAAGAATTCATATATATATATATATATATATATATATATGTAAAAACCTAAAATACAAAAAGCAATGTTCTATAATCCACTAAAATTTCATGCTTAAAATAATCTGATCTCTACATCAAACAAGCTCGATCCCATTTCCTAACAGGTGAACCGTGCTAAATGTGTCTACAGGGTCGGGTTAACTAGATAAAATACGAAAAGGATGAGTAGCTACACTAAATATTTATACTTTAGTCTAGATTGCACCTAGATAGTAGATGATACTAAGGATGGTAGCACCTTGTTTTTGTGCATGTGTGTGCGCGCACGCGTGTGTGTCTGCGTGCATGAACATGTGTATGTATGGGTGATAGGAAGAGATTACAGTGGAAGTAATAGGCAATATAGTTTTCCTGGCGAGACGGACCCTCCACTCCACTAACACTTCTCCCAGATAGGGATGCACCAACAAAACAAGCAAGTCAACTAATGCCCATAGCATCATCACTCACGCGTGGCCAATGACCAACTTTTTTTCTTCTTTTCCTCTTGTTTATATTCTACACGCCTTCAAGCATTGTGACTTTTTCATATACTTGACTAAATCATATCCTAGGCGAACCCAATTCAAGGGATATATAAGTTGTCAGTTTCGATTTTGATTGATATAGTATCCTATAACCTTATGACCAAGAATTGGTGTTGTAATTAGTATATCTTGAGGAATCCTCCCACCTCATTATCTTAAAGGGTAGGTTTTCCCACGTCCCAATTTTATCTTATGTTGCAGAGGCTGATGCATGCATATGTTTTGACTGAATAAAATAATGTCACTAGAAGCATATTATAATGTGTAGTAATCTTGAGGGGCGGGACCGATAAAATCAAAGGCCAAGCAATTAAGGAAAATAAAACGTATAGATAATTATTAGGGAAAATTCGTTACTCTCTTTCTCCCATGATAGCGCCAACCAGAGAAAGAAAAAGGATGCATACGAGAGCGGGGATCATTCTATATATATAAATTAAAAAAGGGTTAGATCACTCGTTAGGGCTTTTCGAGAGTCATAGTTTTAGGTGTTTTTCCTTTGATCTGAACGGGTAGATGTATTTACCACAGTTTACTCGCTAACACATTAATTAGATTGTTGTCATGCTCAAATGTCTATTTTAGAGAAATAAAAGATCATAGACTAATATTGCAAAAAAAAAAAAAATTGATGATAAAATGTACAAGTTAGTTTATTAAATCAATTATATGCAAAGTGCGCCTTTAATAAATTAGAAATGATAAATACATCTAGCGGTTCGGTTATAAGAAAAAGCAAATGAAACTATGATTTTAGGATGGTCCTAGTGAGTGACCAACGGGGTTTCCGCATGCATGGTTGGTAGGAGTTGTCAGTGCACGTCTCCTTCTGGTGGGACGTTGCATGTTCAAAACCCAGTGGTACTTTGAATAATAGCTGGTGGGGTCTGCCTAACCCAGCTTGACTTTCAAAAAAAAAAAAATCGTCCTACCGAGTGACCGAACTTTTTAAAAGTTGGACTCTCTATCTCTCTCTCCACACACTCACACATACACAAGATAGTATCCCACGTAGGATATCAACATTTTTTATTTAGAGAACCTCAGGGAATAAATACATGATGCATCAAGGCTGGTGAAGGAGCTGAGCCGAGATTGAACATGGTGAGCCAAGCTGAGCTCAATCTGGGCTCCTTAGAGAGATTTGCATTTAAGCAGCGATCCCCTTTTTCAAGCCGGGTAGCCGAACAAACCACAGCATTGTCTGTGACATAAATCTCTCTTTCTTTTTTTTTCAAGCATGAGCAAAAACACTCATTCTCAGCATGACCTGATCTGCTTCCTATTGAAAAAAGTAAGGCTGGGAAATGACCCTGCTGGGGTTCGAACTGGAGCTCTGAAACATCCAGTGCAGAATCATTGTAGGGTCTTTATGATATCATTGGTTGCTATGAATTCGATCCCACAAACAGGACAAAACCAATAAATTCTCCAAATTTCAGTGCCCAAATTTTCACCTTGCCTTGTGTCCCCAAAACCCATTCCTCACCAAATCCCCATTAACCAGCTGCAATGGAGCCTCGGCAGTGAGCCAGCCCCACCATAAACATGCATTGAGCATTAATTTGTCACGACAAAGACCAAGAGCCAGATCCAACCCCGATCTTGCTCGGATCCAAACAATTAATGCCCACAAATTGCTCACCATTTTGGTTGGATCTTGGTTAAGCCCAAGCACATGACAACCATAACCATACTTGTGTGCCCTGGCAACTTCCCAAATACAAATACGGTTCACTGAAATCTTCCAAAACATGCGTTTGGAAGCCCAACACAAAAACCACATTTTCTCTGATTTTCAGCAAAGCCTATTTTGAACCCCTTAACAAGACCACCACCGCCAAGAAGATGAAAGAGGCAAACCCCCAGCCAGCCGGACTTTCACAGCTGTCATGACACCACGGCCTTGGTCCAATACTCGAACCCCAGCATGGACCAGGCTATGATGGTACACGCCTCAAATGCCAAATTGGCTGAAAGGGACTCCACTCTGTCCAGCACCCACCAAGACACTCCAGTACACACGGCGGCATGACCCCCCAAACTCGGATATGGATTCCACCCACATGGCCACGACGAACGAGGTCAGAGTCAGACTCGTGAAAAGGAAGTAAATCAAGAGTGCGTGGCAGCAGCACCACCACCAAAATACAGCCAGCGAAGTTGATGCAGAGGTTCTTGCAGGGCCGTATCGGCGATGATTTCGGTCCGGTCGACCTGCCACCGTGGCGGTGGTGGTTCCCCTTTTGAGAAACAATTCGTCCTCTCTGCTGGCCTCTCTCTCTCATTCATTATATTGGGAGGAGAATCTTTCAGATTGCAATCCACTCACGTACTATTTCTCAAATTTCTTTTCTCCATAATCTTCTATTTTTTTATCTTGATCAAAATGAAAGAAAATAAAGAACATGAGAGAGAGAGAGAGAGGCAGTTTTCTTCTCACGGCTGTTTTCCGTTCCAACCGTCTCGAATACGGAAAACGCCTCATGCCTTCTCCGGCAGCGACTCGCCGGAAAACCAAAACAAAACAAAAGAAAACTTATTTTAAAGTTGACCGGAGATGATGATCACGACATGTACACCTGGAGGCTGGCGCTCTTCTTGGCATTGCAGATTGGGCAGGAGTCGAGCATCGAGTCGCAGTCCTCGCAGAGGCAGAGGTGGCGGCAGGGGAGGAGTAAAACGGACGTCTCCTTCTCGCGGCAGACCCTGCACGTCCTCCGGTGGCGGAGCTCCTCGTTCTCCCTGGCCGCCATCTCCTTCACGTCATCGAGACCCTCGAAGCAGCACGACTGCGCGTCGTCGGCCGCGGCCGGAGACGGGACGGCCTCGCTGTCTCCGTAGCCCTCGAGACTCTGGCCCATGCCCTGCAGTAGCACCCGCTCCAGGCTGCTCTTGAGGTTCGCGACGATCGCCTCGTTGTTCCTCGCCACATTCTGCCATATCTGGTTCTCGAGGCTCATCTGCTTTACCTTCTCCTCCAGTTCGGCGTTCCGAGATCTCGCATTATCGATCTCCATCTCCTTCTCCCGGAGTTTCTTCACGATCTGCTGCTCCAAGAAGGATAGTAGCGACCGATAATGCAACCTGCGTTTCTCTTCCAATCCCAAACGAAGACGCTCGCTCTGTTATTTTGATTCAAGCAAAAAGAAAAAAAAATCGATGAATGCGAGGAGAGAAGCAAGTATCAAGAATCATTGGGGGCGAGTCGCGATCTTTTTCAGTGCCTTGTGCATACCTGAAGACGGACGAGAGCGTCGATTTCGTCGTTCTGCTGGTAGAGACACGCCATCAGATCTTGAGCGAAGGGCTGGGAGCGGCCGCTCGTCGACGTCCTTCCCGATTGGTTCATCCGGTTCTCTTCGTAAGAGAGCTGCAACCCCGTGGAGATCGTCCCGGTTTTCTCCTGAACCTTGGGCGGGTTCACCAACTGAAGTTGCTGCAGCATCTGCCCCTGCGTCAGGTTCATCTGCTGCGTCTCGTCTCGGATCCTCTTCCTCGGCACGGATATGTTGCACGTCAATTCGCTCTCCGGATCGCTGAACACTGTGTTTCCGTTCAAGACCTGCCCGCCTGCACTCATCACGAACCAGAAAAGTTAAAAGATCTATCCGATCAATCCCTTAGCGGCTTCCGGATCAAACTCTGTCGGTTTTCAATCAAATTCTCCGGAAGCATTTTCCATACCGTAATTGAACCCTCCAAGAAAGGCGTTCCCGCTCTGCTCGTGTTGTTGTTGCTGTAACTGCAACTCTGCAAGCAAGGCATCCCTCGACCTATTTCCATAGACAGAAATCACACAAATAAGCGAAAAATCGATAAGAAGAGTCAAGAAAGAAAGATTGCTGAGAAGGATGGGAAGGGCTGCATTGGTACTCACCGTTTTCGAAAATCCGGCAAGAAAGCGTTGGACGGATAGTGCGCTTGCACCGCCATTACAAGTCAGAAACCGCTACGCTTTAAAGGAAGAAGGTGGCGAGTATTCGCAAGAGGTGAATGAGAGAGAGAGGGAGAGAGAGAGAGAGAGAGAGAATCGGTGGTGTGGGTATTTAGGATTTAGAGTAAACGGTGCAGCAAAGTATAGGGTCTCGTAGGACGGGAGAGTTCGTTCGAGCATAAATAAGGAGGAAGAACGGTGAGAGGGAAACGGACGCGCCCCCCTATTTACTCCTCTCGCGTCATGTGGGGATGAGAGAGAGAGAGAGAGACCCTTCCTTCCCCTCTCGTTTTATTCGTGAACATAAATTGGATATGGCCACCCTACCCTCACCGTCTCTCATGATTTCCTTTTTTTTTTTAATTTTTTCCCTTTGGCCTCTCGCTTTTATTATCTGCGCAACAGACAGTCAAACGTAACACACGGGAAACGAGTGGAAAAGTGCGTCCCCTCTCCTCTTGCCCTTTGCCGTTTCCCGTGTCCTCTCTCTCTCTCTCTCATATTCATTTACTCACCTAAATTAGCGAAATATCGCAGCATCCACCTCCCACAAAAACCAATTCATATCATTCGCCCAACAATGAAAAAGTCGTGTCAGCCCACGTCCTACGGTAACCTCCCCCAGTGGTAGACCCCATCTCTTCACTATTCCCTGGGCCCACCAACCCACCATACCCTGCCCCTTTCTAGAGTCATTTTTCTTTTCCTTTTCAGCCTTGTTTTTTTCCTCTCTTTTTTTTCTTTCTCTAATTCCCTCTCTCTCTCTCTCTCCCCACGAGCAAGGATGCCACGCTGGACCAGGACCGCCACCTCCCACATCAAATGCCTTCATCGACGCACCTCCCTGTGCCAAGTGGCGTTCCGAGCCTTGTCACGGAGCGAGAACCTCGCCCCAACACACACAGCGTTTCTATATCCGACGTTGTAAAACCCTGACAATGTGATTTTTTATTTTTATTTTATTTTCTTCCCTAAACGACTAATATATTTTTGGAAATTATAAATGTTTGTTTCTAATGTGACCAACGGCTTCTGACACGCTATTTTAATAGTCTCGATTCGAGAAAAGGAATGAAAGAGAGAGAAAGAGGAAAAGCAGAATCACAATGGTGCGGTGATAAGCTGTGACAAACCAAAGGGTTACGGCCCCCTCCTTATATCAGTCCAGCCTTCCCCCCCCTCTCTCTCTTTCTTTTGTTTGTTTATGTAGCTGCTAGTGGTCATAATAACTCAACCCCCTACCTAACTCTAATCCTAATCCTGACCCTCGCACTCACACCTTATCCCTCCCTCCTTTGCCTTTTCTTTTCACGCTGCGACTTTGTCCTTTGTTTTGCCTATTAAAGATTTTTAACTTATGAGGGTTGGCTTTCCTATACGGCTCTTTGGCTGTAAGCGATCGCGAACCTTCTCCTCTTGTCATAATTCCTATTTCTAATTAATCACTACTTAGCAATAAAGTGTTGCCCACGCTGTGAATAAAGAGGATTGTGGAGGAGAGGACGGTGCCTTTGCGGTGAAAATTCCTTTTTTTTTTTTTCTTCCTTTTGGGACAGTGCTATTCATCTGATAGTGTGGGTGGGTTCTCTGCACGCTTTCGGGTCGTACAGTTTTGGAGGTATCCCATGTTAATGGGAGCACATCCCAATCCCACTCACGCGTTGCGTCATTTATCCCCCACATTAATTTCGTCTACTTTTGTGTTTTGTTTTCACCCTGCTTCTGGTAAAAAAAAATCATGACCATAGCTCGCGTGTTTCCCTAATACCCTCACCTTCTCGAGCTACGCGACACCCACCTCTCGGCCCTTTCCTTGGCTAACCCCACCTTGTTGTCACTTGTGCCATGTGCTCTCTCTCTCTGTAGAAAGAAATTACAACTGCGTCGTTTTTCAGTTAACCCACTTCGAAAGAAGCAACCATGCGTCTGGTTCTTGAATTTTATTTCATCCTACTCTATCCCAGGCTTTATTATTATTATATTTTATAAATCGTGAATAACACTAGCTCTACCTTCCAATTTTCAATGCGTGAAATATTTTTAAAAAAAGAAGAGGAATTGTTGGTGGGGATGATGCGTTTTGAGAAAGATGGTGAGCGTGCCAGGGTAGAGTGGCCAAGGGCATTATTTCCTTTACCATTTCTGATAAATGTACATTTCAAGGCCCAAAACCTTATTGTGCTGGTATATATTAAGGACGCCATC
The DNA here is from genome assembly GCF_984573655.1 of Nuphar pumila. Classification (NCBI taxonomy): domain Eukaryota; kingdom Viridiplantae; phylum Streptophyta; class Magnoliopsida; order Nymphaeales; family Nymphaeaceae; genus Nuphar; species Nuphar pumila. The sequence continues at coordinate 182,380,129 of NC_143249.1, read as the reverse complement.
TTGTCCTTTTCGATGATCGGCCTGCCGCAACCCACCTTCCCCCATCAAACCTCAGCTCCACCCGTCCACCTCAACTGAACCACGTTGCGTCCCACCGAATAATTGAGCCCGTGACGTTGCTTCAGTATGTGTGGGTGTTGAGTCCTCTTTCTCTGAATTAAATTACATGAGAGTTGAGACAATATACTTTTTTGGTACATAACATAGTTGGAATTCGTTTTTTTAAAGGTGATTAGATGTTTGATTGCATCAACAAACCCATCCACGATATGTATAAGAGAGAGAGAGAGAGAGAGAGAGAGAGAGAGAGAGAGAGATGCAAACAAATCCATATTATCAAATAATTAAAGGTTATGAAGGCGACCTCCAAATGTGCCGTGATGATACCCACATTTTCTTTGCTAATCTTGATTGACCAAATTTGTTTATCCTTTTCTAGGAATTGCATCTAATGCAGTGGATCCAACTTTATACCTATAAATGAACCTGGTTCATACCTCCCCTGAGAAATTTTAAAACACAATAAACTAGAGTTTGAAATCACCCAGTTTGCAGTATTAAAAAGATACTTTGAGCACTTGCAAGATGATGAGTTTTAGTTTACCTATTGCTGGCCACTACCTTTCGGCCATTCAACTAGTAAAGAACAGGGTTCCGGATCTTTCATTTTATTTGCTTTCGTTTGACACCATCAATATAATAATGTGTGGATGCTCCGTTGTACTGTTACATATTTTAAAGCAAAGGACAAACAACTTATCCTAGGGCAGATCATCTGATCTCTCTCTCTTGTATCAAATATAATATACAAGCACAAGGTAAAGTGACATTTATAGCTTGCCGACCATGAAACCACCGTTGAATCATTTCATAAGAAATTGTTTCCATGATTTGGATTTACGTATCACCTTCAATAATAATGCAACGTGTACCGTGTTAAAAACTCCGGGTGAGGGGGACTAATTCTCCCCTCTATGGAATTGGTTAGATTTCCCACTTTTTTTATTGGGAAGCTAGCCACCAAATTTTTGCCCGGATCCCAGTTGTTCACTAGAACTAGTGGTGTGAATGGATTGGATATGGTCAGATATCTTATATGAATCCAACATGTTATTTTTAGATATGAGCCCTTAAAGTAAGATCTCAATGTGCATTTGGATTCGATTTAAGTTTGTATATTCAGATTGTCATTGGATTCAGATCATTATTTTAGGTCGGATCTAATTTAGATTTAGAAGAAAAACTGATAAGATTGTTTTTTTTTTTTTCTTTTGCATGTAAATAATTTGTTCTTAATATTTTTGACACATAATCCATATATTTTGGATTGGATCCAATCCTATGTCTTTGGATATGATTTAATTAGATCTAGACTGAGACTGGAATGTATCATTTGCATTTGGAATTTGTATGTATTTGGATCAGGCATGATCATCCAGCCTGTATCCGATCTCACCCATAATTTGAATAATAATACATTTAAATTATCCTGATATGATATTGGGGAATCATGACCACCTCAATACCTCTAATCGGAAATACCTAGACAAAAGCATCTCGTGATTCTTTTTCAACATGCCTTTCTCTAGATAACACCAAACACTTTTCCTCCCTCCCTTACATTCTATTAACTTTTTTTTTTTTTAACTCTATTTCCACTTTGACTGGCGTCTAGTTCTATGGCCTCGTGGGAAGCATTTACTTAAGGAAAGGATAAAGTTCTATAGCTTGTTTTCTATTTAAGTATTGGCTTTTCTAGTTTTAATTCCTAGCATTTTCAGCGCCCGGCCAGTGACTATGTCTACGGATCCTGTACCGGCTTTTTCTTTTTCTTTTTGAAAGGCAAGCTGGAGTTAGGCAGACCCCTACCAGATATCTCTTAAGTCCCATGTGGCAGAGGGATTCGAACCTGGGCCTTCAGCTTGGCACAGTACCCCGCTTACCACATGGTATGATACCATCTCGATTCCACAGGTTAAATATGGAAGGAAAAAAAAAAAAAAGGTTTGATTCTTAGTAAACAAACTATGTTGAACACAGTGCGAGAAAAGAGGGCAAGAGAAAGCCTAGCTCCCCATTCCTTGAGTGCGAACAGGGATCCTCCACCTCCTCATTCGCATCACCCATGACCCTTTTTTCCTTCAGGCCTTATATCGGAGAATGAGAAGTCCTTGGCTCCTCATCCCCATGCTATAGGTAAGGGTGTGGTAGCCCCAACTTCCTCAAAGAGCATATAACCTCTAAGGAGACCTCACCTATCCCAGTGGGAGAAATTAGTCTCCCCAGCTCTGAACAATGTGGCAAACACTCGTGGGCTGCCATCGTCTCAGCGGACACTCAATACAGTCCACCAAATCCTTCATTGACTGCAGGTTTTGAAGACCCACCAAATAAAACCATCATCTTAGTTTATGTTTATACACAAATGGTAGACCCCTATCAGCTGACCGGTCTAGCAAGGGGTTGAGCTCCAAAAGTATGGAATAAAGGTATCCTGGATCAAGCCTTCGTAATGAGGTATGTGCAGTGTGAAGCTCTACTGAGTGAAAAATGTATCTAGTGTAGGAACATGTGGTGTGCATTAACTTGATCAGTGATGTGTGGTGATAGCATGACACACAATAGGCAACAATATTGTCGTTAGTGCATCAGTGTGTGGCGGCACAAACATGGAACACTGTTTGGTTAAGTAATGTCAGCGGATCAGAGGATGTTGTCTATGAAGATAATTTGATTAAGGACCTCTCGACTTGGAGAAGTTTCTCATGCGTAGCGTTTGAACACATGAAGGTGCTTGTAGGTTAGGGTTAATTCCCCTAGACATCACATTAGGTGATTCCAACTGAGTATGGTGACTCAGGGCTAGGCGAGTGAATGCCTAGGCATTGGTGAATGAGTCTGGGCGATGTTCAATCATCAACTAGTCTTCGGATTGAGGTCTACAAGGTCTTGTTCTTTCAGTTGAGAGGTTTTGTTGTACCCTGCACATTGAGTTGCAATATGCTCTATGACACACAAGGCTAAGACAAGTTTGTACCATTTTTTAAAGTGATAGCTGGTATGGGACGGCTATGCACTAAATGACATAGACTAGATAAAATACATATGTAAAGATGTGCTTGATTAGCTTTCGATGGGCGACAGTTGCACACAAGGTGGTGAGTAGGGCCAATGAAATGATTCAACATATGAAAAAATGTTGGTGTGCGACCTTTGCCTTTTAGACTGGCCAGACTAGGCAGTCTGGTGCATCGTGGGTTTGCGATAAATTATATACCCATGACAAATTGGTATCAGAGCAGAAAAAATCATGGAGACCTTGTTGTTCATTGTGTGTGACACTGAAGATGATAGTGATGGTTTATCTTGGTTACGCAAATTTGTGCAGCTAAACTTTGGTTGATCGAGCACAAAAGCAAGATATCGATAGGTTGGTATGGGTCATCTTGTCGATGATAAGTAGAAGTGTAAGGTTGTTGTTCAGTTGGCTAAGAGAATGCGGATAAGCCAAAGATTCCTACCAGTTGTATGTTAGGCTGACAAGTAAAGTGTGACGTTTGCCTTGTGCATGGAGAGAATGCACGTTGGATTCAGCTGGATGGATTGGCACCTTCGGGTATGAGAGACTCAACTAAACTTTTATATTCTCTTTCAAGATTGTGGGTTAGCGGAGTACCCATGTTTAGCAGAATGCTCATTGTTTTAATCTCTTAAGTTGACAGATCCTTTGGGATTGTGTGTGCAAAAAATGTTGTTGTTCGTGACTCATCGGGTTATTTCATGCGAGAACATTTTGCTAGCTCTGAATGAGAGTTGCAGCGTGATGGCTCTGGATGAGAGTTGCAACGTTGGGTCATGTTTCCCCTTGTGTGGAAGAGTGCCTAGGAAGACGCTTTGAAGGATCGCTTTGGGGTGATACGTAAGTATGCATTCTTCACTTGAGGACTAGTTTCAATCGTTAGAAAATCATAAAGTTGGTACTTAAGAGAGTTGATATCCCTGCGGCACGCATTTGATGGTGGTCTTTATCTACGAGGACCACAAAGAGCTTGAAATTGCCCTTGCTTGGGTGAAAAGGCACCCCAATCATGAACTTGAAGACAACAAGTTTGTCATGCGGGCGAGGATGACCTGCTTGTGTATGAGACTGCACTGGGGTTCGAAGAGCAAATGATGCTCGATGTTGATGGAGCAGAAGACTACTATCTAAGTGATTGGAGGTGCGTTGATGAATGAGACTTGGCATATTAAAGGTTGCGGCGATGGTGGATGAAAACCAGAACAAGTTGAGTAGAGTAAAGAAAAAAAGTAAACCAAAACTAATTATAAAAGAAAACAAGCATATTAGTTAAGACTATGTTCTTACCTACACCAGCATTGTTGAGAACGATAATGGTTTGGGTGAAGGAGAATGTCCCATACTGAGCATTCAGAATGGGGCATGTGCAGTGCAGAGCTTTACTGAGTGGAAAATGCATCGAGTGCAGAAACGCGCAACATGCATTGGCTTGATCGGTGATGTGCAGTGATAGCACGATACATGATAAGCAATAATATCGTCGTTAGTGCATCATTGTGAGGCGGCACAGACGTGGAGCGTTGTTTGATTAAGTTGTGTCAGTGGATCAGACGATGTTGCCTTTGGAGATTTAGTTAAGGACCTCTTAGTTTACAAGAGTTTTCCATGCGTAGTGATTGGATGCACGGGAGTGCGTGTGGGTTAGGGCTAATTCTCCTAAGAATCATCTTAGGTGATTCCAACCTAGTATGGTGACTTATGTCTAGGCGAGAGAATACTTAGAAATTGACGAATAAGTTTGGGTGGTGCTCTTTGCTATGATGTTCAATCATCAATTGCTTTTCATACTGGAGACCGAAAGGTCTTGTTCCTTCAGTAGCGAGGTTTTGTTGTAACGTGCACATGAAATCACAATACGAATCATGGCACGCAAGGTTAAGGCAACTTTGTGCCCTTTTCAAAAGTGATAGCCGGTATGGGATGACTATACAGTAAGTGGCATAAACTAGATAGAATATACATTTGAAGATCGCTTGATCAGCTTTCGGTAGGCAGTTGTGCATGAGGTGATGCGTAGAGCTAATGAAATGATGTAGCACATGAAAAAATATTTGTGTGCGGCCTTAATTTGGCCGTTAGGCTGGCTAGACTGGGTAGTCTGACACATCGCGGGTTTACGAAAAATTCTAAGCCCGTAAGAGATAGATTGGCCAGCTTGCTTTCCAAAAAGAATGAAAAAAGCTATGTTGAAGGGAACAAAATGCAATTAGAGATAGAATCAATATAGATGATTTTCACTTAGATTGTTTTGTAACTTGATTACTACCCAATATTTACCTTTTAATTAGTATTTACGTCAAGCACATAAACTTGGGACATCTAACCGGAAACCAAGACACATATTATCAGCAACAGATGTAACGTGAGACATTTATTTATGAGTTGGGTGTTAGAGTATGGGGCCACACCTCATGAATCAGGATTTTGGTTATTTTGGATGGGTACCGTTGGCCCCACATGTCCTTTTTGATGGAGTCATGAATTTTTGGAACTGACTTCTTGGGCATCTATTTAATATATGGTGCCAATAATGATACATCAGAATTCCAATGTCAATGCGGGCCCCACTTATCTGCCCTCCTCCCGTCCGTTTCTTCCTTTCACCAGGCCACGACGATCCCATCCATCTTCACAAAGTGGTGGCTCTGCTGTTACATATTTCCTCCTATTGACATTTGCTTATTTTGGATAAACATGAATATGTACTCTTGAACAAATTACGACGGATCGAGGAGCTTTTTTTTGCGTGTTAAATCATCTAAACCTGCAATTTTTTTGGTTGTTCATGCAGATGACCCGTCCATGTCAAGATTTTATTTTCCGTTGCCTTTATCGATCAAACAGCCCGTTAGTGGCTCCCACATGAATCCCATTCACAAATAAAGACGATTTTATTTCATGCATCGACCTTATTCATATACTACAAAAGATAAAGTTATTGAGAGGGACCACCGGCCCCTTCTCAAGTTAGGCATCAAACATTGCATCAGCATCATAAGTTTCTTTCTCCCAAAGTAACGCTCTATCTATGGATTACCGTGAAAGCCTTTACATATGGTCCCGTGATGAATAATTTTCTTTTGGCATTAACAATCACAAGGAAGAAACTAATTTTGTTTACTCTATTCATGGTGTATTAATACGTCCTTGGCTAATGAATAGTCTTAAAATTTTCAATACAAGTAGATGGTGTCAATATAAGTTAAAGCTCATAAAGAAATCCGCATTTATTTCATGAGAGAGAGAGAGAGAGAGAGAGGGAGGGGTGGGGGCTGCTTCTTTATAAATATACTGTCCTACTTCCCTCGACATCAACCCTGTCTCAATGACCCTCCCTCACCAAGCAACGGTCGGTCACTCACACGACCCTGGCTTTTTTCCTTTTTTTCAGAGCAGGGTGTTGGAAAAGTATCCTCTTCACAGCTCCATAACTGTCCCAATAACTTTGCAACCAAGGGGCGCTCCGCTTGCAAGTCACCTTGTATTAGGATGTTGCATGTTCAAAACTCAATCATATAGTTGTATATAACTGGTAGGGGTCTGCCTAACCCCAGCTTGCATTTCAAAATAAAAAAATTGCCAACTCTCCCATCCCAAAAATGAAAAAGAAAAAAAGATTTTCCTTTCATCCCATGATAAATGCCAACAAGCCCATACGCACAAAGGGCAAAGAAAAGAAACGGCAAATAAACAATACAGCTTGCTTCTCTTGGGATTTTGTGGTACTATTCCCTGCGATGGATGAATATTAAATTTCCCCACACATTTTATTTTAAATGCTGATTCTGTAATACTGTTCCTTGTGATGAATGCACACACACATGTCATATTATTATATGCCAAAAAGAACGCTTCAGTGGTCCTACACTATGTGTGAATGAGGTGTCCACACATGTGTCTGAATTGAATTGCTTTGTGGGGGAAGCCATTTTGAAAGCAGAAAAGGTGGTTAAGTATGTATATATATATATATATATATATATATATATATATATATATATATATAGAGAGAGAGAGAGAGAGAGAGAAACCAAGGAGCAGATGCAGTATCAGCAGCAGCATCAATCACACCAAACTTTTTATTTTACTTCGTGGTTGAACTCGAAACAGTCAAGTCTACTTCTCCAACCTCAAGCGGGTCCCACAAGAAACGTGCTTCCCCACGAAAAAAAGTAAAGGAGGAAGCAACCAACCAAGGGTGGTTTTTTTTTTTTTTAATGTAGATCGGCAGATATTAAAAGCGTGAATATTATCTTGTGAGAGCATTATTGCAGGAATGGTGAGGGAGAAAGAGAAAAGATAGGATTCTGATGGTGACAGTGACTGTGTGGATGCCTCTTACTGTTGATGGTCCTGTCGTTGCTGCAGGTGGAAGAGTGCGACCCGCTTTTATGGTTTTTCTTTTTCAATGTTATCTATTTGCGTTTGCTTTGAAAAAAAAAAAAAAAAGTAAAATAAAGAGGTTCCCCAAGTACCGCTACCCAACAAAATGTACTCTTTTCGTTACGGATCCCATGCGATTGGTGGGCCATATCTCGACCACGCTCTCTTTTGTCTCTCTAATCTTTTCATGATCATTTGTTGTAGCCTGACTTGGACGACTTTTAGAGGGAAAGCAAATCACCACCCTCATTCTCATATGCTTTGCCGCAAAACTTGGGTTGCTCGTGGAACAAGTTTCTAGGCTCACCCCGAGACCCAACTCTCGCAAGATCTCTCTCAATTTCTCTCTTGGTTTAACGGTCAAGATTGACCTGTAGACTTCAAAACTTGACCGGTGAATGGTCCACATTTATGGCAGGCATTCTGATCAGTGAAAAAGTCAAGCATTTACACCGTATGGAGCCTTGGATGCCATTCGTGGCCGAGCATGATGTGCGTTTCGAGGAGCCTCGGACCTAGCTGCCAACTGTTAGGTTTTGGGCCATGCCCAGTCCAGCAGTTACTTTGACCTGCTTTGGTTTAATAAACCACATCGGATGCAGTGGGCTTGGTCACCTGCACCAACTTTTAAGTCCTTACATTAAGCTCTTGATTGACATGGATTTGGAAATTAAGCCCAATTGTCTTGATGCCTGGATACGGACTTTGATGGGTTGTCCCAGTTTCCTGTCTGAGTACCTTGATCGCATTGTCCGTAACCACACATACTTGGCAACTCTGTACAGTGTACTAAAAAAAGCAACAAGGGCAAGGTGGCAAAAAGTCTTATGTAACAGGTCTTAGCTCAGTGAGTAGTAAGTACATATTGCATAGGAACAGTTGAGCTTGACCATGATGAACCTAATGACTCAGCCAGCCATATGCCCATAAAGCTCAAGACTAGGTGCACATCCAACCTTATTTGGGTGTCTGGGCCAAACCAAGCCTAGTTTTTAGCTGCCACGTCCTAGTTGAGGATCCTCTTATCTCTCTCTCTCTCTCTCTCTCTCTCAGATTGCATTAAAAAGGCAGAAAAAAACGCCGGCAGTTGCAGTATTTTTCCCTTTCCCTCCTCTCTCTTTGGTTGTCACGACGCTTTTTTGGGAATGCCCTCAAGTTTTGCCGAAGAATTTACTACCTGTTCTTTTCTGCACAATGACAAAGTTAACTTTGAACCGCCTGGATGCATTGTGACACCCCTGCAGGCCTATTCCCATGAAGATACGCATCATTGTGAAGTATGCCCATCAACCAAAAGCTGAGAATAATACAAAAGAAACCTAACCAATACTGCTAATTCCACTTTCTTTTTCTTTCCTTGAGGAATCCCACAAAATTTCTGGCTTTCGTAGGTTTATTCATCCCCAAGAAATCCTCCAACCGTAATCATTTCAGTTGGAACAAAATCATTTTTGAATGGCTGCAAAGTCCAAGTTGTTATTTTGACGTTTCCCACACCCATAAATTTCTGCAGCATTGCCGCAATTCAAAAGATTGGGTAGGCTTAGTCTATTTTGGTAGGAAGAAAAATAACCATTATGGTGCCCAACCTCACACAAGTTGGAAACTAAAGCCAACAGACAATGAGGGGAATCACAAGATTTGGAAAATGAATTCATGCACCACATAGAACTGCAACTTACAAAAGATGATTGTGTTTTATATGGTTAAACTTTAGCTGGGACAGCTAGACAGTAGACACTCCCTTATTATTCCATCTCCCATGGCCCGTTGGGCAAATTACTATGGCCTAGCTGTTAATTACACGCTCGGTACCATTTCCATTTACTTTTGTGTGTCACTTTGCATTATTGGCACTCAACTATTCGTACGGGGCCCGCTCACCACGATTAATGCCTGTCCACCATTGATGCAATCGTAAAGTCAAACGCCAGAGTAGTCACCTTCATCAGTTCTATTGTTTTTCTTCGCCAAAATGACATAGATTTCGTTAAATAGTGTAGAGAGGTAGAGAGAGAGAAACTGTTTGTTTTCCATTTGCCAAAATGACACACGTACATTTTGATGAACATTGTAGAGAGAGAAAGCGAAGGAGAGAGAGGGTATCATGTGGTGTAAGAAAGACATATATATATATATATATATATATATATATATATATATATATATATATATATATATATATCAGCATGGCCATGCTTTTGTTTTTATTGTGGGGTTGAGGGGTTTTAAATGGGCGTGCCGGGCAAGAAACAAGGAGTGCATTAGTGGACAAGGTCGGCTGGTAGACCGGGCTGTTCACCGAAAAAGACTTGGGCTTTTATTTTTGTCAGCCCACCACCACCTGTCCTCGTCTGAATCCGATACAATCCCCACCTGCTTCCCTTCTTTCCTTTCTATTTTTTTTCGACTTCCCAACTTTTCAGATGAGAAGGAACAAGCCAAGAAAAGAGGAATACAGAGCGTAGGTCACATGCCCATGTGACTCCTCCCCTCATTATTAGTGTTCTCACCTTGTTAAATGCCCTTCAGCATCCACTATTATGCCTCTCTCTCTCTCTCTCTCTCTCTCTCTCTCTCTGCATTGTAACTTGTAAGATGCCCCTCCAATGCCTCGTTCCACACCATCGTCTCTGCGTACGGCGTTGTGTATGGGCCCCTACAAAACAACGTAGCAAGCAAGGCCATGTAGATAGAAAATAAAATTGAGCAACTTGACCCTTTCATACAATTATTATACACGAGACCAGTCTCGGCCAGGTCTATTATTGTTCTCTATGCTTCCTGGTTAGTTTACCTGTACAAAGTTTGGCACATGCTATGCAGCATAATCGATTTATGTGAAGGCATATTTAAAGTTGCAGTGTGAGTGTTTCTTTGCGACTTACATTTTAAAGTTGCGCTTAGAGTCTGTTTTGCTTTTATTTAGTATGATGTAAGCTGCCCGATTTAGGTGAATCAATACCCCGAAGGGGCAGCCCGTATGCTTGAACTGTAATAGCCTTCAGGCAAAATTATGAATGAATTAAATGCATTGAACTTTCTTTTGTTCACCCTCATTGTGATTGCTTCTTATGATTGCAATTCTTCTCCCTCTATTCTCTCTTGCACTCTGATTACAAGCTTTCGTGACTGACAAGCGAGCTGACAAGTAGGTTTGCGGCGATAAAAAAAGATCGTTGCACCGTGCTGGCCTATTGAATAAAATAGGCTTGTGACAAGTGATAATAGAGTCAATTCTCGTGCTAGGGAAGAGATTCCGGAGTCAGTGTCGACTGACTGCGATTTATGAGAAAGACATCATGGTGCCTTATCAAAACTTACACAACACCAAAGGCAAGGCAGTTGCCAAAACTGAGGAGATGGGTTTACCTCGGGGCCAAGAGAAGATGACTGCAATTGTTAACAGGCTGATGAAAGATGTGACTTTCCACGAGGAAGCGATTTCACGCACAGTTGAATCATTCAGTTGACTGAATGATGTGGTGATGAGCCTACAAGAGCAGATGAACTTACTAATGGGACATGTCACTTCATTGACGACTAAAATGACTAACTTGCAGACTGAAGTATGAGAGATTCAGTTGAAGAACCACACATTACAACAGTCAGTGACCCCAAATGCTAGAAATGGTGAAAGGCCATCAATGATGGATGTGCCAAGACCCACAAAATTTAATGGTTCTCGTGACAACAAGGCCATTGAGAATTTCTTGTTTCAAGTAGAAGACTACTTGGATATTTAGAATGTGATTGTTGAAGATTTGAGGATTAAGGTTGCAACAACTCTACTCGATGAAAATGCTATCACTTGGTGGAGGCAGAAGCACAGTGACATGAAGAGGGGTCAATGTGTGATAGACACCTTTGATGACTTTAAAATGGAGCTGCACAACTACTTCATGCCGAGGAATGCGTAGAGTCAGGCGTACGTGATGGTTGACGAACTTAAATATATTGGTTCATTACAAGACTATGTTAGAATGTTCTAGAAGCTTATGCTGGAGTTGCCTAATATGCCAAAAGATGATATGCTCAACTGGTTCATTGTGAAACTTCAGACATGGGCACAGTCTGAAGTGGAAAGAAGCAACCTCCATATTTTGAAAGATTCATATGTGGCGGTCGAGCGCTTAGTTGACACTCAGTGCAAGCCTTTCACCCCATCAACCAAAGACGGGAAGAAGCCTGACCACAGAGGAAAGAAGGATGAGCAGTGCGACAACAAAGGTGAGGTATCGACACACCATCAATCTGATAAAAAATAAAATTGCACAAAACATAACAACAACAACAAGGGTGCGGTTATGACATGCTGGTTCTGTGGTGATAGGCATATCGCCAGACAGTGCTCCAAACGCCTCGTGAAGGACGACGAGCAAGCCAATGCAATACAGGAGGAATACAATGATACTGAATATACTGACACTGAGACTATGCAACCACGGATAGGAGCCATGCAGTCGATCAACGCAACTAGAAGTTGTGCAGTTGAGAACATACAAGTCAACAAAGAATTGATGTATCTCAAAGTCATTACGAATGAAAAGTCTACTTCAGCTATGGTAGACTCTGGGGCCACACACAACTTTGTCTCGCGAAAAAAGGCAGAGCGATTGGGCTTGAAGCCCGGGCCAAAAAAGATGACCATCAAAATGGTGAACTCTAAGGCCAACACTATAAGAAATCTGCGGATTAACGACAAATGCTATCCATCGATAATTTATTGCAAATCTATCGCTAATCTGTTTAGCGATGGATTGGCAACGACTTAGCGATGAACAACGTCCATCATAATTTTTTGGTCTCTAATTAGCGATAGAACTAATCTGTTGTTACTTTCGTCTCTAATTCATGGTGGATTAGCGAATGTCATGATGGGTCACTAATATGTCGCTAAATAAGGATTGATTTGGTTTTGCTACAGATACATATCCGTCGTTAATCCATCGCTAAAATTTCATAATGGATATATTTTCGTCGCTAAATTTCATTACCCAATTAACGATGGTGTAGCGACGGATTACATTTCGTCACAAAACATCGACTGATTTAGTTTTTGAGATAGATGAATATTCGTCTCTAATCTGTTGCTACATTTGCGATGGATATTAGTGACGAAAAATATCCATCGCTAATCCATTGCAAAAGTTTAAAAAAAATATTTGAAATAGAAATATAAAGAATTTTTTTTCGTTATACAATTTATATAATCTGTGTATAAAAAACAAAGTACACATAAAAAAGACATATACAAAGCAGGGGAAACAAATTTAACACAAGCTATAAGTGAAACAAATTTAACAACCCATTATAATCCTCGTCAAGTACTAATTAGTTACAAGTGAACATATACAAAGAGTTTCGTTTGAAACAACAAGTACTGGAAACAAATTCAATACATGAATCAAATCATCACCAAGATTTGGAGCATCATCCTCTTCATTGTCTCAATCTGCCCCTTCATCCATCCCTGCATCAGCTCCTCTACGTTGATCATGTCCAGCATCCTACAAGAGAACCAAAATGTTAGTATTGATAAACAAAATATAATGAAATAAATTATATGCAATGCACCTAATATAAGGAAATCAAAGTAACATAGTTGAATGACACATAGACTAACAATAAAGTGAAGAACATTAATAGAATTCAGATATGTATTCTAAGGCTGACAAAAAAAATTCATAGTGATTCAATCACGCAGATATGTGTTCTAAGGTTGTCAAAAAAATGTCATAGTGATTCAAGCATGCATATATGGTTTATAAGGTTGTCAAATAAATGTGTTATGTATCGCCGACCCAATTGTTTTGGGATGAAGGCGTAGTAGTAGTTGTTGTTGTTGTTGTATCACAATCATGCATATATGTATTCTAAGGCAGTAAAAAAACTTTCATAGTGATTCAATCACGCATATATGTGTTATAAGGCAGTCAAAAAGCTTTCATAGTGATGAAATCATTCTTATATATGTTCTAAGGTTGTCAAAAAACTTTTATAGTAATTCAATCATGCACATATGTGCTATAAAACAAAAAAAAACTTTCATAGTGATGAAATCATGCTTATATGTGTTATAAGGCAGTCAAAAAACTTTTATAGTGATGAAATCATGCTTATATATGTGTTCTAAGGTTGTCAAAAAACTTTCATAGTGATGAAATCATGCTTATATATGTTCTAAGGTTGTAAAAAAACTTTCATAGTAATTCAATCATGCATATATGTGTTATAAAGCAGTCATGTAACTTTCATAGTGATGAAACCATTCTTATATGTGTTCTAAGGTTGTTATAAAACTTTTATAGTAATTTAATCATGCATATATGTGTTGTAAGGTAGTAAAAAAACTTTCATATGAAATCATGCATATATATGTTCTAAGGTTGTCAAAAAACTTTTATAGTAATTCAATCATGCATATATGTGTTATAAGGCAGTAAAAAAACTTAAATAGTGATGAAATTATGCTTATATGTGTTCTAAGTTTGTCAAAAAAACTTTCATAGTAATTCAATCATGCATATATGTGTTATAAGGCAGTCAAAAAACTTTCATAGTGATGAAATTATTCTTATATGTGTTCTAAGGTTGTCATACAACTTTTATAGTAATTCAATCATGCATATATGTGTTGTAAGGCAGTAAAAAAACTTTCATATTGATGAAATCATGCTTATATGCGTTCTAAGGTTGTCAAAAAACTTTTATAGTAATTCAATCATGCATATATATGTTATAAGGCAGTCAAATTTTTTTTATAGTGATGAAATCATGCTTATATATGTTATAAGGTTATCCAAAAACATTTTATAGTGATTCAATCATGTATATATGTGTTATACGGTTGTCAAAAATTTTATAGTGATTCAATCATGCATACATGTGTCCTAATGTTAGCAATAAAAATTCATAGTGATTCAATCATTCATACCTGACGGGCACCAGAGCTCATGTTGAATGCAGACGAAGTTCCTTTGTCCCGAAAAAAGTTGCACAACTCATTATGGACAAGGTTGGGAATGACTTTATGTAAAAAGTCACACATTGTGTCCTGAAAAATCTGAAAGACACCATCCCAAGAAACAATAAAGTCAATCAGATGATGGGAGTTGATGCTGGCGGGAGAACTTTGAGAGCCTTGACTGCATGAGGCAACAACTGGTGTGGTGTTAATGTTACTTTCAAACCCGAACACACGACCCTTTTTGGGTTCACCGATTGCAGTCGCCCATGTTGCATGATCAAAAGACAGATGCTGAGTGGAGTCATAGCCATATCGTTCTACCATCTGCTGCTCGTATGACTCCTACAAAGTAATGATTACAGTATGAATTAATAATTATAATATTTATGGTAACTTGTATATTACAATGTTTATTAATACAATAAATACATACCGCTGTCACTCTCGTATTCTCTGTTATGAACTCTCCCGTGCTCTTACGTTTATGTGTTTCAACAAACACATCCTTGTAAGGCACAATGCTTTCTTTTTTGCCTTCCTGCAAGGTTAAATGATAAAAAAATCAATTAGAAAGTATGCTCAAATACTTTTTATATATATATATTGATGAGTTACCATTTTTTTATGGTGGCTCCCAAAAGTTCTGGAACCACCAGTGTGTAGATGGACATCGGCCATTTTCGCTCGGTTCTGTGCAGCCTTTGCTGAGCGATTTCGAAATTCATGGCTCACCCACTTGTCGCATATTGCATCCAAATAATCTATCATGATAGTAGAAGGGCCATGGCCCTTTCACTGTAGTGGATTATCTATGCCACCAATTGCTCTTATTGTTGTAGTCTTCATATTGTGCAGTATGTCAGCAAATCGATTGACAGCCACCTTCTACCACATTATTCTCGTGTCCTGCTTCTCCTTTGCGGTCGAGAAGCGATTTGAAGCCTATAAATAATTTCAGAAAGTTAGTGCACATGAGTATAACAAAAAATTATACATGAAACACATTAGCTATGATAAACGATTCTATACCATGAATGAGGACCATAATCTTTCCAACACCTCCTTTGGGTACCTTTTCATTGAGCGACTGATCCTGGTAGATGCTGAAGTAGTGACTTCCTAATTTCTCGTATTACTTCTTGTGGCTCGAACCTCGCACTGCACACAAATTGGTATACGTTAACAATCGACTATCGAAATACACTATTTATAAGATAAGTATTGAACAAGTGACAATGCAATACTTATGGTCGACTATCGATATACACTATTTGAATGAGTCATCTTGTGTCAGATTAAGAAGACCCTGCATTCGGCGTTGTCTCGTGATGTGTATGAGTACCTAGTATAGGTGGGTCATGTGCAGGGGAAACATCATCTACAAAACAATGAGTTAGAAATTCACACAATGCACATATAAACTAATCAACTGTATGTTTATTTAAATGATATACCTATTGAAAGATTATGTGAAAATGAAAGCTGATACTAGCTATCATTGAGCTAAGATCCTATAAAGACAATTAACAAGTAACAATTTTCATATCAACATATAGGAAAAAACATAATGAATTCCTATATTTAAATATAACACAAAGACATCTACCTAATGATATCTCACGACCTCCACTTGGTCCTCGACCACTAGGTCCTCGACCATTGTGAGCTCCACGAACCATATTCTAACAAATAAAAATGTTATTTGGATCAGTTACATAACTCTTGATCTTAGCATGGATATAAATATGCTTGAAATATAAAGATTTAAAGGTCCTACATGAATCTGTTTTATAACTATGCATGTATATGCTAAGTATGCATGAAATGTAACATGATATGCAATTCCATGAACATGGATACATAATCAAATAAAAAATAACTTCATGCAAGCATGGATGCAGTCACGTCAAATATGCATCTGCAACAAACACACTCCAATATCCCGCTAACTACAACAATAAATAGCATAAACTCAGAACTACAAAAATAAGAGCATATGTGAAACTGATGTGGTATGTATTACAAGATGTACTTCACTAGCTCGAGTATACTTCCTCATCACTTGTTAGACTTTCATATTTTTCTTCTTCCTCCTCCTCTTTATCCTCTTCGTCGTCGACTTCATTAAGCGTCCATCCACTTGGTATATTATTTGGATCACATTCTTTCATACGCGTGCCATCGAATAATGAAGATGTGACATACAAACTATGTCTGACATCGTGACCATAAGAGAAGTCATACATATCATCTGATTGATAGTAATCACCTTCTTTAGCAATCTTGTCTTCCTCTAACTGATCATACTCGAGGTATAGTTTATACTTCACCTTGCAAACCGCCTACCATTTATTTCTATCTGACTTTCTTGTATTCGGATATGAAGTATAGTAAACTTGTTGAGCTTATGAGGCTAATATGAATGGTTCATATGTTCCAAACCTTGATTTATGATTCACCTCTATAATGCCTGAGGCTTTGTCGACTCTTGTTGCTGTGGGATCAAACCAATGACAATTGAATAAAGTTACTGTGTTATTTATACCTAAGTAAGTCAACTCCATTATTTCTTCAAAAACACTGTAGTAGTCAAGTTCATTTTCACCATAACTGCTGCCCTTGACACACACACCACTATTCATCGTTGACTTGTTTACACCATACTCTTTTATATGGAATTGATAACCATTTACGATATACCCGTTATAACATTGCACAACTTTGATCAGACCATTTTTGTAAATCACATATTCTTTGATCATTAACATCACCATGGCGAACCTACAAGCATAAACAATGACTGTAATCACGACCAATTAAGTAACATATTGTTGTTTACACGAAAAAAATGTATGTCATTGTCCTTACCAACTCTTTTAACCATGCCCCAAACTTATTTTCATGTTCTTTATATACTTCTGAATCAGTGAGATGTGGAAGTTTTCTTCGTAACTCCAGATCAAATCGTCTACACTTAACAAATATTTATATTACCGAACCATGTAAGCACGTATAGAACTTAGTACTACATATTAAATATACTTACTCAATGTAGGGGTCAATCATTGAGCAATTAAAAAAGATATATATCTGTGCTACGTCTTGCTCTCGATCTTCCAACAGTCTTGACAGGCAACTGCCAAAGGCATGCCCAAGTGGTTGAAATATCGATAGTTTGTCAGCCACAATAAATTGTTTTTCATTATCATTACGAGATGGGCAAGTGTAACGTGTTGGAATGTGAGGTTCAAAGTACATAGATGAGAAATTTGAAATCTCTTCTAAAGTGTACACCTCACAAAATGAACCTTCCACTTTTCTTTTCAAATGGGTACATCCATCGATATTGCACAGGACCACCAACCCTAAGTTCATATGGCAAATATATGATCACATGTTCCATAACATCGAAAAATGCTGGCAAAAATATCTTCTCTAGCTGACAAATAGTAGTGACAACAAAATTCTCAAGATTCTTTACCTCAGTTACTACAACTTATGATGCATACAATGTTCTAAAAAATGTACTCAACTCGGATAATACCTCCCATATAGGTTTGTCTAACATATCATAGAATGCTAGGGGAATCAACCATTGCATAATGACATGACAATCATGGATTTTCAACCCATATAATTGTCCCTCGTCTATCTTCACAGCCCGAGCAATGTTAGAGACGTACCCATCTGAAAATCTCAACTCTCTCAACTACTGACATACCTGTTTTACTTGATCTGGTCTAAGCATGTACCTTGCCTTTGGTTTCAATACTTTGCCATTGTACTCTTGGAGTTCCAATTCCGATCTTTTATACATTACTTTTAAATCCATACGGGACTTCAGATTATCTTTCATTTTCTCTTTGATATTCATTACTGTATTGAACACATTATCAAACACATTTTTCTCTACATGCATCACATCCAAATTATGTGGTATCAATAAGGTCGACTAATATGATAGTTCCTAAAATATAGATTTCTTTGTCCAATTGTGATCCTTTCTAAATCTAAGGAAGGGTGCCAGACTACGGGCATTTGTTAGTCCATATGGAAAGTATCACAATTGTCTTAAAATCTCTATGCTAGACAACCGTGTAGGGAGACCTTCTATTTCAGTTGTGCCTACTCGAAACACATTTCTTTGTCGTCGAAACAGATGGTCGCTGAGTAGAAATCGACAGTGACAATCAAACCAGCACGACTTCCTTTCATGCGTCAATCTAAAAGATTCTGTATCCTCCATACAGTACAAACATGCTAACCTCTCATGTATGCTCCAACCAGATAACATACCATATGCAAGGAAGTCATTAATTATCCATATAACATCATCATTCATATTGAAGTTTTATTTTTTGTGGGTATTGTACGTGAGAACACCGTCATCCCACAATATTTTCAGCTCATCAATCAATGACCTTAAATATACATAAAGATTTTGGCCCGGAGAGGTCGGACCCGTGATTAATAGAGACAAGAAAAGATTTTACTGCTTCATACACAAGCTTGGAGAAAGGTTGTATAGGGTGACAAATACTGGCCAACACGAGTATGTGGTTGATCTACCCCCAAATGGATTAAATTCGTATGTATATAAATCTAGCCTAACATTTCTCACTTTCATTGCAAAGGTCTAATGAGTACGATCAAAGTGCTTCCAAGCTTCCATGTCAACAAGATGCGTGATCTTGTTTTCATCATGTCAAACTTTATTTGCATGCCATCTCATGTGTTTAACTGTCCTCGAAGACATATACAATTGTTGCAATCTAGAGGTGAGCGAGAAGTAGCGGAGTGACTTGTATGACACTTCTTTTGCCCTTGTACTAGCATTGCCTCTTATCTTTGGCTTGAACCGAGGATGCCCACATGATGGACATAATATGCTATTTTTTTTATCTTTGAAATACAACATGCAATGATTTGGATAAACATCTATCTTTTGATACCCCATACCTAGAGCGTTGACCATAACCTTCACACGATAGAAATTTTGCGGTAATTTTTCATCTTTGGGCAACATAGTCTTCACAATAGAGTACAGACGGTCAAAACATGATTGACTCAAATTATACTCTGACTTCAAATTCAGTAGTTGAAGAACTGCAAACAAGATTGTGTGACTCTCACAACCATTCCATAGTGGCTCATCAGCATCTCTAAGTTAGTCATAAAATCTACTAGCTGCATCATTTGCTACTTCTTCCTCTACCCCAGTTAGCACATCACTAGAACCCTTAGCAAAACCCAGTTTTGGTCCTGCAACATCAAATATCAAATCCACATATAGATTATCGTGCACCAAATCCACCCATACGTCAAAATTATTCCAAAATTCTTCACCATGAAGCATCCAATTCTGATAACCACTCACAAAACCCTTCCTGTATAGGTGATGTCTAACGTCATAAGGTTCTAAAAATTGATTATTCTTATACATCATGTAGGGACACCTGATCTGACCGATGGGATCCACTATACTGACACTTGCCATTACAAATTCAATAAAACTGTCAACACCATCGATATATTCAAGCGATACCTCATTATCAACTATCCTACAATATATCTATTCACGATTTGCAGTCATTTTATCCTATAATGTTACAAATAATATCTTCACTAGTTAAAAGAGAATCATAAAAATGCGTCGATAAAAAAAATATCAAATTTATCATGCATTGTTGGATATATATCACAAAGATATTTAGAAAGATGAAATCACATTCACAAACATGATACATTCAATTTAAACATGTTTTAATGATACAATTTTACATAGAATGCATAATCAAATAAAAAACAACTTCATGCAAGCATGGATAGTCATGTCAAACATTGCAATACATTCAATCATTCATATCAAAATAATGTCAAACATGTACCTGCAACAAACACACTTCAATATCCCGCTTACTACTACCATGACTAGCATGAAATCCGAACTACAAAAATAAGAGCACTTCTATTCTGATATATTCAAATCATGCTCACCATAGTCTTTAAACTTTAGTAAAACAGTCCTAGATATCCACAACTAAGTGAGTGTGTGAGCAAAAAAGTATTGCTTCCAAGAAAGTAAATAACATGTGATGTGCTTGCATCACTTACTCACCATGGGTATTTACCCAATTTGCATTGCTTTTGCCTTTGCATTTTTTTCTTATTTCTTTTTATATTGTATTTTTAGCTGCATGCGATGCTTAGCACTAAGCATCGCACAATTAGCTCAACTACGTACCTGCAAAACCCAAATATATAAAATAATATAATACCAAATGATCTACTCGTCCCTCTCACAAGAAGAGAATGCTATAGCTACACACACAACGACCAACTTTTTGTCACCCGAACAGACCTTCACGATTGGCAGATATAGGTCAGAGGCTCAACAAGATGGATGGAGCTCGACTAGTACATGATCACTCGTCGCTATTCCTGTATGAACAAGAGCATAAAAGAAAAAGAATAAGAAAAAAACATAAAGGGCCAATAGGAAATCCGGTACCGACCTATGAGAGTCGCGACAGTGGAGGGCCTCCGGGTCGGCACTTGTCAAGGAGACGAAGTGCGTCCCGACGACATTGGTAGTGCAGGGTGGACAAAAGAAAATAGGGGAAGAAAAGATGGGATGTGAGGTCGGCGATGGCGGCGACGATGGTCGGCTTGCGACGGCTTGGGCGGGACTTAAGGAGGGGGAGGAAGAAGAGGAGGTCGACGATGGTGCCACTCCGACGATCTATGGATGGGGAAGGAAGGAGGTGAGGAGAGGACTCAGAGAGGGAGAGGAAAAAGAGGAGGTCAGCACACGACAGTGGTCGGGTGACGAGCGGTGGGCGACGTGCACTGATGGCACACGACGATGAGAGAGGAGTGAGGGAAGAAGGAGGAGGTGATGAGCGACGGGTGATGGGCGGCGATGGCACACAACGATGAGAGAGGAGTGAGGGAAGAAGGAGGAGGTGACGGGCGACGAGCAATGGTCGGCGATGGCACACAACGATGAGACAGAAGGAGTGAGGGAAGAAGGAGGTGACGGGCGACGAGCAATGAGCGGCGGGTAACAGGCGATGGGCAACGTGCGAGGGATGAAATAGAAAGAGAAAGAAATGAGCCCACATTAGCGTTTTACTGAAGAAATTAGCGATGGCTTAGCGACAGAAAAATTTTGTCTCAAAATCCATCGCCAATTAGGATGAAGTAGCGACAAATTTTTTATGTCGTTCATCTGTCATGAAGTTACGACGGAGTTTGAGCCGGATTACATTCCGTGGCTAAGCTATCGCTAATTAGCGAAGGATTTTGAGATAGATTTTTTTGTCATAAATTCTGCAACTAATTCTAATTTTAGGGATGGCTAATTTTCTCTCGCTAATCCATAATAAAATTATGACGAATTATTTTCATTGCAAATGTCCATCGCTAATTAACATTTTTATTGTAGTGCAAGCCCATCCTTGGTGAAGCAAGAGATGTGGCTATCCAAGTGGGAAGTTGGGTTGGCAAAGCCAACTTCTCTGTGGTGCCCCTGAACGATTTCAAGATAACTTTGGGTATGGAGTTTCTACGGAGCCAGAATGTTATGATGCTGCCAAAGTTTAACACGATGACGATTATGAGGCCAAACATGTCCCACATATTGCAGTGCCTTATGCAGAAAGGTAAGTCTTCATTGTTATCGACGATGCAGTTGAAGAAGGGTGTCAAGTATGGAGAGCAGACATTCTTAGTTGTTGTGCGCGCAGAAGAAGAGAAGGTAGAAGCAGCAGTGCCGCCGACCCTAGCCCCACTGTTGGAGGAGTTTCGGGAGGTGATGCCTCCAAAATTACCAAAGCGTCTTCCACCAAGACATGAGGTCAACCATAAGATTGAGTTGACCCTAGGAGCGAAGCCTCCCGCAATGGTTCTATATTGCATGGGGCCAACTGAGCTAAAGAAGCTGCATAGGCAACTAGATAAGATGTTAGATGCATGCACCGTTTATCCATCGAAAGCCCCATTTGGTGCTTCGGTCCTTTTTTAGATAAAATATGATGGCTCCAAACAGTTATATGTGGATTATTGTGTTTTGAACAAGGTCACAGTGAAAAAGAAGTACCCATTGCTACTGATAGCAGACTTATTTGATCAGGTAGGCAGTGTCCGTATCTTTTCCAAGTTAGATCTGCGATCGGGTTACTGACAGGTGAGGATTGCTAAAGGTGATGAACCGAAGACAACTTGCATCACTCACTATGGTGCTTATGAATTCTTAGTAATGCCATTCGGGTTGACAAATGCTCTAGCCACGTTCACGACTTTAATGAACCAAATCTTCTACCCTTACTTAGACAAGTTCATGGTAGTCTACCTAGATGATATCGTGATCTACATCAGCAACATAGAGGAACATGTCGGGCACTTGCGAACAGTGTTTCAGGTGCTGAAGGAGAATGATCTCTGTGTCAAACAAGAAAAGTGTCTCTTCGGACAGGAGGAGATCGACTTCCTTGGCCATGTTGTGGGGTGTGGTGTGCTGCGTATGGATAGGCAGAAGATAAGAGACATCCAGAAATGAGTTTCGCCAAGTAAAGTGTCAGAGTTGTGGTCATTCCTTGGTTTGGCAAACTACTGTCGACGTTTCATTGAAGGCTATTCCCTCATTATTGCTCCCCTTATAGATTTGTTAAAAAAAAATCATGTATGGCTCTGGAGAGGAGCGTGCCAAGATGCCTTCGATGGCTTGAAGAAAGCTTTATTGAAGAAGCCAGTGTTGCGACTGCCTGATCACTCCCAACCCTTTGAGGTCCACACAGACGCCTCAGACTTTACCATCAACAGAGTTATTATGCAGAAGGGTCATCCGATTGCATATGAGAGTCAGAAGCTAAAGGATGCAGAAAGGCGTTACATGGTGCACGAACGTGAGATGACCACCATCGTGTGTTGCCTCAGGACCTGGCGGCACTACCTTCTGGGTGTTGAGTTCATCATCAAGACAGACAATGTGGCCACAAGTTATTTTCAGATACAAAAGAAGTTGACGCCTAAACAAGCTCAGTGACAGATGTTTTTGGCTGAGTTTGACTTTGCCTTAGAGTACAAGGTTGGAAAGACCAATGTTGTGGCGAATGCTCTGAGTCGTAGAGCTGAACTGGCAGCTGCACGTGTGAAGCCTTCTGAAGTGCATTTAAAGGGCACATTGTTGAGCCGATTTCGCGAAGGGATGCAGCAGGACCCAACAATACAACACCTTATTTCTCTGGCGCAGGCAGAGAAGACTCAACGATTTTGTCTACAAGACGACCTCCTCGTGACAAAAAGTGGACGCATCTTCGTGCCGCGGTGGGGAATCCTTTGCCGAGAATTGCTTAAGGAGTGCCATGATACACTATAAGCCAACCATTCTGCTGATGAGCAGACCTTAGCACTCCTTGAGCACGGCTACTATTGGCCGCAAATAAAGAACGACGTTGAAGGGTATGTGCGGACATGCCTTATCTGCCAGCAAGATAAGGGGACAAACCAGAAGGTTGTCAGTCTCCTTGAGCCTCTACCGATTCCAGAACGTCCTTGGGATAGCATCTCCATAGACTTCATTATTAGTCTATCAAAAGTAGAGGGCCTCAGTTCTATTTTGGTTGTGGTGGATCATTTCTCAAAGTCTGCCACCTTCATCCTAGCTTCTAAGGAGTGCCCTGTAGAGTTGTTTGTAAAACATGTGGTGAAGCACTGAGGCATACCAAAGAGCATTGTGAGTGATCGCGATGCACGCTTCACGGGAAAGTTTTGACATGAAGTATTTCAGCTACTTGGCTCTGATTTGCTATTTTCAACAAGCTTCCATCCACAGACAGATGGGCAGACAAAGTGTATCAACGAGATACTTGAGCAGTATCTTAGGCACTTTGTTAGTGTCAATCAAAAAAATTGGGTGAAACTCCTTGACATGGCACAATTTTGTTACAATCTGTAGAAGAACAAGTGTTCAGGCCATAACCCGTTTGAGATAGCCACGAGGCAGCATTCACTTACCCCGCACACTCTTGCCGCACAAGAAAAGAGAAGGCCATCCTTTGCTTATCAGTTTATTCACGACTGACACAAGCAGAATGAGTTGGCGAAGGCATTCTTACACAAGGTGGCAAAGAGAATGAAGAAGTGGGCGGACAAGCATCATCAACCTGCTGGGTTCCAAGTTGAGAACCAAGTGTTGGTGAAGTTATATTCTGATCGCACAGGCATCTTCCGTGGGTGACACCATGGACTGTCAGAAAGTATAAAGGACCCTTCACCATCACGAAGAAGGTGGGCAAGCTGGCGTACAAGTTGGAGTTGCCCCCAGACTTCAAGGTGTACCCAGTACTTCACATGTGCAACCTCGAGCAGTTTCATCCAGACGATGGAGATCCAGAATGCAACATGCCATAATGCGCTTCCATCATGCAGAGGGCCCCAACAGCACAATGGGCCGAGAAGCACCTCAGTAAGATCCTTTATCACAAGGTCAACTACTTGGTTAAAGCGAAGAAATACCTAGTGCAGTGGGAAGAAACAACGGAACCAACGTGGGAGTCTGCATTCTGAATGAACAACTGCTACCCGACTGAAGTCAGGGCTTACCATGAAACAGATGGCGCCGAGGATGACGCATGATTTGAAGGAGAGAACATGTTCCCTTGCGACTTATATTATAAAGTTGCACTTAGAGTCTGTTTTGCTTTTGTTGAGTCTGATGTAAGTTGTCCAGTTCAGGTGAATCAATACCCCAAAGGGGCAACCCGTATACTTGAACTGTAATAGCCCTCAGGCAAAATTGTGAATGAATTAAATGCGTTGAGCTTTCTTTTGTTCACCTTCATTGTGATTGCTTCTTGTTATTGCAATTTTTCTCCCTCTATTCTCTCTTGCTCTCTTGCAATCTGATTACAAGCTTTCACGTCTGGCAAGTGAGCTGACAAGTAGGCTTGCGACGGTAAGGAAGGACCATCGCGCCACGCTGACCTATTAAAGGAAATAGCCCCATGACAATGAGTGTGATGTATATTTGTTTTTTGGTTAATTAATGGAGTTTGGAAGCTTGCTTTGGTTTTAATCGAGTTGGTGCTAGGTGTTGATGTGATTTATCTTGAACATTGCATGTGACTAGACTGAGTCCTTTTATGAGATTTCTTTTTCCCTTTTCTTTGGGCATAGAAACTAGTGGGATTC
Source organism: Nuphar pumila (assembly GCF_984573655.1). Classification (NCBI taxonomy): domain Eukaryota; kingdom Viridiplantae; phylum Streptophyta; class Magnoliopsida; order Nymphaeales; family Nymphaeaceae; genus Nuphar; species Nuphar pumila. Next base: position 182,354,504 of record NC_143249.1, on the reverse strand, counting down.
GAACACGAGACCATTTGGCTAGATAAGATGCTAGAATTTTTAGCAATGTAGCTGTCACATTCAACAAAACATAATAAGCATAAACTTTTAGGAAAACAAAAAAAAGAGAGTAGATGGTCAACAATTCATATTGCCAAAATATGACTGTTAGCAAGGAATCTTATCAGGTTTCTTGATCTAAGTTGAATTCAACAAAAGTTGAGTGCGTAGTAGTGAACAGCTCGATTCAAAATGCTTTAGTACGAATGTTCATGTGTGCATGCGTGCATACGTTGTGTGTGCGTGGGAGCATGTGTTGCATCTTTGCCTTCGGACACACACAGCACGCCCGTGGCCACGGTCACATGCTACAGCAGCCCCGTCTGCATACGCCTGACCCGACGTGCGCTAAACACACGCACCAGCAGCATGAGCACATCTGGCACGTGTTGCGCTGCTCCCAGATAGATCGCACCGCTGAGGCTACACTGCTGTGCTATTACAATTCTTTAACGCACAGATGCAAATAGTACACACACAGAATCGCGTCGATCGCAGGCAAGCTGAGGCAATGGCACATGCAGGCGTGCAAGGGATCGCGACACATGCAAGCACACAAAAGAGATGGCGCACGCAGGTGCTTTGTCACTCGCAACACACACATGCATTAAGTGTCACACTGCGCACGCAGGCGCTAACGAAAGTCGAGATGCACGCAGGTGTCATTGCGCTTGCGCATCACAGCTCTTATGATGTTGCGCACTAAAAATGCAGATTCGTGATCGGCACTAATTGCTAAGTCGCACAACCTTGTTGATGTTCTTAATACCTGCGAATATAAGCATAGTCTATAGTGTGCACAACAAACTTAAGATCAATGCTGTGTTAATGCACTTAGCTTGATACGTTGGATCTACATGATGAGCGATGAGCTGAGATACGTTGGAGGCATTAGGTAGATCGTTAGGCTGCGCTGTAACAGAGCTGGCACAATCTCCAACTCCTGCTGTGATCGATCAAGCTTCTGCAGCTAAAAGAAATGCATCAAGCCTTAGCTATTTACTTAATGAAGCAAATGTTGTGCTTGCACTCATTTGCTAGAAAACTGAGACGTTTATGAGCTGAGATGCTCAACGATCCCTCTGAAGCAAGACACAGTTTCTGCCCTATGCCGCTATGCGGCGATCAGATGAGGAAGTCTGGTTGCTACAATGAAATATTGACTGGTAGTAATTGAATGCTAATGCCAAACTGAAAGTCTGATTTGACGAGATCAAACCTCCACAACTCGTCATCTTAACTATCGTGTAGCTTTAGCAGCAGTGGCGGAGCCAGAAGTTTTTCGTTGGATGGGCAGACTTCGGGTCTCGGGGACAATGCTATGGTCTTGAAGGACGATCAATTTATTCCGACCAGTGGCAAAACCAAAAAAATTGTTGGAGGAATAGTCATTCATGGAGAGAGAAAACTTAAATATGCTTTTGAATTAAAATAATAATTGTTACAAACACAAACAACTAAATTTATGAACATAATAAGATAAAACCTTAAATTGTACTTTTAAACTAAAATAAAGATTGTTCACTTAAGAAATACAAACAACTAAATTCATGAAAATTTTACAATTGACATATTCTATTTTTCATATTTTGAAAACAATTCATAATTACATCATCACTGATGGTATCAAATGTCTCGTTCTGTATGTAAGTAACCAAAGCATCATTGATTCATTCATCTCCCATTCTATTACATGGACAACTTTTGATATTGTTCATAGCTGAAAATGCTCTTTCAATAGTTGTTGTTGCAACTGGCAAAGTTAATGCCAACTTAATCAATAGATACACATGAGAAAATACAATGTGCTTTTGAGTTGCTACCATCATCTCTGCTAGCTCTGCTAAAGATTTTAAACTTGAAAACTGATCACTGTTTCACATTTCTGTAATATATATCCAATTGATTTTCAAGTCTAATTATGTTTACTCTAGAAAAGTCCTTAGGATAAAGCTCAGCAAGACGAATCAACTTATCTTTATCAAAAGCAGCAAAAAACTTTCTTTAGACTCAAGCATTCCATGAATTGAAAGGAGGAGCTCTGTATTTGCTTCAGTGAAACGATCATTCAACTCTTGAAGTTGAAAATCAATAATAGCATAAAATACATCAATACGATAATGATGTAATGTGGTAATCTTTTCAACCTTACGTCTTGGTCGTCCTTGAGGTGTATATGAGTCCCCTAGATCAGAAATCAGAATATCAAATCTCTTACAAAATATGAATATTTTGTTTATGAGAGAGTCTCATCCATTGTCTCTCAGACCTTGAAGGCACTGTTTTGATGTAGTGACTAAACTCATAGCATTCACAATGTCTTGATCTTTTCGCTGAAGTACTTGTAAAAGGTCATCAGTTATTCCCAAAATTTTATACATCAAATGTAAGCAAAAAACAAATTCAAAATCTTGCAACTAATGATATAAAATAATTATATCTGAACTTTTTCCTGAATATGTATCTTCTGTAATGAAATCTAACACTTGAATAACAGAAGAATACATACTAAGTAAATTAACCAAAGCATCGTAATGAGAACCCCACCAAGTATCACCAGGTCGTTTCAAACTTATTTTTTGATTTAATCCTCGTCCTGTTTCAAGTTCACCCAATGTAAGTGCTTAAGCAATTCACATAAATTCTGCTTCTCAAATAAGCGCAGATCTCTTGCATGAAGTGGAGAAAAAAAATGACAACCTGCCTAATATATTGAAAAACACATCAAACAATGATTTTTTTTAGCAACACCAACTAATGCCAATTGAAGTGGATATGCAAAACGATGAATATAATATGCAGATGCATTTTCATGTAATATAAGACTTTTCAATCCATTAAACTCCCCTCTCATATTACTTGCTCCATCATAACCCTTTCCACACAAACTTGATATGCTTAATTTATTCTTACAAAATGCTTCTTCATCTGCTTGTTTGAGTGACATAGAACTTGTTTTAAGAACATGCACAAGAGTAAGAAATCACTCAACCACTCGACCTTTTTCATTAACAAACCGTAAAACAATAGCCATTTGTTTTTTAGTTGATACAACACGAGAATCATCAAGTAAAATAGAAAAAAAAGTATCTCCAAGTTCCAGGATAATAGCATTTGTGGTTTGTATAGAAGAAACCTTGATAATATCATTTTGTAAATCAGGAGATATCAATTTGTTATTTTCTGGAGTACTTTTCAATACAACTTTATTTATGTCATGATTGATCTTTGCAAATATCTTCAACAACTCAATCAAATTTTCTCTATTAAGAGATTCTTCAGCTTCATCATGCCCTCGAAATGTCAATCATTGACTTAACAAGTATCTGATTACATTAACAGTTGCCCAAAGGCGAAGTCTATATTTATCTTTCTGTCGAACACTTTGTTTATGAAGTATAGCATCAATATGTTGTTTTTGTTGCATCAAATTTTGGCACTTCATTCGTGCTAAATTGTAAAAACTGGTAGAGCTTTTAACATGTTTATCAAACCTCTTCTTGTCTTTCCAGTTATCAAATCCTTCAGATACAAATGCCTCTGCACTAATCTTCTCTATGCTTTTTGGCCTGAAAAGATAACACTGCAAGCAATATGCTTTATGCTTACTTGTACTATACTCCAACCAATCCTTATACTCATTATACCAAGCTAGAATGAACCTTAATTTTTGATGGTTTAGTTAAAACGTACAATCTCGAGGTTGACAAGGACCCCAGATCATATATGCTCTACGAACATTATCTTGGATATTAGGATGATAACTAGAAATAGATGGATGAAGTGCAGGGTCTGCAGGTAACTTTGATTCATCAATTTCTGTTTTGCTTATTTTCTGACTTGGTTCTCCTTCTCGCGTTACATAAGATTTATCAAAGATTGGCCTTTTCATTATAAACATATTCATTCCTATGCAATGAAAAAAATAAGATAATGTTCTATGAGCCAAATCTCATTGCAAAAAAGGATCGAGCAAAATGAAAATGACAATCTTCTGTGAGGCTAGTAATATGTCGTTATGCTTAAAATGTTAGTAATATGCCGCTAAAAGAATAAATGCACAAGCATAAGCCGCGCCTTAACCAATCATCATATGATCATATGAAGGGGCTCGGTTCCTCGCTTGCAGGAAGCAGAGACACCGCACCCTGCCTGGGTGCCAGGGGAAGGGGCTTCACCCCTATTTGGAAAAGAGCAGCAGAGGCATAGAGCAAGGGCTCCCTGCTTGCCAGGACAAGGAAGGCAGAGGAGGGAGAAGGGACTCCCTACTGAGCCTGCCACAACAGAATTGGGGGACGCACCCACTTCCCCCCCTTTAGAAAGGAGAAAGGCAGAGGCTCTACCCCTGCCGGCAAGAACAAGGCAGGGGTGCGAAGCCCCCTGCCGACAATCAGAGGAGGCAAAGGAAATATAGCCCCTGTCGACAATCGAGGGACAGGGGAGCAAATCCCCCTGTCGGGAAGGGCTACCCTCTGTCAAGAAACAGCAAAAGAGGCGAGGGGGTCACCCCCTGCTAAGAACCAAAAAGAGGGTAGAGGAGGCTTCGCCCCCTACCGGAAAAACATCAAGGAGGCAAGGGGCAGAGCCCTCTGTCGGGAAACAACACAAGGCAGGGGGAAGCGAAGCCCCCTACCGAACAACATCAAGAGGCAGGGGCCCCCAAAGCCTCTGTTGACCACACCCGCCGGCAGGCCACACCCTGCCAGAAAATGGAGTGACAGACAGGAGCTTCAGCCCCTGCCGATCGACTAGAAAAGCAAGAGAGAGGGGGGTGGGGCAGTTACTTGCGATGATCGGCGGCTGGTGATGATCGCCGACGAAAGGAATATGATGAAGGAGGAGGAAGGGCCGACATCGACGGTTCGCATCGCCGAAGCTTGCAACAGAGAGGGAAAAGCTCAGAGGGGGCACTACGGGTTCACTGAAGGGAGGCCGATGGCGCAGTTGCCGATGGCTGCAGAGCACAGAAGAGGAGCGTCAGCGAATGTGGTCACTGGGGATAGATGGGGAATGGAGGGGAAAAGCAAAGGAGTGAGGGAAAGTGGTGAGGGTTTTACCCCTCTCCCCTTTTGGCCTGCATCTTTTAATGACGCAGGCTCTTGAATGATTTAGAGCCCGGGTCGGGCCCGGGTCCGGGTCTATCTCGGATCCGATCCGGGTCTGACTTAAGAGAGCACCCTCGACAAGTGTCTGATTTTTTTTTTTGACTCGGTTTCTAATTATGGGGTAGGCGACCATCCACCCATGCCCACCCCTAGCTCTGCCACTGTTTAGCAGTAAGATTTGGAATGAATGAGGATGAAGTGATGAAACGAAAATCCTTTGCTAGCGTATGAATGAGACTAGAAAGGCTGATCTTCAAATTGAGGCCATCTCCAATTGGAGCCAAAGAAACATAAACTTTATTTTTCAAAATCTGTCCAGATTACATAATGTTCATTTTTATAAATGCCTTACCTATATATAGGGTTGACCATCCATTTGGCACCAAGGACCAGGCGACCCAAGCTTTAAAACCTGCTGTCGACGACTCTATTACCTCTACTGAGACCATATTGACTTACACAACCTTGGTGCTGGTCACCTTGCTTGACTAACTGAACTGACCAAATACCCCTGGTATACCTCAACTGACTCGGTTGCTATGACCCTATGCTCAACCAAATCCTGCTGGGTCCCTTTGGTGCACACTCGGCTAGACTCTCCAACCTTAAAAGTTGAGTTTTTACTTGGGTATGCAACAATCCCTCCCTCTTGGAAGGTTCCTAGTCCTCTAGGAAGAAATTCTGACTATTTCTTGCGAATGTTTACATTTCATTCCCATGTAGCTATGGCCTTTCCTTCATTGTCTCACTCTATTACGCATCGACCACATCTAAGCTTCTTTCGAGTTTTCAATTACTCTAGTAGGTTGTCGTGTAACTGTTCTCATGCTTTCTTTCATAGAAATTGGTCCATGATAAGCCTTTAATCGTGAAACATGAAAAACTGGATGCACACATACCCTGTGTGGTAATTTCAACTTATAAGCCATTTCTCCAATTCTTGTAAAAATTTTGTAAGGACCAAAATGTCTTAGTGTAAGCTTAGTGATGGGCATCTTACTCAAAGAGAATTGTCCATATATAAGTAGTTTTAACAAAATCCAATCACCAACTTGAAACTCTATCATTTCTTTGCTTGCTATAGATTTGTCTCATTCAATTTTGGGTACGCTCAATGTTCTTCAAAATTCTTAATATGCCATCTCTATTTCTTAATTGTTTCTCAATTGTGTAGAATTTTGCCATTCCATCTTCATAAAAGAGAGGTTGAGGAGGTGGTCGATTATACAAGGCTTCATAAGGTGTCATTCTCGTAGAAGAATGAAATGAAGTATTATAACACCACTTAGCCCAAGATAGAAACTCAACCCATTCATCTTGTTTCTCACTAGTAAAGCATCTTAAATAGATCTCAAGAGCTCTATTAACCACCTTAGTTTGTCCATCAGTTTATGGATGACTTTTCGTGCTATAACATATCTTTGTTCTCATTAATGTGAAGTATTCTTTTCATAATTTATTAAGAAAGCTGGATCTCTATCACATATAATTGTTTTTGGCATACCATATAATTTTGCCATATTTTGCAAAAATGATCTAGCCACCAATTGAACCGAATAGGTGCTAGGCAAGACTATGAAGTGAGCAAACTTTGTGAGTCTATCCATTACCACAAAGATGACCTCTTTTTTTCGAGGAGGAAGCTTCTCAATGAAGTCTATACTTATGTTGATGCAAACTTGTGAAGGAATGGGTAAAGGTTGGAGAAAACTAGGGGGTCAAATTTTTTCATACTTATTTTCTTGACAAACTTGGCATTCCCTTACATATTTCTTTATATCTTTCCTCATTTTGGGCCAATATAACTTGGATTTGATCATTTGCCAAGTTTTGTGCATACCTTCAAGTCCTCCCTCTCTTGAGTTATGGAAGTGTTCCAAAACTTTTTTAGTTAGTGGAGAGTCATTAGGTAACACAAACTTATCTTCAAAATATAACATGTCTCCCTTCACCATGTAAAAGGGATGACTAGTAGAGTCTTCTTTCAACTCTTGAATAATTTTTTGAATCTTTTCACTTTTAACTTGAGCTTGGCCCATTATTTTCCTAAATGTACAAGTGACTTTAGAAATGACTAAGAGAGAATCATTTTCCATATTTCGAGATAAGGCATCAACTACTATATTTTTAACACCCTTTTTATACTTAATTTCGAAATCATAACCTTGAGCTTAGTCAATCACTTTTGTTGGAGAGGAGTTAAGACTTGTTGTTGCAAAATATACTTGAGACTTTGATGATCTGTTTGGATTAGAAAATGTCTCCCAAGTAAGGTCTTCACTTCTCTAAAGCCAACACAATGATGAGAAGTTCCTTTTCATAAGTAGAAAGGCTTTTGCTCTTTCTTGTAAGAGCCTTGCTTAAATATGCCAATGGATGTTGTTCTTGCATTAATACAGCCCCAATCCCAATATTAGAAGCTTTGGTCTCTAAGACAAAACCCTTGTCAAAATTGGGCAAACCAAGAACCGACACCTCTACCATAGCTTGCTTAAGTTTTTGTTAAGCTTGCTCGGCCTCACCATTCCATCCCCATGACTTCTTTTTCAATAATGTTGTAAGAGGTTGAGCAATTATGCCATAATGTCGAATGAACCGATGATAGTACCCCATAAGACCCAAGAAACCTCTCAAGGCTTTGATGGTGCGCAGAGTAGGCCAACTAGACATGGCTTCAATCTTGTCTGAATCAACACTCACACCTTAGCTTCCCATAATGTGTTCAAGATAAGACACACTCTCTTGTCCAAAGCTACATTTGCTTGGCTTGACAAATAGAGTATGTTCTCTTAACACATTCAATACAATCCTAACATGCTTGAGGTGATCCTCCCAATTAGTACTATGGACCAATATGTCATCAAAGAATACCAACACAAACTTTCTCAACATAGGTCGAAAGATGTCATTCATAGTTCTTTGAAAGGTGGTTGGTGCATTGGCCAACCCAAATGGCATAGCCAAGAATTTATAGTGACCATCATGTGTGTGAAAAATGGTCTTTTCTATATTTTTCTTAGCCATTCAGATTTTGTGATATCCAGCTCTTAAATGAAGCTTGAAAAAGTACTTAGCACCGAACAACTCATCCAATAACTCATTGATTATCGAAATTAGATGTTTGTCCTTGAATGTCACCTTATTCAATGCCCTATAATCAATATAAATTTGTCATGTATTATCCTTCTTGCACACAAGAAGAACCGACAAAGAGTAGGCACTTGAACTTGGGTGAATGATTCCGCTTGCAAGCATCTCTTGCACTAACTTTTTAATTTCACTCTTTTATGCAAAAGCATACCAATATGGTCTTACACTAATCGGCCCTTGCCCCCAAAATAAGAGGTATGTGATGGTCTTGAGTACGTGAAGGAGGTAACCCGTTGGGTTCTCCAAAAACATCACCATATGACTCAAGCAATTCACTCATATTCGGTGGAACAATGTCTTCCAACTTGGACTCTTCTTTTGGTGCTATAGGTTGCGCCAAACATAAGAAAGCCATATGTCTAGCCCAAAAAATCTAATGGCCTCTTGGCCATCAACCACCTTGCCATCTTGTGTAGAGTTAGCTCTTAAAATCATTGGTCGGCCTGCTTTAGCAAAAGACATTTTCATGTTGGTGAAGTTTCATGTGACACTTTCTAAAGAGCGAAGCCAAAACATCCCTAACATAATGTTGGTTTTGTGCATAGGCAATACAAACAAGTCAAGTTTGAAATATGATCCTTGGAGGTTAATCTCCACATCGACGCATAATTTGTCATATTTGAGATGACTTCCATCTCCCACTACAACATCAAACTTTGAATGCTCATGTGGTTGAAATTTGAACATAGACACTAAGTCCTCTCTCACAAAGTTGTGGGTAGACCTCATGTCTATCAAAACATTCACTTTCTTTTCGGATAAAGTGTCAGAGACTCGCATGGAATTAGGAACTGATTTGCTTCCTAAAGCATACCATTGGCCAATCAGTTCTTGAAATACTTTAATTTTTTCTTAGTCCAATTCTTTCATAGTATCTTCTTCTTTCGACTCATAGCATAACCATGCCATCATGTTCGATCAGACATATGACATGATAGAATCTCTCATCGGTGAACCACCGAGGCATGCGCAGGGTGAAAACTATTACGGCTATGAGACAAGGCCTAGTCACAAGGTGAGATTTGAGAATCCTACTTTTTTTGGCAAAAACATCTGTGAATGGCTCTATAAGGTGGCACATTTCTTTACTTGCCATGGCACACCCCTCGATGCCAAGGTCGATGAGGCCATCGCCCGCCAAGGTCGACGAGGCCATCGCCCACCAAGGTCGACGAGGCCATCGCCCGCCTTGAGGGCAGTGCACTCTGGTGGTACCAATGGATGGTTACAGTGCGGACTAAGCCCACATGGGATCAGTTCATGACCGGGGTCATGGAGCGTTGTGGCCCTATGATACTGATTAATTATCATGTAGATTTAAAAAATTTACGGCAAAAGAGTAGCCTCGAAGACTACCAAATAAATTTGAGAAACTTTGCACATTGCACCTGCACGTGGATGGGGAGACACTGTTGGGCTCCTACATGGGTGGGCTACGCGAAGAACTTCGAATAGAGGTGCTAGCCGTCAATGTCAGAACTCCCAAAGAGGCGTACAAAATAGCCCATTTGCATGATAAAAAGCAAAAACACTTGGGGGCTTTGAAGAACCCCCCTCACCTATTTGAGTCATATGCAAAAGGAAAACAGAGCAAACCCACCCCGTGGTTTGCCCAAGGTGCCTTGCCCACCATCCCAAAGGTGAAATTCATCTCACGAGCCCAGAGAAAAGAGTGAATTAAGAAGGGGCTTTGTTTCAACTGTAATGAGAAATGGTCACGAGACCACCAGTGTAAGAAGTTTCATGTTTACCAAGTGAGAGATGAAAGTGAAGAAGAACTAAGCTCCACTGAGTCGGACGGTGGAGAAGAAGATGAAGGTATTGATGATTCCATGTATGGGATTTCCTACCATGCCCTCTCCAGTCCACCCGACCCATAATCCATGAAAATTCATGGGAAGGCATGCACTCACGAAGTGAATGTCTTGATTGACACCGGGAACACTCATAATTTCATCCAAGAGATCTTGGTATTGCCTCTTGGTTGTAAGTTCAAGGAGCACTCGACGTTCGACGTGATGGTAGGCGACGACTCTCACCTCAAATGCAGAAAGTTTTGTGCTGATGTGCCATTGAGGCTACAAGATAGTGGGTTCGTGGTGGACCTCTATGTGATCCCCATGAAAGGGGCAGAAGTAGTTTGGGGAATGCAGTGGCTAAAGGGTCTCAGGAAAGTCTCTTGGGACTTCTCTTCCATGGAGATGAAGTTTAGAAATGAAGGAAAGGAGGTCAAATTATTAGGTGTCAAGGCTCCCACGGCCATCGCCATTGAATCCACGGTGACACTCAAGCTATTACGAGGCAGTCATACTGCCTACCTCCTCACATGAGCACGACCAAGGAGGAGAACCCTGCCCAAGCAATCTCACCAGAGTTAGCGAAGGTATTGAAATACTTCGCAGATGTGTTTGAAGAACCTCACAACTTACCCCCCACTAGGTCCCAAGATCACTGGATTCCTATAAAGCTGAAAAGCAAACCTGTATCGGTACGACCTTACCGGTATACCCATTCTCAAAAAGGAGAAATAGAGAGGTTGGTGCAAGAGATGGTGGATCAAAAAATCATTCAGCCTAGCACGAGCCCCTACTCCTCTCTAGTGCTCTTAGTAAAGAAGAAAGATGGTGAACAACGATTTTGTGTGGATCATCACGCTTTGAATGATATCACCATTAAAGACAAGTGCCCCATTCATGTCATAGATGAGTTACTGGATGAACTCCACGACACTGCGCATTTCACGAAGTTGGATCTGAGATCCGGCTACCATTAGGTGCAAATGAGTGAAGATGACATCCCCAAGATAACATTCTAAACACATGAAGGACACTATGAATTCCTGGTCATGCTGTTTGGGCTGACCAACGCCCCAACTACATTTCAAGGTATAATGAATGACATACTTTGGGGAGCCCTCAGGAAGAATGTGTTAGTATTCTTCGATGACATACTAATCTATAGTAGGTCATGGGAAGAACACTTGAAACATGTGACAGAGGTGTTCGGCCTGCTAAGGAGCAATTGCTTACGTGTATAGAGGTCCAAATGTTTGTTCGGCTAATAGGAAGTTAGCTACTTGGAACATATTGTCACTGGCCACAAAATTTGAGTTGATTCAGAGAAGATCCATGCCATGATGGATTGGCCCCTACCGCACACCATTTGAGGCCTTTGCGACTTTCTGGGCTTAACCGAATACTACAGAAGATTCATAAGGTGCTATGGACACCTTGCACAACCCCTTACCAGTCTACCAAAAAAGGATAGCTTCTAATGGGTAGAGAGAAGCACAAAGGTTTTTGAGCAGTTGAAGGTGGCAATGACCTGAGCCCCGATCCTAGCAATTCTAGATTTCTCCAAGTCGTTTGTAGTGGAGATAGATGCATGCAACACGGAGATAGGAGCGGTTCTAACTCAAGCGGGTCACCCCATAGCTTTTATAAGTAGGTCCATGCCAAACCACAACAAAGTCCTCTCTACATACGATAAGGAAATGTTAGCCATCGTGTTGGCTATCGATAAATGGAGACCCTACCTCCTTGGGAGGAGGTTCATTGTGCAAACAGACCACCAAAGTCTGAAGTTTCTATTAGGGCAAAGAATCATCACCCCCAATCAGCAAAAATGGATAGCCAAAATATTGGGGTATGATTTCGACATCGAGTATAAGAAGGGGTTGGAAAACAAGGCTACAGATGCTCTCTCCAAGAGATTTGAAGACACACTTCTCTTACACACACTCACCATATTTACTTGTGATGTAAAAAGCAGAGTTTGTAAGTTCCAAGAGGAAGATAGTGAAACCCAATAGAAAATCAAAGAGGTCCAGGAGGACCCCAAAGCTCACCCCCACTACAAAGTAAAAGGGGGTGTTCTTTACTATAAGGGAAGGATCCACCTCTCAAGTGGTAATAAACTTACCAAGGAGTGTCACTATACTCTCCAAACAGGCCATGGGAGGGGGGGGGGGTTAAAAAATGTTTCAAAAACTAAAAAATTATTTTTCTAGAAAAAAATGAAAAGGGAAATCCAAGCCTATGTAAGAGAATGCCCAGTTTGCCAAGTCAACAAATATGAGTGGATCAGACCGCCCGGGTTGATGCAACCTTTGTTCATTCCAGAAGGGGCATGGCAAGATATCTCAATGGATTTTATTGAAGCTCTATCACTGTCTGGAAGGAATGAGTCCATTTTTGTCATGGTGGATTGATTCATTAAATACTCGCACTTTATGGCTCTTCCAAAAGATTACAACACTCACAAAGTGTTGGATGCATTTTTGGAGAACGTGGTAAAACTACATGGGGTACCCAAGAGCACAATGAGCAATCGTGGTCCGCTCTTTCTGAATCAATTATAGGAAAAATACTTTCAAAGGAATGTGACTCAACTTAGATTTAGCACTTCCAATCATCCTCAAACGGATGAACAGACATAAGTAGTCAATCGTATCCTTGCCACTTATCTATGGTGTTTTACTAGCGATCGACTCTCGCAGTGAGTTGCCTATCTCATCTGGGCCGAATATGCATAGAACACCAGCTTTCAGTCCTCCATCGGCATCACACAATTTGAAGCCTTGTATGGGTACCCCCCACCCTCCCTAATCTCTTATGAGCATGGGAGTGCCCACTTATTGGAAGTAGACCGAGAGCTCTGTAACCGTGACAAAGTTCGAGCCCTCCTTAAGGCCAATATCTCCCAAGCACAACAACGGAATAAGCGGATCTACGACAAGGGGCGAATCGATCGAAATTTTGAGGAAGGTGACTAGGTATAGCTAAAACGAGTTCAAAGAAGTCAGAAAACACTTTTCGAACAACCCTACACTAAGTTGCTTCCCAAGTATTATGGGTCATTTCACATTGGAAAAATAGTCAGAAAAGTAGTCTACCTCCTTGAGTTGCCTCAAGAGGTTAAGATCCACCCAGTTTTTCTTGTCACAAGGCTAAAGTTGTTTTTTGGAACACCACCAACCACTATTGAGGTTCCCCCAGAAGAGGATGCACCCCTACCAACAAAGATCCTCAAAACTAAAAGGATACAACGCAAAGAAGGGTGATTGGTAAAGAAACATCTGATTGAATGGGACAGTGGAGGCACCAAGACGGTAAGTTGGATCCGGGAGAATGAGCTCCAGAGGGACTATTCAGAATTCTTGTCTTGAGGGCAAGCACATGGCAGAAGCATGGCGGAGCTGATACACACCCGTGTACCACCGCGTACCACATGCGCACAAACTAAATTCCATCATGATGTGACAGGAGGCCATGCCCCGTCGGTTACCGTTTAGAAGCTTCTAGGCGTGGCAGGAGGCCATGCTCGTCCTATGGTACAGCCACTACCCTGCGGCAGGCATGCCGCAAGGTTTTTTTTTTCTTTTTAGATTTGTCCAACATACCCCTGCAGCACATCCAATTGCAGGGGTAGTTTAGGAAACTGGTGCACTATAGGGCGCCAATGCTTTGCCAGACCGACAATGGTCCTTTTGTCAATAAGCCATTAGGGCTGTGCTGACATTTCTGTTTTGCGCTCTGCTAAAGCTCACCAATGCAAATGTTGTTATATAAGCCTCCTTTGTAATGGTTGAGGGAATAAATGAAATTAATCTTTTCTTCCCCAGTGATCTCTCTCTCTCTCTCTCTCTCTCTCTCTCTCTCTCTCTCTCTCTCTCTCTCTCTCTCTCTCTCTCTTTCTCTCTCTCACCTTCCTCTCTTCTTTGCTTCTCATCTTCACAACAACTGCTCTTTATTTGAGACATGGATCTTCTCAGAACGGCCTGCGGTCACATGGTTCTTGACCCAGGCAATCTCAGCGTCGCCACCCTCTCAGTGTTGCAGCCTCATGATTCTATCTACCAACGCTCACCCATGCACAAACATAACCTGACGTCCCATTGATATCGGTAGCTTGTGCCGACCTCCTTGTCACTCACCCTGTATCACGCGCCTCACCGCGTGCCTCATCCAGCTCCACTCCGCCCCCCAGCAAACGGAAGCCCCTTTGGCCGTCCGCCAGCAAACCTTGTTGCTCCCGATGCGCACCTAGGTAATCTCCTGTACACCTTGTTGGTTTTCGGTGCACACCCTATCGCACCAGTACCTGACACCTACAGGCCCTATCGCCAAGTGCCCTACTCTGTGAGGTACCCACCCATACCATGCGCCATGCACACCCGCTGTCGTGCGTTCCCCGCATGGAACCTACGCGCTTCAGCCTCACCTGCACCGGGTGCATCAACACGCGGGTGTGATGTCCCTGTGAAACCCCCTTTTTGTAATCATTGCTCGTGGTGGAGGCTTTCCTCAGCGAGGTGGGGGTTTCCCTTTTGTTCCAAGGGGTCACCGTTTGGAAGCTCGGCCCATCTAAGACTTGCATCACTTCAGTCTCGACTTGGTGCACCCCAGCACAGCACCCGTTGAATCCAAATGCCTATTGTTGTCATATATATGGTTCATGTTGAATCCATATACGAGGCCCAATTGGATCAAAACAACATGTACCATGGTGATCTAGAGGCTTTTGTGCTTACAAATACTTGTATCAAATATATATATATATATAAAGGTTAAAAGCTGAATTTTTTGGAGAGAATTTACAAGCTGAATTACACCCATATGATATGAACCGATGGTTCACCTGCTCCACAATTATCTTTAGTACTCCGATAGGGACCATTAATGGTTCTTAGAAAAGGATCAGAGATACAAGGTGTCACAGGCTTAGAAGCGACGGCCCCCGTGACGTAGCTTCGGGCAAACACAAACACCGAAGGCAGGCCTTTTGAGCGCACAAACAACACACAACACACGCGCAAGAGCGGAAGCAAGAGTACGCGTATGCACAAAAACAAAGATAGCAAAGAGATAAGGATGCAAAAACTTCTTTATAGATACTTGAAAGCAAAGTACATCAAGAGGGCAAGAGAGGGTCTGAATACACGGGGTTCTTAGGCCGTAAGGCCTTGTGGGGCACTCTAGAGTGCCAAAGAGGTATATACATCAGAGCAAAAGGTGAAAAACATGGTGGTCCAGAACACACTCCTCTGCCTAAGTTGTCATCGTCCTCGACGCCAATTGTTCATGGTAGCCTTCTACAAGTTGTCGTTGCTGAAACATGCTACTGGCCTTCTCCCAGGTGGCTTCACATTCTGGCAATCCCTTCCACTGCACTAAGTACTTTTTGACTTCCCCTAGATAGTTGTTGGAATGGTTGAGGATGACATCTGACTCTCTGCCTAGTACACTGACTGTTGAAGGATCCCACTGCGGGATCATAGCACGATGAGGCATGCTCCATTGAGGATCTCCTTCAACTTCATGGAATGGCTTCAGGTTGTATATGTGGAATACCGGATGCACTTAAAAGTTTGTTGGCATGTCCAATCGGTACGCCAAGTTTCTCACACGTTTGATAATGGTGAAGGGACCATCATATTTGGGAATAAGGCCTCGATGGTGGCCCCGAACGATAGTTGTGCGGTCAGGAAAGAGCTTGGTCAACACTTTGTCTCCAACACAAAATTTTGTTTGACGACGCTTCTCATCTGCCCATTTCTTCATGCGCTTGGTTGCCTTGTTTAGGTATGCCTTCGCCAACTCTGTCTGATCTTGCCAGTTCCTAACAAACTGGTATGCATAAGGTGCTTTGCCACATCCTCGCATAGCAAAGGAGTGCGGAGTCTGCTACTATTGTCCGATTGCGACTTCAAATGGACTATGGCTGGATGACTCGCTCTTTTGAAGGTTGTAGCAGAATTGAGCCGCATCAAGTAAATCAACCCAATCCCTTTGGTTGGCACTGACAAAGTGCCAAAGGTATTCCTCCAGCATGCCATTTATTCTATCTCTTTGTTCGTCGGTTTGGGGGGTGAAAACTTGTGCTAAAATGCAAGTCTGTTTTCATTAAGCGAAACACTTCTCGCCAAAACTTGCCATTGAAGCGTGCATCACGATCACTGACGATACTCTCTGGAATTCTCCAATGCTTGATTATGTTCCGCATGAATAACTTTGCAGTATCTGCAGCTGAGCAGGTGGTAGGCACAAAAATAGCATACTTCAAGAACCTATCCACAACCACATAAATCGAATTGCAACCTTAAGCTTTCGGCAAGCTCACAATGAAGTCCATGGTTATGCACTCTCACAGATGGCTTGGCACAGGTAGGAGATCCAGTAGTCCACCGGGTCTCTGATTGATGGGCTTGTCTTGTTGGCAAATCAAGCAAGTCTGCACATAAGCATCTACGTCATCGTGCATCTGTGGCCAATAGAATGCATGTTCCAACAATGCCAAGGTCCTTTGTTGCCCTGGGTGACCCGCCCAGGTAGTATCGTGGCACTCATGCATCAAGCGCCTCCTCAAGGTTTCTTGTCGTGGAATGTATAGACGATCACCCGTAGCGCGAAGCAAACCATCCTCTAGCCAGAATCTTTGTGTCTTTCCTTCCTTCACCAATGTGATCAATTGTTGAGCTATTGGGTCACTTTTTGAAGCTTCTCACACTTGTTCAAGAAGATCGTTCATCGGTTGGCTCACACTACCGTCCTAGGTGAGTAAAGCTGCAAGTTTCGCCTTTCGACTCAAGGCATCGGCCACAACATTGGTCTTGCCTGGCTTATACTCGAGGACCATATCAAATTCTACCAAGAAATCCTGCCAACGCGCTTGCCTAGGACTCAGCTTCTTCTGAGTTTGAAAGTAGCTTATCACAATATTGTCAGTGCGCACAATGAACTGCGACCCCAAGAGATAGTGTCTCCATGTGCGGAGACAATGGACAACCGCCAACATCTCATGCTTATGCACAGTGTATCGACGTTCAACGTCATTCAACTTCCTACTTTTAAATGTGATAGGATGTCCTTCTTAGAGCAACACCCCACCAATAGCAAAATCAGACGCATCGGTCTGCACTTCAAACGGTTGCCGACAGTCATGCAACTTTAGCACTGGCTCCTCCGTCAAGGCATGCTTTAACCCATCAAAAGCCTTATGGCAGGCATCAGACCATAGCCATGGTCTGTCTTTATTCAACAGATCTGTGAGCGCGGCCGCAATGTAAGAGTATCCCTTGATGAAGCACCGATAATAATTTGCAAGTCCCAAGAAGGAGCACAACTCAAGAACCTTAGAGGGTAGCTCCCATGCTTGAATAACTTCAATCTTATTATGGTCCATTTTGAGAGTGCCTCCTCCCAGAATATGCCCCACAAAATGGACTTCCTTCTGGCCGAATAGGCACTTCTCTCGCTTGACATACAACTCATGGTCCTTCAGGGTCTGAAACACAATCTGAAGGTGCTGAACATGTTGCTCCATCGAGTCGCTATACACCACTATGTCATCCAAGTACACGACAACAAACTTGTCAAGGTGCAGATAGAAGATCTTATTCATTAAGGTCGAAAAGGTAGCAGGCATGTTCATCAAGCCAAAGGGCATGACAAAGAATTCAAATGCCTCATATCGTGTTACACATGTAGTTTTTGGTTCACCCCCCTCTGCAACTCTGACTTACTAGTAGCCAGATCTCAAATCCAACTTAGAGAAGACCTTTGCCTTTCCAAGTTGATCAAACAAGTCTGTGATCAAAGGAAGCAGGTACTTGTTCTTCACCATCATTCTGTTCAGTGCCCTATAGTCGACACACAACCACTTCGACCCATCATGCTCTGCTTGAAACAACACGGGCGCTCCAAAGGGAGCTTTGGATGGTTGGATGATCCCCATTTTGAGCATATCATCCAGTTGTTTGCATAATTCCTGTAGCTTAGGAATTGCCATGCGATAAGGAACCATTACGGGTGATCGTGCACTCGGTACTAATTCAATCTGCTGGTCTACCTCACGCCTTAGAGATAGCTTCTTCGGCATCTCGGTGGGCATAACATCGCAAAACTTCTTTAATACTGGCGCTAAGTCCTCTGAGACATCTGCGGCTTGTTCTGCCTCGTCTGTAGCGTAAATTGTGATAAGAAAAGTTGCATCACCGCTTTTTATACCTCTCTTCAACTGGAGCGCAGACACCAAACACTCATAGGGCTTCCCTGCCATCGCAATAACCATGCAGGGCTGACTCTCACTCTCAAAGCTGATAACGTTGAGGTGGGGCATCAACACTACCTTGTTGCTTCTCAAGAATTCCATCCCGAGGGTGACTTTAAAATCATCCATAGGTGCAACTGATAATGTGATCCTTCCTGACCAGTTATGGATCCGCACTAGTACATCACGAGTGACGTCATAGATGGCCTTAGCCTCCGAATTAACCGCTTTCATGCGACTCTCTTTCTGTTTCCACTGTAGTCCCAACCGTTCTGGTTCTTTACGCGAGATGAAGTTGTGCGTAGCACTAGTGTCTATCAATGCCTTGATAAGTCTTTCATTGAGCAAAAGTTCCAAGTATATCAACTCTTTGCATATTGTCGGTTCCACAACAGTTGTGACCTTTACTGTATTCATCATCTGCATTGTGCCAACTGTTGGTGCCTCTGCAGGTTGATCATCTTTCTCACCCTTAACAACATTCGCAGCTAAGAGTGCGCGGTTATCTCCATTCTCTTGACCGCGGTTTCTATTCGGACAGGTATCCTGCCAATGATCCCCATGGAAGATACGGCAGTCACGACGACGATAATTGCCGCCCTAAAAGTTATTTCAATTTTGGTTATTATTTTGACCATCTTGTCAGCCATGATTCTATAGGTTTCTCCCGCCAGCATTTTGTCCTTGGTCGTTCATTCGGTTGTCCCTTCGATTGTTGCGATCATTTCCTTATTGTCTGCCTTAAAATGCAGGGTCATTTTTATCAAGCTTGACAAGTTTCTCTGCAACCACAAGCGCCTCAGTTAGCATTGCAGGGTCATGCCGAATGAGTTCTTGGTCTGCCCATCCTTGCAGCTCATTGCCAAAATAGAACAACCGATCTTGAGCATCCATTCTCTCCACTTTCAACATTATTGAAGAGAATGCCTTGACATAGTCATGCACTGACCCTGTTTGTTTTAATGCCAGCAACCTTTTGTGGGTCATTTTCTCTTGATTTTTAGGTAGAAAATAGTCTCGCATTTTCTTATGAAGGTCCTCCCATGAGACTATAGCAACTAATCCTTGTCGAACATCACCCAAGCGACGTTTTCACCAGAGAGTCACTTCATCCGCAAAGTATATTGTTGCGGTCCACAGCCTATCTATGTCCTTCTCTATCCTCGCAACTTCTAAAAACTGGTCCATCTCGTAGATAAAATTCTCGAGATCCTTTGAGTCTCGTGTGCCTTTATACTTTGCGGGCTCAGGTAACCTGTAATGTGGTCTATCCACGTATGTCGCAATGTCGCCAGCCGAGGCAGTTCTCAACTGCCTCTCCAACTGTTTATTCTTTTGTCGGACAACATCTAATTCAGCAACCATGATGTTGAATCGACCCAACAAATCATCAAATCTGGTGGAAAAATCCTCCACCGAGTAGTTAAGTTTAGTGACAAGACTTTTCACTGAGTCTTCCACTCCTTCTACCGTTGTCTTGATCTCTGTATTGAGATTATTAAAAGTGACACAAGTTTCATTAACCAACTTCTCCATGTTGGTCACCGACCCAGTCAGCTCCACAACATCTCGCAAGATGGCTGACACCTGATCATCGGTCATGAAATCCTCTTCAGCAGGAACTATACTGCCTGAAGGGGTCATGACATTCTTCTTTGGTGCCATTGTCACTCCCAATGTCGACCTAGCTCTTGTACCAACTTGTCACGGGCTTAGAAGCAACGACCCCCATGAAGTAGCTTCGGGCAAACACAAACACTGAAGGCAGGCCTTTTGAGCGCACAAACAACACACAACACACACGCACAAGCGGAAACAAAAGTACGTGTATGCACAAACACAAAGAGAGCAAAAAGACAAGGATGCAAAAAACTTCTTTATAGATACTTGAAAGCAAAGTACATCAAGAGGGGAAGAGACGGTCCGAATACACGGGGTTCTTAGGCCGTAAGGCCTTGTGGGGCACTCTAGAGTGCCAAAGAGGTATATATATCAGAGCCAAAGGTGAAAAACATGGCGGTCCGGAACACAAGGATTGCTTAAGTGCCAGCCAATATGACATAGCCAATCACATGACAGCATTATGAGTGGGGCCTCCATTCTGTTGCCGTAGAGCCTATGGAATGCTGTCATGTGATTGGCTCGTGTCGCATAGGCAGGCACTTAAACAAGCCCCGGATCCGGTTCACTTAGAAAAGAGCTACTGAGCTTGGAAAGGTGCCTGAAAAGGAGCCCTGTGTGTGTGTTTTGTCTTATGTTGGGTCAACCATTTTAGAGATTGCCATGAACTTTAAGTTTTTTTAATAATCACGTATTCATTTAAGAATCCTGATGGCAGCTTGTGATATATAACCACCATAGAGAAATTAGTGATATCTTCTTTGAACATATTTTTGGTTCCTTTTCCCATGTTAATCCTCAAATGTTATTCTTTCCAATGGCTACCACTCAACTTTGAATCAATTCCATGACGCCTTTCTTCTTCATATCGCATTCACATTAATTTCTTCCAGCTTCTTACATGTACCCTACCGTGAAAAAGCTATTTCATCCATTTACTTCATAGTTTATTTTGTCTACAGACAAGTTGAGGCCTAAATCAAAAATAGGCTTACCTAACTTTGTCCATTGTCTTGTGATTTTGTTGGTCATCTCCTTGTCAATCATCTTCTTGTTCATTGACATAGACTTATACCAACCAACTCCTTTCATTTCCATCAAAATGTCCTAAAGGAATTCACCTTCTACCCAACTGTATGAACATAAGGATTTGAACTTTTTGGTTTTGCTATATTAATTGAAGATCATGACATACGTTTTTCATTGAAAAAACAGCAAAAAACTTAAAACCACGCTGTCAAACGATGGAACTGTTTTTTTTTACTTCTTCACATGATAGTCTAAAAGCTTTGATATATCAAATCAAAGTCGCTTTGATAGTCTAAAAGCTTTTATGGTCAACAGGATTACAACACCAAAGTTCCCACACGTTCAAAGACCTACAAGGTTGTTTGCCGTGATGTGTAATTGCTTTTGAATACTTCAACAAAATTTTGGCTGATTGATATTCACCAGTTCGTGCTGACCACTTGGGAGGAGAGTAAATGTTAATATTCCATACGTTGGCTCTGTGAATTTGGTTTATCTAAAAATTATCTTAATTGTAACAACAACAACAATAATAATAATAATAACACAACGAATTGGCGATACTTGTGTGAACAAGCTTCGCTCAATCAATTTGATATTTTCACCAACGAGGCGGGCTTGTGTGATAAGAGTAGTTTGTGCACGTCATCTTGTGTTGGGGACGTTGCAAGTTCAAAACCCATAGAACGATGTACAACTGATGGGTCAGACTAACCTCAGCTTGCCTATAAAGAAAAATGATATTTTCCAACACTTGTCAGACCTGAATAATAATGTTCCCAAACACTCACTCACTCATGCAGCCTTTAATGAGAGGTGAAATGTGAGGTGCCTAGCTCTATCTCTTATAAGTTAAGCGTAAAATGAAAAGAAGAAGATGAGATGACATCAACTTTGATGACCCACTTATGATGAAAAATAAAATATTAGAAGAGCTCTCAATCTCACGCTCAAAGAGATAAGCACTCAAAAACATCAATTCATTATATAATACTTTTCACTCATATTCAAAATACATAGCTCATAAATATATAGAGAGTTTGGAGGCCTATCTATATACCTCTTATGCATAAATGACAACTTTTGATATTTCTTTTATGAGCCTCATCTCTAAGTTCGAATTTTCATCTTAATGACTCATCTAATAACTACTAATAACTTACTAATGAATACACCACTACTTTCATGTCTTAACTTACATAACTCATGACTCATGTAACTTTCTTTTAGGCCCTTCACATGTTATTTCAATGGCTTGACACTTGGCACATGACCCACTACATCCATTACATGGCTTGAGAGTTACTGGTAATTTACACAATAACTTTATATTAACATTTTTTTCATGCCCATACTACTCATATTACATTGACAAAACTACCAACAATTAAATTTTTATTACATGACAAATTCAATACTTGACTTTGACCCACAATCCAAAATGGATTTACACAGATGACACATGATTTCAATTTGTCAAGATGTCTATTGTCACTTGTGTTGTTTTCTCCACATTGGCCACTTGCCAACCCGAAGGGTCTCATGAAGATGGCCGAGTGTCAACCGACAAAATTCCCACACCTTCGGTCTATTTTGCTATATGCATCATTTTATTTAGTGAAATTAAAAAAAATGACAGGATATTGAACATTTGATCCCACCATTTTTGGGTTGTATTAATCGGTCACCTCAAGGAGGGGAAAGGGGCTGATGGTAAATGCTCTCCAACTCTCCGATTGTTTTCCTTCCTTAGAAGTAAGAAATCTGAATCAGCTTGCAACATATCCGTAGATCTCTTTTTTGGGAACTGCCATAAAGCCTACATTGGATGACCAATGTAAACAATCATTCTAGTGCGCCTGTGGCCAACCCATCATGTAAATAGTGCATCCCCCACAACGCCCAAACTCAACATACTTTTTAACTCTATATTTAAAAAGCACTACAAACCCCATGAAGTATAACACCTTGAACGATCAAACAAAAACAGATGAAGCATATGCCATCACAGTGAATTAGGGATGCAAAACGAGCCAAGCTAGTTTGAGCTAGGCTCGGGCTCGACCCATTTAAGCTCAGCTCAAACTCGTTCAAAAAAATAAATGAGACAAACTTGAACAAGAGTTCAGGCTCGGTACACGTAAATGAGCCGAACTTGAACAGTCAGTCCAGCTCCGATAAGCTCAGTAAGCCCGATGAAGCTCGGCTCACATAGGTGTATAAAGAAACTATATTTTAATTATGTAATATTTTTTTCATAATATGGTCATAAAGATCATATTTTAGTGGGTAAGTTATTGGTCTTTCTTGGAAATGGTGAGAGTTCAAATCCCATTCTCTTCTCCTCTTTCAAAAAGGCTTTTGACATGATTTTCAGAAACTTAAAAAAAAAAAATAAATTAAAGGTATTCAGCTCCAGCCGAGCTCTAGTAAAGCTCGGCTCTAGCTTGAACAGCCAAAATTTCTTCTCGAGCCGAGATGAGCCAGCCCAAGCTCAGCTCAAACACGGCTTGTGTGCATCCCTACAGTGAGTATAGGCCCATCCTCTCCAACTTTGAAAAACATAGGGAAAGGAAAGCGAGCATATCGGGGTAATTTGCGTTCTAGCTAGATGTAAGAATGGAGCCAAATGCATGTGAGATAAGGACGGGTTGGGTGCATGACTGACTGGTCCTTTCTTCATCTCCCTCTCTCTTTTTCTTTTTAACCTTTATAGGATTTGAGGATAAGAGGTGTAGCTAGCTTTTTTTTTATGTGTCCACCAAACCCTAGTTGTTTGATGGCACATGATTCAAAGTCCATGAGGGGATCACCAACACCAACTAAGCTTCAAAAATGCATTGGTGGTGGTGCCCATCGCTTTTGTTCCCACTTCATCAGAGTTGCAGCTTGTGCATTAACTATAAATGTTACAGTATTCATTTCAGTGTCTACCTAGCTGTGCAAAATTCATACCTAACCAAATGACTAGGCACCCATTTCTCCATTTGAAGCTCCCCTTCCACTTTCTTCCTCAACGTGAATCAACATTAATCAACAACTGGAGTAAAATAATGTTTCTTTGAAAAGTAAAAGTAGGGGGGAATACAATAATTATGCAACGATAAAGAGAAACATAAGCTATGCAATATCTCTACTCTAAGTAGCGACAATAGCAACTAACCGTTATAAATATAAAGTAAGCAAATGTTCGCATCATGACGACAGATGATGCCAACATGATGAATAAAGATTAATAATACTATAATATTGCGTAGTTGGTTTAGATGACATGTTAACTTCAGTAAATGGTAACACACGCATAGGGAAAGCACCTCAAATGGATAGGGAAATTGGCCTGCCACAAAAAGAACGCGGATTAGTGCACCTCCTACTGCATGGTACCATAGGAGAGCACAAGCTGGTATCCCAAGTCGCCAGAACGAGTCTCTTATGGCTCGTGCCACATTCATTCTTCAAGACATGCTTTTATTGGGTGCCGAAAAGCAAAAGGGTAAGAAAGAATGTTCTGATGAATATTATGATTGAGAAATTGTGTAAATTGAGCGAGTGTGTGTGTGTGTGGAGTTAAACTAAATTAGTCACCCCTCATGCATGTCGATAAGACACGGGTATGGCCTAACACGAAACATGAGTTTGATTTTTTTAGAAAAATAGGATATGATGGCCTTTTTTATTAATTTTTATTCAATAAAAAATAGCTTTTATATTTTAATATAAACATACATTTTTTTGAAATATTACTAAAAGTTGTTAAAAATAATAAAAATAATGCCCATATGTGTTCGATCCTGTCATAGTTTGTTCTGTCATGTCAATCAGGACCGTGGCCAAAATGGTGTGTCCTTGTCACTTGGGTCACCTCATCAAATGGGTAGGCAGGTTGGCATCAGATAACGCATGGTTTACCACCGAGGTGGTATCCCCATGTGGTAAGCGGGGTCTTGTGTCAAGCTGAAGGCCCAGGATCGAATCCTTCTGCCACATGGGGGTGGGGTTGCTGTTGTTCTGGTAGGGTCTGCCTAACCCCAGCTTGCCTTAAAAACAAAACAAGACAAAGCATGGTCTTGTTTTTGAACAGTACAGTATTTCAATGGCTTTGTTCCTTTTATCTGTTGTGGTGGATATTGGTCGCTTATATCATGCAAACAAGAAAATTGAGAATTACTAATTGTAAAGAATTTATGAAAGACGGAGACCAAACGAGATAGCTGGATGCATAAATGCCACTATCATAGGAGGGGTCTTGGGTGCGAATCCCATAGGGTTATCCCCCAACTTGCTTATAAAAAACAGGTTTATATATGGATACATGCAAGAATACCAAGCATTATTTTTGCCATTGGAATAATGTTTCCTTTACGTGGAATACGTTGCATATGGATTTCAAAATTCTCACCTAAAGCAATGCCAAGCTGACTGAGCATTATGGTATGCTATAAAAACAACGGAAAATGAATGTACTGTTATTGTAAATTGGTGTGTTCTTTGAAATGCCTCAAAATTTGCAGAAATCCTTCTTATATAAAAAATGTCTTATTTTTTTACTTTTTAAGACATTTTTACCTTTCTGCAAGTAAAGCACGATGCTTGCAAATCATTTTTTTAAATGTCCTAAAATATGCAAACCTCCTTTAACTAAATACTCTCGACGTAACCCAACGAATATAATATTACCTTCGTAATTTTTTTTTGGCAAATGTCCCCCAAAATGTGTGAACCTCATTTAACTAAATACTGCCATTGTAAGTCCACAAATATAGTACTACTTTCGCAAATCTTTTTCAGAATGTTCTCAAAATGTGTGAACCTCCATTAACTATACTTTTGAGCTAAGTTTGCAAATATAGTATGAACTTCGCAAATATTTTTTGTGAATGTCTCCAACATGTGCAGACCTCTAACTAAATACTTCTTACATATGTTAGCAAATGTATCATAAAATTCACAAATATGTGTTGTAAATGTTCTTAACTTCACATGCTTATTGATTCATATATAAAGTCACCGTATGTATATAATTAGTGGTAGTACATGTTAGTGTTTACATTCAATTACAATTGACCATGAAAATAGGTGAATAAGAATCAGCCACATAATTGCAGCAACCAATAGAAGAGCGTCTGAGTATGATTTTTTCATGGACACTTTGTTGAATAGTGATGTAAGTGTTAGGTTTGCATGTTTGTTTGTATATTGATGAGTCGTTCATGTTAGGTTTTACATGTTTATTAGGTTTGTACATAGAATCATTTAAATATAACATGTATGAATAATATATGTTGATTATATAGCATCTAGAAATATTCATAGGCAAAATTGAATTCAAACACAAACAGAAGGCAAGCAAGACAAAAGGTCTGCAGCCCAAACACTACAAGAAAAATGTTAATTAGCGACGGAAATTTGCGACGGATTTTTTCCGTCGCAAATTAGCGACGGATTAGCTAGAGAAAACTTTCTTCATGAATCCGTCGCTAAGTAGCGACGGATTAGCGATGAAAGTTTTCTCTAGCTAATCCGTCACTAATTAGCGACGGATTAACGACAACAATTGTTTCGTCGCTAATTCTCAATACCGAAAAAACATTTTAGCGAGGGATTTAGCGACGGAAAAATTCCGTCGCTAATTAGCGACGGAAAAATTCCATCGCTAAATCCCTCGCTAATTTTCGATTTAAACCGAGCGCGAAATTTTCCCTCTCTCCCTTTCAAAATTTAAATCGATCACACTCGATTTAAATCGATCGCACTCGATCTCTTTCTTTATTATTATTATTCAACAGATCGCTTTCCTTTTTGTGAAGTGAACGAGGGCGGACTCATCGGCGTGTTGCATTCAACGAAGCAGGCCGCGGTGTTGAGAAGCAGGAAAGGGAAGGAAATCGTGCTTGACGCCCACGAGCTTCTCCATGAGCTCAACACCACGCAAAATCGCCTCGTCACGACCGAGGCCCATCTCTCCGAGGTGCAGAACCAGCTTCACTCCTCCAACACCCTCCTCGAGAACCTGCTCACGGAGTTGGCTCGGCTGAAGGAGTCGCTACCGGAACGGGGGAGCAATAGCGGCCAGAACGACCCCGTGGTCCTTGAACAATATGATGGTGCCAAGACAGATCACCTGGCTGGTTGGGGCCCCGATGTCCCCGACGAGGTGAGGAACGTGGTGGGTCCGCACAAGCTGCCGCTGGGTTTCTCGCCCACCTTCGGCTCCGAGGAGATCTACCCACCGGTGGGTCACGCCTGCCGACGGTTCCAGGAGGAGCTGAAGCAGTACATGTCGTACGACATCGGGGGGACGTGCCCGGCGGACGACATCTTTGCGCAGCGGCTGATGATCAAGGGGTGCGAGCCCTTGCCCCCGAAGGCGGTGCCACGCAAGGTCTGCCTTCGGCGTCGTCGTCCTTCGGTTCACGGAGGACGACGACGCTGGTTCACAGAGGACGACAATGCCTGTCGGGTGCGGTATAAGTCCGGCTTATTGCTGCCGGAATACCGCCCGACAGGGATCATTTTTTTTTATTTTTTTTTTTAAATTTAGCGACGGATAATGTCCGTCGCTAATCTGTCGCAAATTAGCGACGGAATTAACGACAAATAAGTTTTTTCGCTAATTAGCGAGCAAAAATTCGCGATGGCCTCTATCCATCGCTAATCCGTAGCTAAACTGTTTAGCGACGGCTTAGCGATGGATTAACGATGGATATAAGCCGTCGCTAATCCATGATTTTCTTGTAGTGAAAACAAAGGCTAGGAAAGACAAGCCAACCATGATGAAAGGTCCACAAGCATCCAACAAAGCAGAGGAGGACAAGTCAGAGGCTTGTGATGAAGAAGCTGATTTGAATGAAATGTTGACTTTTCTGGATTGAATGATCTAAATTGTTATTGATATGTATGAATTTGTAATCAAATATCTTATACATTTTACATTGTCATTGATATATATGAATTTATATATTACCTTTTTATATTGTGAATTCATGATAATAATAGGTGGTTATGACTGTGTGGATGATAATAACATAGAGATGATAATAGCATGTTCTGAATAATTTTTGCACCATAAATTTCTCTAAACTCATGATATTCACAAATATGTGTTTATTATATGTGAATCTCCTTTAGGTTCAAGATTGACGTCCACAAATATGAGTTCGGGTTCACAAATATGGGTCTAACTATGTGAATGTCCTTCAATTGATAAGGTTAGTATCAGAGTGTGCAAATAACGTGAGGAAACTTACACACTCTAATGTGTAAACATCGTCCAATTGATAAGGTTAATATTAAAGTATGTGAATGTGCTTAAGTTCACACACTCTCATGTGAAAATGTTCTTCAATTGATAAGGTTAATATCAAAGTATGCAAATACTATGATGACATTCACACATGACATTCACACACTTTGATGTGCGAACATCATTCAATTAATAAAGTTAATATCAAAGTGTGTGAATGTCCTCAAGTTCACACACTCTCATATGTGAATGTCATTCAATTGGTAAGGTTAATATAAGAATATGTGAATGTCTTTATGTTTGCACACTCTGATGTGTGAATGTCATCCAATTAATAAGGTTAATATTAGAGTGTGCGAATAACATGAAAACATTCACACACTTTGATGTGTGAACACCATCTAATTGATAAGGTTAATATAGAGTGTGTGAATGTGCTCATGTTTACATACTCTCATTTGTGAATGTCCTCGAATTGATAAGGTTAAATCAGAGTATGAATAACATGAGAATATTTGCACACTCTGATGTGTGAACATCATGTAATTGATAAGGTTAATATCAGAGTGTGCAAATGTGTGCATGTTCACACACTCTGATGTAAACAATGTCATTATTCAAAAACAATATAAACACTTGTTATTTACATACATTCATGCCATTACATTCAGTCATTCAAACTTTCAAACACAGCACACAATACCTATTACATACTATGTCAAAATATTTATACATAGTATAAAAAAGCAGTTATAAATTATGTATACATCTATAATTCAACATCAATATATAAAAATGTTCATTCAAGCACATGTTTCTCAAAGCATCCATACATTCATACACAACAAACATAGTATATACATCCACACACACACACACATATATATTCAAACAGTGAAACAAAGTATAAACCTTATATTCAATTAGAATTAACTACAACAAAAATATATACAAATACTAACATAATTATGACAATATTTATACAACAAATAAATATTTGTGAAAGCATCAAAACTATGAGAAATTCAGGGTTTGTAACTCTTGTGGATGTTGCACATCCTACCATCGTGCTCTTAGTGTCTGTAAAAGCTCTTTTGGGGCTTTTAGAAGGATCTCCTTCGTAGTGAGCTACTCATCCTTTGCTGCAAGCAAATTCTGCAGCCTATAAATTTCAGCCTTTGCAAGAGCCAACTCTTCCACTGCATCCACTTTACTTAAAATCCTTCTAAGCTTCAGACTTTGAGCCCTATCTTGCTTGATCCCTTTACATTTATAATCAAAGTATATATATAAGTGTAAGAAGTAATACATTTGTAATAAAAGTAAATTATAAAGTAATTTATAGTCAAAGTATATATGTATGAGTGCATTACCATCTCACTGTCACTGCCCCTTCTGATGTTTGAAGTACTTGGCAACTACTAGTTGTGAGTATGTATGTTCTCCTTATGGAAACGTATAATGGAATAATATTTGTTGTCATCATTGTTGTTGTACCAGTTTTGCAGTTTCGTGAAAAAAAGTGGGGGTAATCCTTCGACTGATCCTTCAAACAACATGAAACACTTCTGCTAACACAAAGAGGGTGATGGGGTTGTCGCTAAGCATATCCAAACAACTAAACCATTCAGTTGTTCATTTGGCATTCAACTTCATTCATGTTATACAATCAAATGTCCTTTGCGAGCTCCATAGCATGGACAAGCACATCCCAGTCGTCATCTATAATTTAATCATTGAATTCTAATATTCAAATTGATTATCTAAAAATATGCTTCACATGCACATCATAATTTAATCATTGAATTGCAATATTCAAACTGGTTATCTTACAAACATGCTTCACACATACATATCACAATTTAAACATAGAATTACAATATCCAAACTAGTTATCTTGCAAATATACTTCATATACATATCATAATTTAATCATTGAATTACAATATTCCACTACAAAAAAATTGTGGATTTGTGATGGACGATATACATCGCTAATCCGTCGTTAATCCATCACTAAACTGTTTAGCGATGGATTAGTGACAGATTAGCGATGGATAGCGCCCATCGCAAACTTTTGGTCGCTAATTAGTGACAAAACTTATTTGTCGTTACTTCCGTCGCTAATTTGCAACAGATTAGCGATGGACATGGTTCGTCACTAGTCCATCGCTAAATAAGTAGCACAAATTTTGTTTTGCGATAACCATTATCCGTCACTACTCCGTTGCTAAATTTAAAAAAAAAAAAAATTACTCCTTGTCGGGCGGTATTCTGACAGCAATAAGCCGAACTTATACCACACCCGACAGGCATTGTTCAGGGTCTTAGACCCAAGTGGACCGGCCCACCACTACGGGGTCTTCTGCACAGAACTGGCGTGCTCTGGCATTGTCGTCCTCTGATATTAGCCCTACCGTCCTCCGTGAAACTTTTGTCCAGCGACTGCTCTGCCTCGTCGTCGTTCTCTGATATCAGGCCTTTCGCTTTTCTGCATCCCTTTTCCCTACCACTTGGCCAGGGATGCCTATGATCATCGCAAAAAAAAAAATCTCTCTTGTGGTTTCCTCTTTCTTCCTTCTCTTTCCCTTTCTAACTTCCATTTTCCCTTTTTGGAGGGGAAAATAAAAGACAGAAAAGAAGAGAGAAGAGAAAAAGAGAGAGAGAGGAACTCTTTTGCGAAGGTCTCACTTGACCTTAATTTTGAAAAGATTTTAAAAGATTACTCGCCTCCGTTTTTGAAATATTTGCGGGAAAAATTAGGAGACGGGGCTCGCTCGTCGGTACGAGGTTTGACCGTTCCTAGCACCTTTACCAGGGGTAATTAAACCAAAAATCGAATTTATGCCTTTTTGCTTTGCTAAAATATGATCTATGGTTTTATTCTAAGTTCTAAGGATGCACAAAGAATCATGCTTGTGCAATGCAAATGTAGAAATGCATGCTTTTGAGAAAACACTTTTTGGAAATCTCCAAGTGTTTCTGAGATGAACTTGATAATGGAGCGAAGAAATGGTTTTTGAAAGTTGAATCTAACTTAGAATTTTGAGATAGGTCAGGAAAGATATTTGAAGTTCTAAGTCTTTGAAATGATCAGAGTTGGGAAGATAAATCTTTTGGATTTGAAAAGAATGATTTGAAGCTGAGATAAAAGAAAAGAAGGAAAGGAAATTTCAAAGTCAGGAATGGACTTTGAATTTGAATTTCGAACCTGGATTTAGGAGAGAAAATGAAGTTTGAAATGGAATTGAATTATAGATTCGAAATTTGAAATCAGAATGAGATTTTGGAAATGAGAAATCCAAAATGGAGCTTTGAAAATAGAATTAGATTTGAGAAGTCTAGATAGGATCTGAAAATGAAATTGGTTTTTTGAAATCTGAAAATCAAGGTAGAATTGGATTTGAAATTTGGAATCTTAAATGAATTTGAATCTGAAGTCCGGAATTTAAGAATGGGATTGAGTTCTAGAATCCTAAACGAAATTGGATCTGAAGTCTGGGATTCAGGATGGAGTTGAATATGAAATCTGGAATTTTAAATGGAATTTGGATCCAAAGTCTGGGATCCAAAATGGAATTTGGATTTTAAAAATCTGGATCCAAAGTGGAATTGGGTTCTAAATCTAGAATTGGATTTTGGAAAGTCCAAATGGGACTTTTGAAGATGGATCTTGGTTTTGAGAACTCAAATTGGATTTAAAACTTAGGAAAAATCGAATTTTTAGAATCAATCTCTAACTTTGATTTTGAATTGAGAATCGAGACTCAATCTTGGGATAGAACTTTGAAGATAAAGAATAATTTTGATTTTTGAAGTTAATAAATGAGAATGAAAATGAACTTTTAATTTTCAAAGTTGAATTGAGCTTTGAAATTGGATTTGGATTGGAAATTGAATTTAGAATACAGGAATGATATTTTAAATCTCAAAGTCAAATTGGACTTTGAAATGGAGAGATAGAAGAATAAATTGAAAATAGAAATTGAAGATTGGTTTGAGAAATGAGGAAGATATTTGAAGAATATATCTCAAAATCACTTGATTTTGGAAAAGAATTTTGAAAATATGATATAATTCTATTCTAAATAATAAAACGAATGAAAGAATTTGAAATTTGGTTTAGAAAATCATAGTTCATTCTTTAAGTGAATTTAAAATAAGATTGAAGATATAATACATCCCTGACTATGGTCATTGAATGTATTACATAATAATCTATATTTAAGTTCACATGAAGAATAAAACAATTTCAGTGCCTTTATAGAGTTTAAAATGAAATTAGCTCTCAATATATTCTGACTATGGCCATTGATATACTTTTTGAGTTAGTTTCAAGTTAAACTCTGATAAAGTAGGAAAAATTCAGAAAATATGATGATTTTTAGAAGGGGATCCAGTGTAGATCCGGTGTTATTCCATAAATGATAAGAATCCTAAGCATTGCCCACATTTTTACTATGGCCATCAATGTGAGTCATTTGCTTAGGATTAATTACCTCTCATTAGAATGGTGCACGTGTCATTCGTGTTCCCATTCGTGTAATTTTGAAAATAAAAGAGAAAATGATATGAAACAAGCAATTCTAGAGGATGTACATGCTCATACATTCTAATATAGTGCAGGAAATGTAAACTCTCATTGATATCTAGCTATTACAATGTTTGAAATGAAGTTGAGATTCAAATTCCTGAATTAAGAAGGAGAATAACCCTTCTTGCCCAATTCCTGCAAAATTCAAGTCAACACAGGATAAAAGATGACTATAGGAAGAAATATTACATTTAACATTCAAGATGCTAGTGGAGGAAATGCTTATTTTCGTACTATGAACTAAATGAAATTTTAATGTATAATATACATTTGGGAGAGAGAATGGATGTATGATATATTATGGGAAAAATGAATAATGAAGATAACCTACACTAAACTAAAGGAAAGATATCTTTGTTTAAAAGTAAAGGCATGGGCTGTAGCAGGTAATATATATATATATAGTATGATGGAAATGTTGACAATGGCTTTGATGAAGTTGTAGGTGTATGGGATATGCCAATGGTAGGTAGCTGGTGATAATTAGTTAGATGCTATGGCTAAGAATAAATAAAAGGGTTAGTGCATATATAACAACAAGTGGATGATGGAAGTGAGGAAGTGGTATGCTGCACTGGTACAACAGGTGGAAGGAGTTTAGGAAATATGTTGGGTAGACTGATAGAGGAATGATGTGGGTGTGGCTACATTGGAAGGGCTGTTGTGCAACGGACAAATGGACATAGCAAGGTTGCTATGGATGTCAATTCTGTGAGTATTGCTGTGAAAATCACAGCAGGTAGAGGTGTTTTGTGGAGGCTGGTGTGTAGTGCCCATAACAAATGTTGACAAAAAATGGTAAGTGCTGGAATCTGTAGATGACAGGGTGAGATGAGATGAGGTATTATGAGCTGCAGGAGATAGGCTGGTAGTGATTGTACTGCTTGTTGGGGGATAACAGGTGAATATGATAAGGAAGGTATAAGCATGATATGCAAGGTCACAACAATTGACTACTGCTATGTAAAGGAGAGGTTAATAGTACTATGACAGCGCTGATAGGGCTTGGAAGGAGGAATGTTGGGTTAATGAAGCTGGAGGTAAGTGTAGAGATGATGTTATTGTTGTAAGAATTACAGCCAGTGGATATTATGAAAGATGTGCAAGCAGCAAATACAAGTATGATGCATGATAGTGAACAATGCAGAAATGCTGAAGATGAGCACGTAATGGAATGTAAGATGATGTGGAACACCTATGCAGGTACTGGTGAAGATGTCACAATAGATAAAGGTCAATGAAAGGGTGTGTTGATGAATCTCCTGTGGAGCTTAGTAACAGAACAAACTCAGGCCATATGATTACTTGTAATTTACATTAATACAGCAATCGTATTGACAACGCTATTCAGTTTCCTACCGCTTACAGGAACTCTAATCATATTTCTAGAACCACTGTGCCTTTTGCATTTTCTTAGTTTAACAAACAACGAAGGTAAATGATGTAGTATGGCAGGAAATATACATAATGGAGTGGATAGTATGTTGTGGTGAAACACTGTAACAGGTTGTAGGAACAAGATATTGTGAAAGTGCGGTTTTAGATGAGTGAAGGGTGATGACTGATGGGTATGACCAGCATATGGTTGAGGTGGAAGTAATATGAGTGAATGGGTGCTGGGCAAGCCATGGTGTACGTGAAGTGAGGTTATCACGCAGGATGCACATATCACATAATGATGATTGAAGCTAAAAATGCAGAAACGCAGAAGAAAATTAATGGAAAAGCATCACAAATAAGAAGAATCCCAGAGAAGTGTTAAGATGGTCGTTTGAAACATAAATACAAAATGACAATCTTCATTATACGATGTTTAATACTCACAGGCTTGATAAAACTAATTCCTAAAGGCAGAAATGAAGCAAAACTCAAGTAAAGGTGAGGAAACTAACAAAAAAAGAAAGAGAGAAAAAATTTAACAGGTTAAACTGATTCAAATTCTAAAATGAATCCAATCCACATTATCAATATATATATATATATATTGGCAAACCCTCAAAGAAACAAAAAAAAGAAGAAAGGGGCAAGAGCTTTAGTTTATCTGAATCCAAATTTTTTACAACAATAGTCATATTACCACAATGTTTTGGGATATAATCACAACATATTCATTGTCTAAATAGACGCGGGATCCATTGGCAAAGACCTTGACCTGCAGTCAAACTAACATCACCCCTGATATCCTTCAACATAAACAATAAAGAGCGACTAATCAAATCTTAAATATTAAACTTTGACATTAAGAATTGTTAAAATACTGAATTTAGTAGAAAACTTCAAGGCAAGGGATGAACATAGTTACAACAGTCTGTTGGATACGTGCTTCAATATGTTGCAAAGCAACAGATATATTGCCAGGTATTCCTTGGACCAACTGTTATAGTGGTTCAGAGTGAGCGTTCAATGAAATGCTCATTTAGATCTGGTAATAAACTTGCCTTTGCTCATCTCAAGCGTGTTTAAAACTGATTACCTATGACTATCTAAATGCTTCTGGATTCAGATCATAGTCCTCCTTATGCAGAAATGTAAAAGAATGTATGCAAGGGATCCGAACGTGGGTATGCAAATCATCCACAGACATGCATATGAGAGAGTGATGTTGATGCCATGGACATATACAAGATGATGCTAAACAAAAATGCGTGAATTCTTGATGCACCAGACAAGGAATGACTAGGTGATGATGGACGTTCGTCATGTAGGGGGAGATATGATGCAATGAGGTGGGACGATGGTTGATGCCCTGTTATGAAATCCCAACGAATCAGATATACATGCTGGTGTATACAATCGATTTCGAGGTAGGGAAATGGCAAAATGGAAAAACGTAAAGGAAATAAAATCGACTAAGACATGGCAGTCGGTCAAGGAAAGACGAAAATACAAAGAAAAGAAGAGGGGAACCTACATAACCTGGAAGATCACATGTGTTGCTGATTTAGATTGACTGAAATAAACATTGAAAGGAGTGTATCCACAAATCAAGGCACAACACATGCCGATGAGTCTGATCCAAACATGGATGCACAGAATAGAGCGAGGAATGGTGGGTTTCAACGAATCGGATGCTCTTACGGGAGATATTTGGTGCGTAAATGACAAATTGAAACATAATGCTAAAAATGAATTTATCAAAATTAACACAGAAAGAGAAGAAACACGACAGAGGGAAATTAAATGCCTATTACAACTGAAAATCAAAACTAAATATAATGAATTAAGAGGGAAAAATGTGTTGGAATATGGAACATTCTGATTGTTGTTGCACGAGGTGGGTTGAGATTGCCATAGGCAACTCAACGTCACCAAAGGTGCGTTAATGGAGTAAAAACAAAAGAAAGGGGAATTCAGAAATGAGAAGGGAGAAAAACTCTTACCTGGAAACTGAAAGAGGAGTTCCGCTCTTCTTGTTGACGCTACGAGGAGGAGGACGCCAATGGGATATAAGTTTAAATCCTGATTCGCTGGATCTTAATCCAGGAAGGGAGCAATGCCTCCGGTATGGTATGAGGTCGACCCCTTCCTTCAGCCTCTTGTCTTTTTTTTTTGCCAAAGTCCTGAAAGAGGGAGCTGGTGCTCCTTGTGAACGGATTGCTGGAGGGTTGATTGATCCTTTCATTTGATTGAAAGGAAATTAGAGAAATAAGAAGAGGAAGTAGAAGAGAAAGGGGAGAAAAAGGAAGCAGAGGGAAAAAGAATCAAAATGGGGATCAGAGGAGAAGTGTGAAGAACGGTGCTGAAAGAGGAAGGAGAAGAAAGGTGTGATGGTGAAGGCGGATCGTGAAGGAGGAAATGGGGAGGTGAAGACGGTTTCTTTGAGGGTTCCCTTGCGTATCCTTTTTAAATAGGAGGAGGAAGGATCTGGAGGCTGGGTTAGTTGGAGATGAGTGGAGGAGGAGGTGAGGATGATGATGGAGGTTCGAGAGGGCCTGCAAGAGAAAGAGAGTTCGAGAGTGGGAGAGGGTTGTTACAACTTTCCCCAATTTTCAAAAAGGGGCTCCCTCAAAAGGATTTTTCATAAAATGTTTTCCAAACGAGGTTTTTAGCAAAACAAGTTTCAAAAAGAGTTTAAACAGAATATTTTCTGTTTTTTGGATTTTTTGTTGTTTTCTTTTGGCATTTTCCACATTTTTGGTGTTTTTAAGATAAAACTCTAAAACTTACGATAAAACAAAAGGATTTTTACATTTTTTTGTAAAATTTGAAAATATTTACAAAAGAAGGGTTTTTGAGAGTTTTAACATTGTTCTTTGGAAAATCCCTCAGAAAATGGGTTAGAAATGAAAATTGAGTCTGGATTCCAACGAATCCGAGAAATGAATGGGAATTTTATCAAAAATTGACATGATTATTCAAAAGATGGACCCAGGGGCAAAAAGGAATTTTTTAGATTTTTTTGGAAAATTTGGGGTGTTCACAATGCCTTGATATGCTTCATCGATGATGGTCGAGGAAATGGCCACCGGAAGAACCTCTGCAGCGTCAATGACCTCATCGGCGATGGCGTCAACCCAACCGCAGCGAACTGCTTTGCGCCCTCCACAAAGAAGTCGTTCAAACTTCGTCGCACTCCATGAAGAAGTCGGTTTAAATCGAGCGATGGAGAGGTCGGTTTAAATTTTGAATGGGGAAAGAGGGAAAATTGTGTGCTCTAGATGGGTCGGTTTAAATAAAAAAATTAGCGACGAATTTAGCGAGGGAATTTTTTCATCCCTAATTCGTCGCTAATTAGTGACAGATTAGCGAGGGAAAAATTCCCTCGCTAAATCCGTCGCTAAAATGTTTTCCCTGTATTGAGAATTAGTGACAAAAAACTATCGTCGCTAATATGTTGCTAAATAGCGATGGATTAGCAATGAATTTTTTTTCCGTCGCTAATTTCATAAATCATACGAATGTTAGCGACAGATAGTTTTCTCTAACTAATCTATCACAAATTTGCGACAAAAAAAACCCATCGCTAATTAACATTTTTCTTGTAGTGTTCAAACTAGTTATCTTACAATCATGCTTTACACACACGTATATAACAATTTAATCAATGATTGAATATAACATTAAAATTGATTGCAAACATATTGGATACACTAACAAAGTAATAAAATACATGTCCACTACCACTTAACCTTCTTTGTCGTTATGACCTCTTCGTTAGAGCATGCACTTCCTCCTCCAAGGGATGTTCTTCTACCTCCTTCTCCGCCCTCTCCACCTCAGACTCTTGAGGATCTTTCTTCATATTCTCCACCTCACGCCCCTGAAGATCCTTCTTTGCCCTCCCCATCTTACCCATTGACTCAGCATTGACCTCTTTATTTGCTAGATGCAATTCTTCTCCCTTGTCCATAATCCCTTCTTCCTCAGCCTTGGCACCATTCTCTTGGTGAGGTTCGTCTTTCATCTTTTATACCATCACGGTGTCTATATTCTTCTTATCCATCTCACTACTACCACTGCAGGTGGCTATGTCTCTTGCTTACTCTAGTTAGGCATGTAGTTTAATAATTGTTGAAGACTACGATGTCAAGTACATCTTTTAATAAAAAGAGTTGAAATTGCGATAGAGGAGGTGGTTAGAGTTCTTGAAGGATTATAATTTCTCTATATTATACCATAAAAAAAAGGCCAATGTAATCGCAGACATGTTGAGCTGGAAGGCTTCGATTTCTTGTTTGCTTAATCAAGATTGATATTTATTACAGAGTCTCATTGATTGGTAGTCGTTCGTAGAGAGTTCAGACTGTGTTTTATGCTCGAATCTGGTCACAAGGCTAGATATTTTGGATAAGATTGCTCTTGCTTAGAAAGTGAGTCCTGAGTATAGCAAGTTCATGGCAGAGGCCAATAAGGTTGATTCTCGTTATTCATGCAACAATGATGGAGTCGTTCACATCAGAAAAAGATAGTGGGTTTCAGATGATTCCACCTTAAGAGCAGAGGTTCTTGCAGATGCTCATAAATCGAGGTACTCTATTCATCTTAAGAGTACCAAGATGTTTAAGGATTTGCATAAATGTTTTTGGTGGAGCGGTATGAAAAAGATGTTGAGTTTGTTGCTAGATGTCTCACCTGTCAATAGGTGAAGATAGAGCATCAGAGACATGGAGGCCTTTTGCAATCATTGGCTATCTTAGAGTGAAAGTGGGATGATATCACCATGAATTTCGTTGTTGGTTTATCGAAGACTCATAGGAATAATGACATGATTTGAGTGATTGTGGATAGACAGATAAAGTCAGCGCATTTCTTGCCAATTAATAGGAGTAGATCTCTAGAGAGCATGGCAGATTTGTATGTAGATGAGATTATTCATCTTTATGATGTTCTGCGATCTATAATATCAGATCGAGATATGTGTTTCACTTCATAATTTTGGCAATAGTTGTAGAGTGCGCTTGGTATGAAATTGAGATTCAATATCGCTTTTTATCCTCAGACATATGGTCAGTCAGAGATGATTATTCAGACCTTGGAGGATGTGCTTCATTCATGTATTTTGGAGTGGTCAAGAAAGTGGGATAAGCATGTTAAGCTGGCATAGTTTGCTTATAATAACAACTATCATGTGAGTATCCAGATGACCCTATATGAGGCTTTGTACGGAAGGCCTTGTTGATCACCAACGTATTGGAGTGAAGTTGGTGAGCGAGCTCTAGAGTTGTCAAAGATTATTTTGCACTACTCAGATCAAGTGCAGATGATATGTCAGAAGTTGTTATCCATGTAGAGTAGGCAAAAGAGTTATGTCGACAGGAGGCGTAGAGATTTAGTTTTCACGGTAGGGGATCATGTCTTCTTGAGGATCTCACCTACGCGCAATGTCTTTTGCTTCAAAAAGTAGGGCAAGCCGAGTCCTAGGTTTGTTGGACCTTTCAAGGTTTTATTGACAATTGGTGCCAACACAATTTATGCTAGTTCATGATGTATTTCAAGTTTCAATGTTGAAGAAGTACATTAGTGATTTGTCCTCATGTGATTCAGCTTGAAGATGTTTCAGTGCGTAAGGATTTGACAGTGGAAGAGAACCCGGTTGAGGTTGTCGACCGTAGAGACACGATCTTGAAGAACAAGGTGATTCTGCTTGTCAAGGTCAGATGGCAACAACAAGGCATTGAAGAATGCACTTGGGAGCCAGAAGGCGATATGCATAACCAATACCCTGCGTTATTTGTGTAAATTTTAAGGATGAATTTTTTTAGTGAGGTACATTGTAATATTCAAAAAAATTTAGTGTGTTTCTGATTTTTTGTAATTTTAGGATAATAGAAATTTTAAAGTTTTATTCATAAATTTAGAGTTCATGGTTGCGTTTGTATCAAAATTTTGAAGAGAACATACTTTGTTCCATCGAAAACATAGTTAAATTGAGTTTAGAGCGAGCCTAACATGTTTCAAGTGTATTTTGGTTATTTTGGAAGAGTTTCAAGGGCATTTTAGACCCGAGGGACATAGTCATCTAACCTAGAGTTGACTAGGTTAGTCAACTGCATGAGGGTCACAGTCAACCACTATTAGTTTAACTGAGTGGCATATTGGTAAATTTTGAAAGTCTATTAAACATAATGTAGTTTTGTAAATTCTTCTTTTGGAGTTGTTTCTAACATTGTGAATCATAGGAGTCGACTCCTGCAATTCAGGGTCGACCGTTGTTTGCTTCACAGGTGGGTGGTCAGATCTGAGGGTCGATCCTTGTTTTCTAGGAGTTGACACTCAGGGTTTATGGCTTTGACCCCAGTTCAAAAGAGTCAACCCCCTGATTTTCAAGGGTCAAACCCTGATAAACTAAATGGGCCACTATTTCAGAAAGAGTCAACCCTTGATTTGAAGAGTCGACTATCCTAAATAGTGCTAACCCGTGTCGACACCTGAGTTGGAGTCAACTCTTCTGAACAGAATGACCTTTTGTTTCAAAAAGAGTCGACCCTAGAGATGCGTGAGTCAACTTTTCTGAATAGGATAGGTTTTTGTTTCAGAAGGAGTTGACCCCTAAGATTCGAGAGTCAACCCCTGATTAGAGAGAGTCTACAACTGAGTTGTCAGAGTCGACTCTTTTGCACCAGATTGTAAATGTTTAGTGGTTTGAAGCTGAAAAAGGCTAGTTGGCCTAGTTTCTGGTTGGATTGACTCTCAAACAGGCTGGTAGGCTTGTGTTTGATATATTTATTGGATATATACTTTTAGGTTGGGTTCGGCTTTTTAAACATGGACCCGAACTAAGTTGGGATGTATTGTGCAAATTATGTGAGTGATCTTATGAGATAGTATATTGGGTATTCATTCAGTATACTTAATCATGATGTGCTGAGGTGTATGCGAGCATGATTTTGTGGATAAATATACATATATTTCTATATGTATGAACATGTGTGTGACTAGATAGATCAAACATACATACTTGTAGTTATTAAAATCATCATGATTGGTATTTGGATGATATATCTGTGCTGAATAAATTGGTATAGAATTAGGTTACAAAAGTGTGGGTTTGGGCAAACTATGCATTATGTAATGTGTATCGTAAAATGTTGTTTTTATGAAATTACCCCTGGAGTTGATTTTAGACCTTGAAAAGTAAAATTTCCCAGGTGAGGTTATTGTGATACAGTAAGGCTAATGTGATTATGATGTTGTTTGGGGCATGATGGTGAACCTAAGTGTGCAACTATGAGTTGACACATTAAATAAATACACTCGTAAGTTAAAAACTGATGTAACTTGTTGGGGAAAGGCCCTGCATACCTAAGGAGTACTATGAGAAGCAAATTCACAATGCATGATAATTAAATATGAAACAAGTTACACAGAATTTGAAAGCCATGCCCTGAAAGATGGGTGATCTATGAATGGACTCAGCTCGTTGAGCGAGTGAGCACCAACCCTGTGGATATTGTATTGGAGGCAGTGACAGTTTTTGTTAGGCTCCATCCTAGTCACTGAGGGTGGACTAGTCGCCAACCACGATGGCTTAGGAGACGAGAACTTCTTTTTGTTGGAGGTCCTAGTTACGTACGCTAGTAGTAGTGCACTATAACTTTTCGAGAAATGAATGCCTTGACAAAGGGTTCTGGACTCTTGGTGCTGGAGAATTTGGGTTTTGCTTGGGGATAATAATAAAATATGTTAAAGACACAAGTGTATAAAAATACACCCCCAAGTAAACTGGTGAGCCAAAAGCAACTCGGGCAGTGGTAGGGATGGCAATGGATTGGGGGACAACGGGGACCTGCCCCACCTCGCCCGGTTTGGACCTGGGATGAAGGGCATGAAACGGGGATGGAGGTGGGGATGAAGGTTAAAATATATCCCTGTGCGGGGATGGAGGCGGGGATGGACTTACGCTTTCCCCCGCCTCGCCCTATCCCTGTCTCAATCCCCGCCTTTCCCCGCCCTATCTCTAATCCTTTAAGGAATGACTATAGACCGAGGGAAAACAGGGCCCCACTCCGCCTCACCCCCGTTTGGACCAGGGATGGAGGACATGAAATGGGGATGGAGGCGGGGTGGAGGTTAAAATTCATCCTTGTGGGGGAATGGAGGTGGAGATAAAAGTTTGGATTTTGAAACAGAGCGGGGGTGGAGACCTTGTCCCCCACCCCCGCCTCAGTCCACTACCATCCCTAGGCAGTGGTGCCTCTGAGGAGAA
Source organism: Nuphar pumila (assembly GCF_984573655.1). Taxonomy (NCBI): domain Eukaryota; kingdom Viridiplantae; phylum Streptophyta; class Magnoliopsida; order Nymphaeales; family Nymphaeaceae; genus Nuphar; species Nuphar pumila. The sequence continues at coordinate 182,312,028 of NC_143249.1, read as the reverse complement.
GATTATAAGAAAGAGAAATAGTTAATGTAATGCATCATATAGAGAGCAAAATAATAGGATAATTGAAAGATCAATAAAATATACTCATGCATTTAGGGCATGCATGTGTGGTTCCAATCTCTTAGTTAGAGGTTGAGTCAAGTCTTTCTTGCAGGGAATCAGGAATTTGGACTCATGTTGAGCCACAAACTTAGTTGGAGTCTGGTTGGGCTAGTGGCCTATTTGTGTCTACTATTGTATGACATGTGGTCTTGTTTCTATTGAGACATATGGTTAGTCTCACCCCTTGCTTCTTTTTCCCTTTTCAGGTACTCGAAAGAAAGCGCGCATCGAGGATGATGGATGCTAAGGACTCAGTCACCACTGGAGCTAATTCTGGACTCTTCTATTTCTAGGATCGCAGTCTTTTTTATACAATTTTGTACTTTAGGTCAATTATGTATTGGGGACCATTGTTTCTTTTTATAATGTTATCCCATGTTGGGTACATTTTTTTTGTAATCAGTATTGGTTGTTCCTCAAGTTTTGTTTAGGCAAACATTGCATGTTGAAAAGATAGATTTTGTATATAGCCTTTTACTTCATTGAACTTTTATGGAAGATTCAATGAATGAAATTGTTTTGTATTCTTCACTATGAAAATGATTCTCTTGTTTTCTTTTTCATCTTGTTGGTTTTAAAAGAAAACCCTTTTCGAATAGTGTTTCTTCCATTGTGTTTTGAAATAGCCAAATCTTTATATAAAAAAAAAACAAGAACAAAAAAAAATGGTTTAGACTTTTTAGAGTGTTACATGTGTTGAGTTGCCGATAAACTCTTTCTCAGCTAGCAGTGGCGTGTTGTTGTTGTGATCCCCACTTTGGTCACTACACTGGACCATTTTCCAACCACGGTGGCTTAGGGGATACAAACTCCTTTTTGTTGGAGGTCCAACTATGTATGCTAATAGTAAGCACTATAACCTTTTCTAAGGAAATGAATGCCTTGACGAAGGGTTCTGAACCTTGGTGCTGGTGTAACTAAGCTCTCATGGGGTTAATAATAAAATATATAAAGTACTCATGTTTAAAAATACACCTTCATATAGATCGATGAGACTATAGCGGCCCGAGCAGTGGTGGCCTCATGAAAACAAGTAATGCTATCAAAACTTAAATAATTGTTTGTATGCATTTTGTATAAAGCAAAAGATGAACTTAAATGGAGAAAGAAATAAAAGATATGCATGTGTCTAAAGTGTGCATGGTTCGTAATGTTACCTCTCGAGTTAAAGGTTGTGTCAAGTCAAATCTCGCAGGAAGTCAGGATTTGAACTCGTGTTGAGCCTTGGACTTGGTGAGAGTTCAGTTTGGCTTGTCGACCTATCCATGTTTGCTATCATGAGATGGGTGGTCGTATTACCTGTTGAGACGTGTTGTTTGTCTCACCTCTGCTTTCTTTTCCTTTTTCAGGTACCTATGGGTAGACTGACTTGACGAGTATAGATGCGGTGAACTAGAGTATACCTGAAGATGGATAGTGGACTCTTCTATTTCTTAGGGCTCTGTGTCGTGTTTTGATGTTTTCATCAAAAATATTTATATCGTAAATTTTGTAAAGAATTGTTGAAGTTCACCATTGTAATTTTGTAAACTCATCATATACATCAATAGAAGCATTGTTTTTTTTAAATGAATTACTTCTGTTATTTGATGAATTCTTTTCAAATGATTTTCAAATATTTGAAAAAATTTGTCATTTCGTTGTATGCTCTATTTAAAAAAAAATGGCTCAATTTTTTGGGTCCTCACAATGTGAGTCTCCACGATGTTAGCAACCATACTCTCCAAACATAAGTCCATTCTTTGCGCCAATGCCTAAGGTAATCCACAATCAGCACTTCTCTAGGAAAAAAGAGATCCTCCCATGCAATTTGGAGGTCCTCTGAAGCATGAGCTCTCAAAGAGATGATAAAAGGGCAGTCCCAAAAAGTATGTCAAGCATTTTTCACATGGCATAGGCAAAGAGGACATCTGCTGGCTAAGTGGAATCTCATGTGTTTCAACCAATCTTCAGTTTGTATTTTATCATTCAGAATGAGCCAACCTGTCAAAGAAGCACGGTAAGGTAGGTCGCCTCCCATAGTGCCCCTTTTGTTATCTAAATGATTGATGGGTTCTTCATAGCTAAGTATAAGAAAGTGGTGAAGTATCTACTGATCATGCATATATTTTGCATCTTATACATATATTTTTATGCATGATCCATCAAAAAATTGTATTAAAAACTCATTCTTGTCAACATTTTTGAGAAACTGCTTTGAAATTCAAAATAAAGATAAAATCACATATTTAAATCATTCTCTGCATGTTTTAGTGTTTTGATTAGTTTAAGACTTTTTAATTCATAGTTTAAGAATTGACAAATGATATCTTACTTAGTTTAGAAGTGTTCTTTTCTAGAAACACATTTTTCTAGAAGTGCTCATTTGAAAATTATGAGAATTAATTGGGGGCTTTCAGAAAAAATCATGTGACCTAATTGTTTTAGTATAAAAACATCTTTTTCAGCAGAGAGGGTCGTCTCTCTCTTGAGAAAATCGTGCCTCTGCCTTCCTCCCTCTCTTCTTTTCCTCCTCCTTTTCATTCACAACTGGTTCTCTCTTTTGCTCTTCCTCTTTCTCTCTCATGTTCTTCTTGCTTCTAATCTCTTCTGGCGTCAGTTCTTCTTGTCTCCATCATAGGAGGTACGCGCAGCCTGGAGAGAGACCATTTTTCTTCTCAACTCTTCCATCGGATGCGAATCGTGAGGTTTGTTTCTTCTCCCCCAACTCTCCATAGTTTATTATTTAGATTAGTTTTTTTTATTTCGTAGAATACATGAATAGCATTTCATCATTGCATATAGCATAGTTTAATCATTGTATATAGTTTATATGAATTTTGTTTTTATAAACTGTAAAAGAAAAATAAAAAATAAAATAGATTAATTTAGTTTTAGTCAATTTTCTCAATTTTTGTGCCTAATCATATTATTTTATTTTGAGGCGGGGCGGGGATGAGGCGGGAAAAAGTGGTAGGGACGGAGCAGGGCGGGGATCGTGGCAGGGACGGGGCAGGAAAAAGGGTACATCGATCCCCGCCTCCATCCCCGTTTCATACCATTCATCCCCGGTCCAAAAGGGGCGAGGTGGGGCAGGGATCCGCTTTCCCCCAGTCCACTGCCATCCCTAGAGGCATAAGGGAGTAAAGCTCAAGCAACTGAAGACCCTTTTTTTTCTTTTCTTTTAGATTAGGTTTATTTAATTAATTAATTTAGGTTTGTAAAAAGGTCATTTATTATTCTTTTGAACCCTCTGCAAGAGGGTAATTCATTGTAATAGCTAGTTACTGTTACTTATTTATTTTTAAAAGCAATAAAGCTTGCAATTTGTGTAGAATACAAAGTTTTCTCCCGTTCCCTGAGTTCGACCCGAATCTCACCCTAGTATAAGCCAGTTTTTATTATTTGATGTTTGGCTTTCACAAGATGTTTTTATCAAAAATATATTTTTAAAAAATTTATTTCATAAAACTTACACCACCTTCTATACCAAACAATCAGGGTGTTGCATCAATTCAATTGTACGAAGGATTGACATAAGAGTATTCTATTGTCGAAACACCTCTTCCGATGGATCCCTTCGAAGAACAATATCCCAATCATTTTGGTTAGCTATGTAGACATCTTTCACCATGGCAAAGTGTCTTTGGGCAGCTTGGTATAACTCTAGAAATTCATGCTGAAATGAACGATCACCATCCGCACGTCTTGCCAAAAAGGTGTGTACTCTCTATTACCAAAGTCCACCTTGTGGAAGTGGCAAAAAATATCAACTAATTCTGCCCATCCCTTCCAAATACCCAAACCTCCTTGCCACCTATAGTTATGCATCCAATTTCAAGGTCATTCCGAAAGACCATATTTTTCCGCAAACAACGTAGATATTTTACTTTCTCTCTTGCATATAATCCATAGCCATTTAGCAAGAAGTGCCTAGTTGAACTTGTGGATGTCGCAAATACCTAGGCCTCCAAAAATGAAAGGTTTGGAGACATCGTGCCAACCCACCAATGCCTTCGCCTTTTCCTTCAAGTTTTCATTCCAAAATAAACTTTGTAAAAATCTTGATGAGCCTCTCTACCTTGACATTTTAAAAAATTGTATATAGTGTAAAATCACAGTAGAGATACTAAATTTTACCAAAGTGATATGACCCGCCCTAGACAACAGGCAGGAAGTGAAACTCCCAGTGCACAGTCAAATATATAACAAGTCAAAGCTTGTTTAGACCCGTTGTCATCGTCATTAAATACCAAAACTTGAGTCTTACCCTCATTCATTTTCATTCCTAAAATTTTGCTGAAGCACCTTAATATCATCCACATCACCGACATGTTCGCTTTAGTGGCCTCACCGGATGCTTGTCCTTTCTTCATGAGAAGTGAATGATTTGTTCTCTTAGCAGGTCATCTGGTACAGGAACCTACTCTATGAACCTCAACATTACATGTAACTTCCTGCTGTAGAGCACAGTACTCGATATTGGAAATATCTTTTCCTTTTTTGAATTTCTTTTGAATGATTATAAGAATCTAATCTCAGCACTTGCATATGCATTATCTACAGGAATGCCCACCCAACTTTATGCATGCAATAATGCCGATAATGACTGCTAAGAAATTCTTTGTCTGATGGCATCTCTTGCTGTAATTCACAATTAAAAGTTAATTGCTTCATCATGAGCAGAGGATACCTGTCCGTTGTTTGTTCTTTTGAAGGTTAATTTCTTTTCTTCCATTGTTTAAGAAATAAAAAACTGAATAAACGCAAACAGTCTCAACTCCTTAAAAATGTTTGTTGTTTTTGCACAAGTTTTTTGCTTGTTTTATTAAGGAGGATCATTCTATATAAAAATTCTTCTGGATGGCAATGGCAAAGCTGGTTTCTCAAATCTGAAATCTGCCAAAGACACGCAGACATGCAGCCATGCAATGTTGACTCCCACCAGAAACCGGTGAATAATACACGTGCCCAAGCTACAGAAGTACATGGCATAACCACCTGCTTATCCACATAATTGAATAAATGAATTTTGATTCTGCTTCTGTATCATGCCATATTAATGGAGGACAAATCTCTGCATCTTTGTTTATGCAATATCAATGGTTTTTGTTAAGATGCCGTTTTCGTACCGTACTGGACATAATGTCAACTCCTTCAGAATTTATCAATGAATGCTTCTGACTTGAGCATCATCCTCAGCTGTCCATGTCTACTCTGGATCTGGTTTTTCATTTTTCCATAGTTTTCCCCATACTACTATATTTTCTTAGGGAATGTCAAAAATTTGGCTAGCTTCTCAAAGTTTCGTAGGATGTGTATTTTGATAATGAAGTAGAATGCCAATTTTAACTGAGAGCGTATCTGGTCAGAGGCCCCTCTGACAGTAACCGTGAGAGGTGCCTCTGGTACCGTTCATCCACAGGACGATCGGCCTCCAAACACAAGGTTTGGGGTTTAATTTCAGGCATCCATTATGTATGATCTAGATGCTTTTCATCTAGAGCATCAATGGCTCCGGAAAAAATTGTCTGACCCATCTAAGATACAAAGAATACAATTGTAAAGTTTGAAAGGCCGTTCATCCGCAGGATGAACAGTACCCAAGGCGCCTCTGACGGATTAACCTGAAACACTCTCATTTTAACCAACTGAAAACCTCAAGCTTGTCCTTCTTTTGACAACTAGGATGTGTATGTCCATTCACTCTATCATTTCTCATATTTTCCGATCTGGAAAGTATGGTTTTATTGACAGTCCCGATGTGGTTGCCTGCATCAATGACATATTTATTGCCATTATATTTGAAAGCATATTCCTGAAATAATTTCAGCAGCATGGTTGATGGAAGATGGCGTTTGTAAAAGGCCATTCAATTTGAGAAGGGGGCTGATTTGGCTGGGGATGTGATTACAAGAGATTTCTGTAGCAATTGATCCTAACTCAATACGTCAAACTGTCTCCTCTAGACGGTTATTTTATATATTTTGATAACCCGTCTCCTTGAGACATGCTCATTTGAAATATTTCAAATATATCTTTCTTTCTTTTTTTTCGACAGAGAAAACTGGGTTAGTCCGACCCCTACCAGTTATACAACCGTACCATTTGGGGTTCGAACTTGCAACGTCCCAACACAAGGCACTAACTGCTCCTGCCGGACAAGCGGAGCGCCCCCCCCCCCCCCCCCCCCCCCCCTCCCCTCCTTTGGTAAATATATCTTTCTTTTATTCATAGGAAATGGATAAATGTTTATCTATGTCACAGTGACACCATTCTGGCCTCGTGTCCTTGGTGACATGAGTGGACTCACGGGCACTGATACGTACAAATATTATATTAATATTTTTAATAAATTTTTAATAAATTTTATAATATTTCAATAAAAATGCAGTTTTGAATATTGAAATATCAAAAAATAGTTTATACTGATTAAAAATAAAACAATTTCTTTGCCCATTTTCCAAAAAGAAAAAGAAATCAAACTTGCCAGTCGAACCGTGTTGGGTCCATTGTGACATGGATATTTGTGCATGAAATATGGGACACACCAAAATTGTTCTCAAGGAAATAGACAAAGAGTAGCAGTATAATTTTTATTCTTCCAACATGGTTTTCTTTGTGATGTACCGGACCATCATCTGATTATGAATGGATATTGTCTTTTACGTGGCTCAAATTTGTCTTTTAACAGTACTTTCTTTTTTGTGGCTTAAAATTGGTTTCTTTCAAAACAAGGAATTCATCCTTTTCTTCTTCACCACAGTATTCAAGATCCTCAGCTGTTCATGAGTAACTTATGGTCTGCCTAACTTCAGTTTTTTTTTTTTATCCTGCCAGTCAAGCGGAGCCCTCGGTTGGTCTGCCTAACTTCAATTGATTGTGGAAAAATAAGGGAAAACAAAAAAGGATATAGCCAAAAAGAGATTATGCTTTGGACTATGATATATTTGTCTCTTCAGCTTTATGTCCCACGCTATATGGCTTCAAAGTGGTTGCTTGGACTTGTCATTTCCTACTACGAATATCCGTATCCATCGTCTCTTATGCCCTTAACTATTTGTCTGAGCATAGTGTTTTTTTGTATTACATGCCAATGAAATATGCTTCTTTGAAAAAAAAGTGTTGCTTAGTATTGTTTCCATTGCTTTTGAATCGTAAATATTTTTCTATATAAACAAAGTTGATTTGATAACCTTGCCCCAGATTAACTAAATGGTTGCACTTAAAAGATTTCTGTTCCTAAGTCTACTGAACCCTAGTCAATTGAACTAGTTTTTTAAGGGAGGCGGCCCCATGTCTACAGAAAATACACTGCAGAATCTGCAGTGAACTTCGAGCAGCCCGTAGTGTAAAACCAGGAAATCACTGCAGTGGTGTCTGAAAAGTCGAGTTTGCTGTTTGAGAGGTTGTCTATGGCAGCAGGCCTAGGCTGACGATCCGCTGTTCCTGATACCTGTATAGGAAAACTGTTGTAAACCGAAATCTGAAAATGTATCGTACTGTTCTCTCATTAATAAATTCATTAATTAATTGCCTTATAAAAAAAAGAATTCAGTTCTAATGTAATCTCAAGTTTTGCATTTGTATGAAACCCACTTAAAATTTTCATCCTTTTGTGGTTTTGGAAACTCTGTCTTGTTCATACTGGCATCCATGACAATTCCTCTATGCTAGAAATCAGATCGTCTAATTCTTGACAGGCTTGGGACTACAAATTCAATTTATTATAGGATGTGTTCTTGTAAAACCCATACTTAGCCAAGCCAGGTGGGCTCAAGCCCACCAGACTCGGCTAAGCCAAAACCAGGGTCAAGCCCAAGTCCACCTTCTTAAGGGGCAAGCCGGAATTTTTTCAAAGATATTCGACACTCAGGAATATCCCTGAGTGACTAGGGGTAAAATCGGTATATTGGAAAATAATTCAAAAAAAAAAAGAGAGAAGAAACTGTTTTCCCATGTTGAGGAAAGGTTCCTCACGTATGAGAGGGGGACAATGGAGAGTTTTCCCCATGTTTTTAGGAGAGGGATAATGAGGAGAGTCCCCCGGTTGTGAAGTTTTCTACTTATGAAACCCCACAACTCTCTCTCTCTACCCCTACTTTTTTAAGAGAGAAAGAGAGGTGAAAGAGAGAGCTCGAGGGAGATCAAGAGAAGTTGTTCGACCGAGGGAGAGTCGACCTGCAGGTAAGCCACCCTCCTTTCCTTGTTGTGCTTACGTAGCATAGAAAAGAGAAGGGATGGCTCGGTAGAGCCACCCTCATCCTCCTCGATGGAAACACGAAACGAAATAGATGGAGAATATCGATTTTTATTCTCTTATGCTAGACGTTTTTTGAAAGGGAATACAACAGGTATATATAGAGAGAGAACAAAAAATAGAATAAAGAGATAGATAAGGATAAGCTTGACGTCCTCACACTACAAGAAAAATGCTAATTGGCAACAGAAATTTGTGACGGATTTTTTTCGTCGCAAATTTGTGATGGATTAGCGAGAAAAAACTATTTGTCACTAACATTCGAAATATTTGCAAAAGTAGCGACGAAAATATTTCCCTCGCTAAATCCATCGCTACTTAGCGATGGATTAGCGACAAAATTTTTTCATCACCAAAACACTACAAAAAAAATACTAATTAGCGACAGAATTATCAAAGGAATTTTTTTGTCGCTATATAGCGACAAAAAAATTTTGTCGCTAATTTTTTATTTAAACCGTCCCACCTGAGGCGCGAAATTTTCCCTCCCTCCGTTTTTTCCTCCCCCCGGTTGATTTAAAATGCCCTTCCTCTGACGACGCGCAGTGCCCCCCCGAGCCATGACACTGACGTCGGCCCTCCGAGCGTCCTCCTCCTCCTGCTACCTCTCCCCCGCGTCGTCCTCCTCCTCCCGGCGGTGCCCCTCGCCAGTCTCCACCGCCCGTCCTGCCTCTCCCTCGTCTGAGGCCCTCCGAGCATGACTGGCGTTGGCCCCCGGACCGTCCTCCTCCTCCCGCTACCTCTCCCCCGTGTCGTCCTCCTCCTCCCGGTGGTGCCCCTCGCCAGTCTCCACTGCCCGTCCTGCCTCTCCCTCGCTTGAGGCCCTCCGAGCATGACTGGCGTCAGCCCCCGGACCGTCCTCCTCCTCCCGCTACCTCTCCCCCGTGTCGTCCTCCTCCTCCCGGTGGTGCCCCTCGCCAGTCTCCACTACGACCTCGAAAAGCTCACAGTCGGTCGATCGACGTCGCTCCTCTACCCCCTCCCGCGCGTCCACTCCTTCGCCGACACTTTATTCCGTGAAGCGGGCGCCGGAGGTCCTATGGCCGTCGACACGAAGCTTGTCGGTCTCCGTACAGGGGGAGTCATTCTCCCTCGCCGGATCGGCCGCCTGCAGCTGCCCGCGTTCCTTCTCTCGCCGTGATTGGCTCACTGCGGAAGAGCGTCTCGACGCTGGAACGCGTCGGTTCTGTGCAAAAAAATTTGCTCCTTGGCGGAGAACGCATCAGTAGAGAGCAATTTTTTTTTAATTTAACGAAGGATTAGTGACGAATATTATACATCGCTAATTTAAAATAGCGAAGGACTCGTGATGGATCATGACCGTCACTAATCCGTCGCAAATTAGCGACGAAAGTAGCGACGGATAAGTTATGTCACTACTTAGCGTCAAAAAATTCGCGATGAAAGTTATCCGTTGCTAAACCGTTTAGCAACAGATTAGCGTCGGATTAGCGACAGATTTAGGTCATTGCTAATCCACAGGTTTCTTGTAGTGTCAGAGTTCTGTGTAGAAAACATTGATTATAATGTATAGACTTCTTCTCAAGCGTGGACTTCTCTAGATGAGTTGATAATTCAAGAGGTTTATCATATGAAGATTCCATGTCAAGAGGGTTGTTGTTGATAACAATCATCAAGGAGCCTGAAGTCTTTTATCGACAATATGAAGGCCAAGTAATCCTTTACTCCCCCTCAAGTTGGGGAGTGAGGATTGAGAACACCCAACTTAGACTTGAGACAAGAAAAATGTTCAGTGGTTGGGGCTTTGGTAAAAAGGTATGCAAGCTGACAGTGTGAAGGAATAAAATGTGTTGCAATGAGACCACTTTGAATCTTTTCATGCACGAGATGTCAGTCTATCTTGATATGTTTAGTGCGCTCATGATAAACGGGATTGGCAGCGATGTGGATGGCAGCTTTATTATCGCAATGCAGTATCATTGGTTGAGGGTGATTAATACCAAATTCCATCCGTAGATATTTCATCTAGGCGAGTTCACAGCAAGCGAGGACCATTGAACGATATTCGGCTTCAGTCGAGGACTGTGAGACAATGGATTACTTTTTGGACTTCCAAGAAACTAAACTGTCTTCGATCATCATGCAATAGCCTGATATAGAGCGGCGAGTGATGAGGCAAGAGGCCCGATCAGAGTCACAATAACCAACCACTTGGAGTTGACTGGTAGAGGACACTAGAATACCTTGTCCAGGACAACTTTTGAGATATCGAAAGACCCAAAGGGCAGCATTCATATGAGGTTGTCGTGGCTGATTACTAAACTGACTTAGAATGTTGACTGTGAAGATGATGTTAGGGCAGGTTATGATAAGATATAGCAACTGGCCCACTAAACGTCTATACATCCCTGGATCTTCGAGTAAAACACCATCGTCATTGTTGAGCTTAATGTGCGGCTCCATGGGAAACTGGTTGGGCTTGGCTTCAAGGAGGCCCATGTCCTATAAAATATCAAGAGCATATTTGTGTTGGGATAAGAAAATACCAGCTTTGGACCATGCAACTTCAATGTCGAGAAAATACTTCAGGAGACCAAGATCTTTAAATTGAAATTGCTAATTTATGTTAGATTTAAGTTGCTCGATGTATTGAATGTCATCACTTGCAATGATGATATCATCCACATAGACAAGCTCGATGGCAAATATTTTTAGTTGAATTCAACTTTGTTTTGGAATATAAGGTGGGGAAGACCAACGTTATTGTTGATGACCTGAATTGCACGGCAGAACTGGCGGATGTATGGGAGGAGCTTTCCAAAGTTTACTTGAAGGGTGCATTCCTGGACCGCATCCGTAAAGGAATGCAACATGACACAACAGTATAACACCTTGTATCTCTGGTGCAGGCAGAAAAGACTCGGCGATTATGGCTACGGGACGACCTCCTCATGACAAAAGGCAGACGCATCTTCGAGCCACAGCGGGAAAGCCTCCGTTGTAGATTGCTTAAGGAGTGTCATGATACTTTATGGGTAGGTCATCCAGGTCAAAAGTTGACCTTAGCACTCCTTGAGTGCGGTTACTATTAGCCACAAATGAGAGACGATGTGAAGGGGTATATGTGAACGCGCCTCATCTGCCAGTAAGATAAGGAAACCAACCAGAAGACTGTTGGTCTCCTTGAGCCTCTACTTATCTCAGAACGTTCTTAGGAAAGTATATTCATGAACTTCATTGTTAGCTTGTCGAAGGTAGATGGCTTCAACTCCATCCTAGTGGTAGTGGATTGTTTCTTTAAATATGACACCTTCATCCAAGCTTCTAAAGAGTGTCATGCAGAGAAGATGGCAGAGTTGTTCATCAAGCATGTGGTGAATCACTGGGGTGTACCAAGAAGCATTGTGAGTGATCGCGATGCTCGCTTCATGGGCAAATTCTGGCGTGAAGTGTTTCAGCTACTCGACTTCGATCTGTTATTTTCAACAAGTTTTTACCCACAGACCGATGGGCAGATAGAGCACATCAACAGACTATTGAAGCAATACCTCAGGCACTTTGTTAGCACCAATCAAAAGGACTGGGTAAAGCTCCTGGATGTGACACAATTCTGCTATAATCTTCAGAAGAGTGAGTCTTCAGTCCATAGTTTATTTAGGATAGCCATGGGCACAGTAGCTGTTAACCCCACACACTCTAGCCGTGCAGGAGAAGGAAATGACATCATTTGCTTATCAGTTTGTTTGATATTAGCACAAGCAGACCGAGTTGGTGAAGACAATTTTGCACAAAGCAACGACGAAGATGAAGAAGTGGGCAGACAAGTATCATCGTTCTGTTGGGTTCCGTGTTAGGGACCAGGTGTTGGTGAAACTCTTCCCGAATCGCACAAGCATTTTCCATGGATGACATTGCAGACTGATCAAGAAGTACGAAAGATCATTCACCATCACCAAGAAAGTGAGCAACCTAGCCTACAAGCTAGACCTGCCCCCAAACTTCAAGGTGCACCCGGTATTCTACATGTGCAACCTGAAACTGTTTCATGTGGACGAGGGAGATCCAGAAGGTAGTGTGTCACAATGTACTCCTATCCTACAAAGGGCCTCGACAGCACAATGGGTCGATAAGTATCTCAACAAGATCCTTTGCTACAAGGTCAATTACTTGGGCGAAGTGAAGAAGTATTTGGTGCAGTGGGAGGAGACAACGAAGCCAACGTAGGAGCCAGCATTCCGGATAAAGAGCCGTTATCTGGCCAAACTCAGAGCCTACCATAAAGCAGATAGCATTGAGGTCGTCGCATGACTTGAAGGGGGGAACATGTTCGCCTATGATCTACTTTGTTCAGTTGTGTCTAGAGTCTGTTTTTCTTTGGTTGAGTCTTGATGTAAAGTGTCGAGTCACTTAGAACTTTCTTTGGGCCACCCCATGTACTTTGGTTCAGGTTGATAATTACCTTGAAGGGTCAGTCCATAGATTTGAACTGTAACGAGCCTTCGGGCAAAAATGTGAATGAATATAAATACGAAGAGTTTTCTTTTGTTCACCCTCATTGTGATTGCTTTCAAGTGATTGTGATTTCTCTTCCTCTCTATTTTATTGTTTTCTTGTACTTTCAATTATCAAAGTTTTTGCTATTGCAAGTGAGCGATCGAAAGGCTTGCAATGGTAAGAAAGGATCGTCGTACCGTACTGGCCTATTGAAGAAGTAGGACCATGACAAAACTTCTCTGGCTGTTAAATATTACTGATAAAGATTAATAATGGTGAGATAGGACCCTCACCTCAAGGCAAGACATGCTTTTTGCATCTTGAGATGCATTTTTAACAACACTGACATTACTTTATAACGATGACATAATTGTTGCCGTTATAAAGTAAAACCCTATAATAGCGAGAGCCAAATCTGAATGTTATGTACATATAGTCGGTAAAGTGTTTTAACGACAATAACTAATGGCCAGAGAATCTCATAGTTATACATATGTCTTTAATGACGAGATGTGGGCAAGGGCAAGGCATTCCAGGGGATATCCAGTTTGCCATTAATGATAAAACTAATAGCGGTGAGATTCATGGATATAATAGAGTAATAACGGTGAGATTCATGGCTTGCCTTACTGATAAAGCTAATAGCAGGAACAAAAATCTAGACGTTATTGCTTTATCAGTAGTGTTAAGATTTTTTTTTTTGTTGTTGTTGAAAAAGAGTAGCAGTTGTTGACCCTCATCCTTGTAGTAAAGTTTTTGGCTTCCCCGGTGGTTTGACCGTTGAACTTTTCACACCTAACAGCAATGTGACAAGAGATTCCACTGTCATCTCTACTCCTGCCTATAAACTGCACCAGACGATTATCTCGTAGCTCATTGTATTTACCTCCGTATAGGAAGCTATGTTGAATATCCTTTTGTGGAATTTAGATTTGTTTATCATCGTGTATCTTGCATGATCGTATGACTTGGATCATCAATGGCTCATGTATTCTTTGATGGACTCCCTGAATCAAATTATCAGTCAAGAATTGTTGCATCTATCTATAATGAATTTTGCCCCCATTGTAGATTTTGGACCAATGTTATCAAAACTGGTCTGAATCAGTCCCTTCCCGAAACGATCAATCCCTCTAACTGGGTTCCTAGCAGCCAGTTGTCACTAATGAGCAGAGCCTTCTCTCTCCACCATTATTTTTCTTATTTCAGTATTTATTTCTTCTAATTCTTTGCTTTATCTGACCTTCATAATTTTTTTTTTCTGATTTTTGAATAAAATTTCAAATTTTTTAATGTTCTGTTTCGAGATCAATTCTATTCAATTTGATTTTTTTTATTTAAAAAGAAAAAACATAGCAACAATGGTTTGGGACTACTCCGTGTGACGGGTGGATGGTGCACATGATGAGCTCATCAAAGCTGTGGGGGGGCATCTTTCTTGCTTATGCAACAATTGCCTAACCCTAACAATGTTGGATTTTGTACGGCGTTGCATAATTTTCTAATGAAATTTATGAATATTTAAACCAATAAATTTATATTTTATTCGTGAACAATTTCATGCCACACTGCATTGAGGGGCATAATTTTTTAAGTTTTATAGGTTACTTGTGGATCCTAAGCTATTGCTTCTTCCAACGGACATGTCCGAAATTGTTAATAAAACTTAGCGGGCGCTCCTGTATCCAGACTCCAGACAGAACGCACCCACCACCAACCGGTGTAATTATTGGTGACACCCACCCCCAACTCTCTGACGTCATTGCTCGGAACTAAAGTCAAATGCTCACACTAAACCCAGAAAAGAAGTAGGGAAAAGAGAAAAACAATATGATACTGCATTTATTTTTTGGAAAAAATGAAGGAATAAGAAATTAATTCATTTCAAAAGTACAACCGGCAAATGCACCAACGCTAATGTAGACCAAGCGTAGCCCTACTTGCATCGCACTCAAATCTCTTTATTACTTTTTTTTTTGCTTCTTCTGAATCCTCCTCACACACCAATGCAACGCGTTCACATGCACAAATAAATGAAACACCTCTAACTAAGCCACCACACCAGTGAGTCTTTGTTTAACAAGTCTATATTGAACCTCACTACAAACAAAATGGCCCTCTCGATTTGAGGCATAAGAGAACCGGGTACCCCTATACCCGTCACGCGTGAACAAAGTGGGCTCCATGCACTTGAGTGTATCGTATAATTATTGCTGATATAGCGGGATGCCTGATTGAATTGAAATGGTCCTTTCACACCCCAATGCATGAGATTCCCTGCTCTTTGACACGGTTTTTGGTGGGGACCCAGTTGGACTACTTCCACACTATCACCACAAAAGAACAGAAGGAGATTCTGTACAAGAGATAAGATGGGGAGCCGTATCAAATCAGAAGTTCTCCTTGTGGAAGTCAAATTTGGTGCTCGTCTTCCTTGAGAAATCAAGGGACAGCTGCTCAAGCTCCTTGGTTAATGCCACGGCTCCACAGTAAAACACCCCTGTAAGAAACAAAGTCAAATTAAGATTAACAACGTTGAATATCAGTAGTTTGGTTCATTTACCAACTTTATAAGACTACTAAGAGGAGTTGGTTGGTTGCTTGGAGGGGTAGAGAAACTTATGTAAAAGGTGAACTTACCAACTCTAGCATCCTTGTGGTTGAGTGCAATACGCTTGAAGACATTACGCCAGTTGGGCTTGGCAAAGTGTGTCTTGACCCTGGTGCCGGACACAATGTCCTCGCCATTCTTGGCATAGTTTAGAGACTGAAGCATTGCAATGAGTGCAGACCTTGCATCGCCTTCCTCGTAGACGCTTGTGCAGTAGTTGTGGAGTTCGATCACGCCATTCTGGTCGGACTCGGCAACTTCGTTCATCACACCCTTGAACCAGTCGAAGGAGCCCTGCTCCCTAGTCACCCAGTAGAAGTAGGCCCTTGTGGTCTTGAAGGACTTTTTCTTTGATTTGACGCCATTGCCGCCATTCTCTACCTCCTCTTCCTCTTCCTTGGCCTTCATGTTGTTGACTATGTCCTTGACGATGCTGACGAAGGGAGTTGCACCGATCCCCAAGCCAACCAGCAGCACAACTTCGTATTTCTGGTAATCCTGAGCTGGTGCTCCATAAGGCCCATCAATCAATACCCTCGGGAAGCTGCAAGAGGGATAGTCCTTTAAATTTTGTTTTTTCTATTAAGGACTTTAGTAATTGGTTGAATTAAATAAACCAATGTGTTTGTAATGATGATAAACTTGCTGTCGATGAGATCAAATTAACACTGAGCAGTAACAAGGTCAAACTGATCCCCAAGTTTCATCATTAAGGTTTGATTTTCAGTTAGGAAGTAAAGAGTAATTAAGATTACAAACCTTGGGTAGCCAGCTCCATCTTGGTTGTAGTCCGCTCTAAGCAGGCCACTCTTGCCACTATCCGGTGGTTGGCAGACCTGAATAAAAAGAAAAAGAAAATTTTAGAGATGAAAAGACGTTGATAATAGAATGTGAATAAATTATGAACGCATTGCTCCGTCTTTTACCTCAGAGAAGACGGTTTTGAGTTGGCTTGTCCAATCTCCTAGTGTACGGATGTGGACGCTCAAATAATCATCACTAGGAGCCGAAGTAATGGAGAAGGGGTGCCTGTTCAAGTTTTCAAATAGTAAAATTAAAACGTCGCCAGCAGAGCACAAGATTTTAGGAACTGATGGAGTGCAGTTTAAGACTTAAGTGCCCCAATACGGTGCACAATCTTAACTCCACACCGTAATAATACCATATTGGTGAAGATCAGGCAAGTAAGTACCACTCAAATGGGGAGACAGCTGCACAGTTAACGAACATGTATTGTCCACTTTTGTACTTGAAGCCATTAGGCCTGGACATCTGCAGGGTCAGAACGTTTCCAGGGTAAACAGCAACCTGCATGATTAAGCAAAGCAGAGAACAAAAAAAGTTTAGACTTTAATTTCAAGAGAAACGGCAAATTTCTCTGTTCTTTTTCTTTACAAGATTAGGGAAGACTGGGGTACCTTCAGAATCTTAACCGGCTTTATGCCTGACCTGAATGCCCTGATCAGGCGCTCGGTGGCATACAACAATATTGGGATTGCTAGATACATCCATGTCTGTAAGCGGGAAGCATGCTTGATGATTAGCGATCAAAAGGAAAAGGGAATAGCTTAACACACTGGAATTGAAAATGAAGTACTGATCTAAACATACCGTCTTCTTGTACCAATCTTTGGTCAAGTAGAGTTTGTAACCGTGGACGATGAACAGAGCATAGACGATGACAAACAGATGGTGGGAGTACCAGAAGGCATTGAAGCCAGTCAGTTTCTTGAGAGGTTTGGGCAAGTTGAGCCTGTTTCTCCTGAACCAAGGGGTGGCAAGCGTGAAGGCAATGGCCATCAGCACCACAATGACAACACCAGTCCACCCTTCAGTACCCTTCACAAACCACCAGTAGTTAGGAGGTCGTTGGTCGCCGAAGAACTGTTTCATGGGCTCGTACTCGGCATCGGTTGCATGGAGGAGACGAGGGAAATCGCACGTCAAGTGGGAGATTACATGCAGTCCTGTCCCAACTATTATTCCCACGGCAATTACCTACAAGACAGGATTCTGTAAATTCAGGAAACCAAGGAACATCTAGGAACTATAAAACTACTTTAAAAAAAAAATCTTAAGTTGGTAATTAAATGAAGGTTTAACTTGGGCCATGCATTAATTTTTACCTTGTGGAAATTGAGATTGTCATCGAAAGGGACAACACCGCCCAGCTTAGTCTTGTTCCTGAGCCATGTGATGGTGTTCCGGCAGACCGGGAGAAGAATTAATGCCATGTTGAACTTGAGAGTCTCTGCACCACCTTTGGCAACGGACACGCAGTAGCCCATGACATGGAATACGGCTCTATGCTTGTATTGTATGAACTTGTAGGTGAAGAGACCAGCCATTATGCCTAGCCAAAGCATGATCACCCACACCCTCTTCCAATTGTCCTCCAAGAAATACTTGGTCTGGTTGTACCACCTCTTGATGGGGTTGTTCTCCTTTGTGGGCCTCAATTTCTGGCTCAGCATCTGACTCAAATAACGACTGTTGGAATTCGGTGCCACTGATTGGCTCGGGCCTTGTAGCAATAGCATCTCAAGGTTTACAACCTGTCCATTAATACAATTTACCAACAAAGCCAAAGAATTAATACAGAAAGCAAAGACCAAGTTAAGAATTAGTCCATCCTTCTTTATCGATCCTAGCTTGTGTAGATTTAAGCTATGTTTGTGCAAAAACTCATACCTCTATGTAACCCAGATTGTTGGGGTCCAATTCTTCCATGATGAGAGCCGCATACTCTTCTGCTTGTTCTTGAACCTTGGACAGCTTGTTGGCTGAAGCGCTAAGAGTGATAATCTGAAACAATTAATTCATCCAAAGAAAAGCACCACCTATTAAAACTTTGAACAAAAAAACTGAAAGAGAGAGAGAGAGAGAGAGGGCATCTTCATATCTAAAATCCTACGGTAGCAAAGAATCCTTACCTCCTTAACCTCTGCCTCAGCGATCCGTCCATCAGAATTCTTGTCAACCCTGTTAAGTTCATCATACGTAAATACATATATAAGATAAAAGAAGGCAAGAATTGAGAAAAGGAATGACGTGATCTGTCTTACAAGTCGAAGAAAATCTGGAGCCTAGCATCGAAGCCCTGATCTGAGATCTGCTCCCAGAAATCCCGAAGCTCATCCTTGGTTATGAAAGGCGCTATGATATTCCTCCGACGCGCCAGCGCGTCGTATAAAGCTATGGCGAATTCCTTCGACTCCTTCATCCCTGAAACGGCACCAGCCATATTCATTAATCAGAATCCCAACGCAAGAATCCAAAAAAAAAAAAATTGAAAAAGAGAGAGGGGGTGATCAGTAAGAGTTTAATTAATTAGGTAGGTTGTAACGTACCGATGCATTGGCTGAAAAGGGAGCGAGGGAGGACGCCCTCGATGTTGAGCTCGTTGAAGCGCTTCTCGATGGCGGACCAGCCAGCGCTGCCGTCGGCCTTGGTGATGAACCTGAGACCGACGAGAGCTCCGGCGGTGGCCGACTTGGAGCGGTCGAGCTTGCCGGCGGGCTGCCGCTTGGTGACGGAAGCGAGTCGCTTGAGCTCCTGCGAGACGTGTCGAATCCGGTTCGAAGCGCTCCGCATGACGGAGGAGCCGGAGGACTTCTTCTCCAAGGTCTGGGCAAGGAGCGTCACCTCCGGGTCCTCCTTCTCCTGCCCCGCCTTCTTCACGCTGTGTACCGCCACAGAGTCGTCTCGGACGTCGAGGGTGATCTCAACGTAGTCCTCGTCGGCGGCCTTGCTGCTCGTCTCGGCGGGGAGGTTGAAACGGGCGCTCTTCTTGCCGCCCCGCTTGTTGGTGAGCGGCCCGCTCATTGGGCCGCTGAACCCGACCCGTTCGCTCCCGGTGCTCTCCGTCTCGTAGTTGTTGTTGTTGTTGTCTGGCCAACCTTTTCCGTCCTCCATCCCCATCTTCCAATTCTGAATCCCACCACCACCACACTCAAAACCTCAGAAACACACGCACACACAAAAACAATATCACGACCAGAAAGAACTTCCCCCACTCGAAGATAATTAAACGGCTCAGTGCCTTCAAGAAACCGCTCGATTAACCGTTTTCTCCTGCACGAACACGAGAGCTCGGAGTTTGAGTGAATTAGGGAGGCAACGATGTGATGATTCTTATGCTTTCTTTTGGGAGAGGAGCATCTGCATGACGTCCATGCAAGCAGAAGAGGTCCATTTATAACGGTGGGTGGTGTCCCGCCTGCTCGAATTGTTTGACCGTGACTCGGAAACGGTTCCTTCGTCAACTCTCTCTCTCTCTCTCTCTCTCTCTCTCTCTCTCTCTCTCTCTCTTGATTTAATTAATCTGTTAGTATAATTTCTTTTCTTTTTTAAAGTCCAGCTGGGGTTAGGCTGACACCTACCAGATATCTCTTAAGCCCCATGTGGGGATACCACCTCGGTGGTCCGTTATTACGATTCTTGCTCTTTCCATTGTTGCGTAGTTGAGATATGGAGTGAAACCGGCTCGAAGCTTCACACGTTCAGACCTAAAAATGTCACCTACAGGGTCCCCTCCTTCCCTCTCCACTCATTAATCTGATTAGGCCTTTAATTAATCATAGACCCATTTGCAGTCATGGACCAGTTGGTAGTTTGGTAGCTCCTGCAAAATGGCTCCCTTAATTTAACATGGAATGGATATGGGTTGATGTTGGTAGATATATATATATAACATTGTTTGTAAAAATGGATCCATCTACTACATCCATGTCAACTCCTAGGTCACCTGAGTCTTTATTACCAGAGGTACTACGATTTAAGGTCTAGGTTACTCACCAGGGTATGCTAAGCTTTAAGTAATAGTGGTCACTAGCCCCAAGGGGTTTGGTGCAGTAGGGGAGGCCATGGCTACTGGGCGGGTAGTCAGGGTTTCATTTCTATGAGCTCAGCCCGTTGCATTAATGATGGCAAGGGATAATTACCCTTGCTCAGCCGAAGCTCGGGGACTCCAGAGGGGTAAGGTGTACGCTACGGCCGGTTTACACCGTTGCAAGCTTAACCAGCATTACTATAAGTCTGATTATACGGAGGTGGTTTTCCTATCTTTTCATGAAAAAAAAAAAAAAAAGCCATGGTGGTCACTAGGTAAAAAGAAGTTCGGAGGACCAAGCTAAAGAAAGATTCACATGGGTACAAATCGAACCTAATCTCCTCTCCACATTTTCTTATTTGCAATGTTTAATTTCTAATCTCGGGTTTCGTTGAACAGTTTAGTTGACATTGAAGGCAACCAGAATTTATTGACTTTTTGAGACTATGCAATATATAATTAAATCGTGCTTTAACTTTCTTCTTAGAATAATTAAAAATAGTAATAATATAGCTACCTTCTCTTTGCCATAGGCACGATCTCATCACACATGAAGGAAGAGAAGGATGAACGATTCCCGTTACATCATCTCATATCCTATCCTGTCAACATTATATATATATATATATATATATATAAAGTGAAAGATTTAATTCATAATCCATCATTGTTTGGAAGTAATTTAATAATTTTTATATTTGCGAAAGTTAGGAGCCAATTTCCCCGTGTAAAAGCATAATATTTAAATTGACCTCGATTAAAGTCTTGTATGTCCTCGTTAGGAAAAGGAGGGTAAAAACTAAAAAGAAACGCCCTTCAGCGAGGGCAAACTCTTATATAGGGTAGTCGGTCGAACTACCATTTGGGACAAAAAGCAAAAAAAGGTGGTGCAGAAATAATAGCAACAGTTCTCCCCTTCAATTATGTTTGCCAGCTCGTTTTCCTACCCAATGTAAATTAAAAAAAAAGGATAGAGTCGTCCCTGTTCCACAATTATGCATAATAAATTATGGAGACTCGCAATTCCTTTGACCAGGCTATTTTGCCTAGCAAGTCTTGCTTGTTTGATGCATTTGTGGAACTCAAAAATACCTTGGCAATTGATATTCTAGTGATATGTTGTTGCGATCTCGGCACCACCACCAGGTATTAAACAAGTCCCTCTGGTTGATGCGGTTGGCACCAAACCCACCATGGTAGACTGGTAAATCTATAACGATGGCCAGCTAACTTTTGGGGTTCGAATCTTTATAATTATACCCACCCAGAGCAAACTTAATTACCCTAAATAAGGTGATTATACCAGATTAGTTGGTTGGGCTTTGTCTAGTGGGACTGAGTGTTACCCACTACAACAAAATTGTTAATTAGCGACCTAAATTTACGATGATTTTTTTTCGTCATAAATTAGCGACAGATTAGCTAGAGAAAACTTTCTTCATGAATCTAATTAGCGGCGGATTAGCAATGAAAGTTGTTTAATCGCTAATCCATCGTTAATTAGCGACAGATTAACGACAACAATTTTTCGTCGCTAATTCTCAATACAAGAAAACCATTTTAACGAAGAAATTTTTCCGTCGCTAATCCGTCGTTAATTAGCGATGAAAAATTCTCTCGCTAAATCCCTCGCTAATTTTCGATTTAAACCGAGCGGGAAATTTTCCCTCTCTCCTCGTTCGAAATTTAAATCGACCGTGCATGATTTAAACCGCTCTCTCCCCGTCGAAGAGCGCGTTGTAGAGCATGACGGCGACAAGGCAGTTTCACAAAGGACGGCGACGTCGGCGGACGACGACGATGGAGGATGGCGACGACTTCGGAGGACGCAGTTTCATGGAGGACGGCAATGATGAAGGACGACGACAATGGAGGACGACGACAATGGAGGACGACGACGATGGAGGACGCAGTTTCACGGAGGACGGCGACGGCGATGACGGAGGACGGCGACGACTTCGGAGGACGTCGTTTCACGGAGGATGGCGACAAGGCTGAGCAATTGATGGAGGACGACGACGCCGGTTCACGGAGGACGGCGATGCCTGAGAGCACCGGTTCACGGAGGACGATACAAGTCCGGCGACGAGGCAGAGCAATCTTTCTGTGCAATGTCTGTCGGGTGCGGTATAAGTCCGGTTATTGCTGCCGGAATACCGCCCGACAGGGATTAATTTTTTTTTAAAATTTAGCGACAGATTAGCGACGGATAATGTCTGTCGCTAATTTATCGCAAATTTGCAATGAAATTAACGGCAGATAAGTTTTTCGCCAATTAGCGAGCAAAAATTCGCGATGGCCTCTATTCATCGCTAATCCGTCGCTAAACAGTTTAGCGATGGATAGAGGCCATCGCTAATCCACAATTTTCTTGTAGTGACCTAACCCATGGGCTATTATGTGCACAACCTCTATCCCGCCGTCTACACCTACAGTTATTGAGAAGCAGCGTACGTGTTCAGGCCAACCCAAATTCCATTTTTGGTTCAGGGGACTCGAAGGTCGTTTTGTTTTTTTGATAAAACCAGTAAAAATGGTAAATTTTTTATTTTGATTCAGAGAACGTTCTTTGGTTATATGTGTTTGATACTATCAAGTATCAAACAAAAGCATATTAACTTCCAAAACAACATACGTGTCTCTCTCTCTCTCCATTTACGTTTTATATATATATATATATATATATTTGCATGGAGAAACCATCATCAGGATTAGCTCTGCCTGCTCTGCTTACAGTCACTGTCCTCCGTAGGCTTACCCCTATCATTCACGTTTAAATTACATGTTTTGGCTTACATTACCAACCCAAAGAAAAAGACCCGCAACAATAGCAACCAGTCGGATCTAATGCCTATAATTGTGTATTATTTTATAGGAAAACTACAATATGTTAAACAACCAAATCTGTTTGCTTTGCTGGTAAGAATCGAGATTCCCGTACATTCTTTTACAAATCTATCCCTATAGATACATTCGGCGTTATCCGTTTGCTAAAAAACAACGGTTAGATCATCGTAATAGGATCAAGAAGTTATAATTTTTTTTATGCTTGAATATTTATGAAAATTTTAAGCCATTGATTTTCAACCCTTAGAAGATCATCTTTCTTATACTTCATAATTGGATGATCTAATACTCTTTCTATAAAACCAAGTGTCTAGATCACACCCGTACCATAAAAATTTTGAAAAAAAAAAAACTATAAAAATCTTGATTCATACCTGTGAACAGGTATATTTGGTTGCTAAACATATTTCAGTTACCCTAATTCTATGTCCAAGAGGGGTGGTCAAGTCTGGCGGTGTAAGTTGAGGTATTGGAGGATTTCACCATAACTTTGACAAATATGAAGAGGGATCCCATCATGGGGCATAATATTATGAGATCCATCATACATCGATTCCTAGCCGTCCAACTTGCCTTAATTTGATGATGGTGCTAATCATGTGAAGCTTACCATGTGGGTTATCGTCTTAGAGAGTGCATGTGTCAACCTACAAACTTGTATTACCCTCCCTTAAATAAATCATGGCGCTCAAAAAAAAAAAATCCCCTTTTTCAGGCCATTGACTGAGGAATCGAGCAGCATTTTAGCAAAAGCACGCTCTAGAGTTTTGAAGCATCTTAAACTTCAACTAAGTCGACCCCGTTGGCTCAGCATTTACACGTTACTGACCACTCAATATCACACTTATGCTTGCCTGAGCAACCCCAATTTTGTGCTTGATCGATCCATTTTTCGAAAGGGACAAGGTTGATCTTGATCTGTCACATGCATGGTGGACATTCTTATCCATGCACAGCATGAGAACCTCGTCCAAAACTCGAAAATATATATCTTCTTGCTCGAGGAAAAATTTTACATTTTTTTTATAAGATATGTAGTTGTTTTATTAAAAGCTATAAAAAGTAGGATAACTTTGTTAAACGACACGCCATCCTGCATTGGCCCTCTTGGATTTCTTCCGCAAACCCGTGATGCGCTTGTGCAAGTGGGAATATCCTAATCGGAAATGGGTTCCAACGTCCACCATCAACATCGAGCCACCATATATATATATATATATATATATATATATATATATATATATATATATATATATATATATATACCAAAAATTGATTCGACATTTCCACTCAAACCATCAAGCTAAGGCACCTTTAATGGAAATTATTGCCAAAAGATTACACAGATTTTCCACTAATACGTACACATGAAGATGTCTTATCAAGAACGGGGTAAAGAAAAACTACATGGTTGTGTAATCTTGTAAAAGAAGAGCAAATTGCTTCAGTTATTAGCTTGGAGTTATGACTTCTGAGCCATAGACATGAAACATTGATATATATATATATATAGTAGATGAAGTGGATCGTTATACTTTTACACATGAACCCTTCAATTTTGGCACGAGACTTTGACGGTAGTTGGAAGAGGAAGAAAGGTAACGGACCAGCATTAGCGCGTTTTCCATTTTCCACGCGGCTGCTTCTCTTATGGAATACGGAGACCCATGCGACCACAGATATGACGCCCAGACCAGGGGCGCCCTTGTCTTCCTGTGGGAAGAGAGAGAGTAAAATAATGAAATAAATCAAAAGAGACTGAACCTGGGTTGGTTTATAGACTCGGATAGTTACACACTCGAGCTTGAAAGGATTGGTCTAGCTTAAAGAGCCTAGTCTAGCTATCAAGACCTTGTGGGTTGTGGCTCAGTGAAACCAACCTTGTCGCCATGCCAAGTATTTATGCAAGCTCTCGGAATTCTTACAAAGACCACACATGACTACAAGGGCATGCAGTGGTTAAGGACCTACCATGTTTTGCGTGATACAACTGATTGACCCAAATTCAAGCACTGCATTTGGTAAATCTCTTTTAGATCCGATCTAGTACTAAATGACTATATTGATATGAAGCTATCAAATCTGAAGATTTAGAATTTTGGGTGGCATAAAGGCCAGGCCTCCCAACCCGAGTCCAAGACCAAACCTTTCTGAACCACTGGCTTAGTTGGTTCATGTATCCCCCAAGCGCGCGGTAGACAAAGTAAAGACATCAGGCTTGGTGGCGACTATAGATGATTGAACTACCAAACGGGGGGTCCGCTTGTCTAGTATGAGCAGCTAGCTAGTGCACGTCACCTTCCTTGTTTTGGGACGTTGCAGGTTCAAAACCCAATGGTATAGTTGTATAACAGGTAGGGGTCTGCCTAACCCCAGCTGGACTTGGAAAAAAAAAAAACAAATACATGATTGAACTACGTATATAATGAGTAAGAAAGCCCGAATGTTAGGCCTTGGATGCCTGGCTGTCTCTTGCGAAAAAGACTGCTGCTTAAATTCCTCCTGTATCTAAAGGATAAATCTCTTTTGGATGTTCATATATAAATTAACGATAAATTGAATGATATTGACTGTTCAGGAGGGACTTTGAAATTTTTAAAAATATCTCACCAGTATCCCTTGATTTTTCAACATCACAACAAAGGTGCCCCTGTTTTTGAGGTTTTAGTTATTTCCCGGCCCGTGGTTTTTGAAACCATGACCAAATTGTCTCGATAAGCCTCTCAAGTCCTTGACCGTCCAAATAGTGATGCTATATGCCATACAATTGTACACAATCTGCATTTCACTTGTCATGTTAGGAAATGAGACCCAAAACTAAAGGTCAATTGGGTCATTTCGTTCCTCCCCCAATAAACAAAGTTGTGAAAATATAGTTCCAACGGTTTATGTACGTTTTCCTTTGGTTAGTTAGGGAAGTAGGTGTGTTCAAATGGTGGAATGCATCAACGCCCTATGTTTTGTGCATTTCCCCCAATATTTTAGCTTACTTATGGGTAGGAACTAGGAAGCTTGCTAATTAATCAAAAAAAAAAAAAAAAAAATCAAGCAGCCATTAAATATAATTTGTTTATACACAAATGAGGAGAAATTAGAAGAGGTCTTGGAGTTGAATTAGATGAGGTCATGAAATTAAAGGATCGCAGTTGACGATGCCTCACCAACTTTCCTTTTCTTTAATTTGAAAGGCAGCCACCATGAATGGATGCCGGCCGGCGCTTGGTCAATAAACCTGGTGGCTGGTGGCTGGTGGCTGGTGGCTGGTGCCCATGGTTTTAGTCCCGACGCACATGGGCTGTGCCGTCAACGAGGAATACAATTGGGAGGCCTTGGTTGGGGGGTATTGGCTCAGTCAACATCGATGAATAGCCGCCTCTATCATCTACTCAACCACCAAACCTCTCTCTCTCTCTCTACGGTTTTCATTAGAATTGGCCCGTTCTAAATCTCACCCAAAAAAACACTTTTTTTTTTTTGGCAGTCAAAAACTCGCGAGATTATCATCACCTATAAACCATAAGTTTTTTTTTCTCTTTGATCATTTTCTACTATCAAAAAATACCCTTGCTGAGAGATCGATCAGCCATATGTTCATCCTATGTGGATTCCAAAATTTGGAGGCCCCTAAAAAATAAGAGACCCTAAACGGTAGCCGCCTGAAATCTAGCCGGAAGTGCTGAACATGGAATTTTGCAAACCGTATATTTTCTTTCTACTTGTAGCTGGGGTACTTTGCTTAGATTGACGCATAGATCTATTTTCGCAGCTAAAAGGTGGTAGGCGCAGCTGGGCTCGTGTAGACTCATCTACGTTACTCGTATAGCACTTATATGTTAATTTAGTCAACTGGTAGTGGTGGGGCTGTCGACTTGTATCCAACATGCCATGAGTTCGATTCTCAATGTGCTCGGCTATCATGCAGCCCTAACACACGCACGTGAAAAACTTAACGTCAACTCACGCTCCCGTCAAGTAAGATCGGGCTGTTGATGGTTTAGTGATGGATCCGGTGGCTATCACTTACTTTGGTACTGTCATTTGCCACCAGGAACTAACTTTTTAAAAATAAGACTTTCCAAGATTCTTGCTTAAATCTCGGATTTAATGAGCCAACCATAAACTTGAAAAAAAAATTTATTTGTTGTCAAGATACAATTTTGCCCCTGGGGAGTCGGACATAAACAAGTTGGGGTTCGGGTTCGGGTTGCTACTAGGCACTCGTGGGTCAAATAATCGAAAGTACCCTAATTGGATTTAGAGGAGGCGTGAGGAAAACCTTTTGCCACACTCGGATCAAATTGTTCATTTTTTTCTAGTCGGATTGTTATTTACATACACGTAAAGTCTGTCATATGTAGCCAAATTTTCTGTGGAACTATGATTTAGTCTTAAAGATCTGAAACCAAGTCAAATTTAATATAGTTAATTGGATCTTGAATTCTATATTGAATCTGAATTTGACTGTATGTAGATTTGGGTCTGTTAGATATCCAATCCAGAACTGTTCTCATCCTTATCTGTACTGCCAATCATTTGGCGACCTTTTTTTTTTTTCTTTAACTAAAGCTTTTTATAGCATCATTTTGTAGGCAGATGAGGGAAGCTCAAACATTTGGCTGCCCATAGGATTAGTCTCAGATATGGTTATGCTGCCTACACAGCTGAGGTGGATATCTGAAACTCAGTTAGCTGAGTTTGGTACTTGGCAGTTGAGAGAGGCGTTTTTCACTTTTTTACAAATAAGGGAGTTGAAACTTGAAATTTGGTGGATTTGGCAGCTCCACATCTTGTTTTTGAGGCTCTCCCAAGATGCGCTATTCTGTTGGGCCCTTTGGGGCAATTCCACAATGCCATCCCATTTTTTCTATCTGCACACACTTCATATTGTCAGACGTACGTACTGAAAGAAATCTTACACAAAATGAAATAAACTTACGGTGGAGACCTAAGTTTATTTCAACTGAATGCCTCTGCGTATGTCATCTTACAACAAATTTGTTGTGTGGGCGTCTTGAATTCTAGTCCAGCTTCAATCCCTCTCCCGACCCGAAAATATTTCGTAAATTGTTCAATAGAAAATTTTAAATGAGGTTTGTGATAGTCGTATATTGGCCCAAGCAAAAGGGGAACAAAAAATCCAAATTAGGGTAGACACAAGTGTGACCAGCTCCTATCAAGTCATACTCTAGTTTTAAATATTTTATAACCTTTATCGACAACTGCTCGCAACTCAATATGAGTGTATTTGCTCAAACATAAAGATGAGGTTTTCAACACTTATAGAGAATTCAAAAAAATGGTTGAAACCCACTTCAGTGCAAAATTCAAGATTTTTCGCTCAAACAATGGGGCAAAATACATCAACACAAAATTCACTAAGCACCTCACTAACCGTGGAGTCACACACCAAACCAGCTGCGTCGGCACTCCCTTACAAAATAGAGTAGCCGAGCGCAAAAATAGAACCCTCCTGAACATGGCTAGGGTCCTTATATTTCACATGAATATTCCCAAGGCCTACTGGGCAAACGCCATATCTATTGTCTGCTATGTGTCAAATCGTCTACCCAGTCAGGTCGTCAACTACATGGCCCCCATGGAAAAGATTAGGGGGAAATGCCTGTCTCTGTAATATTTACGGGTGTTCGAGTGTAAGTGATTTATCCACCTACAATAGTGAAATAGAGACAAACTTGAAAGAAGGGCAACCAAATGCATATTCCTAGGATACTCTTTCACAAAGATAGGATACAAATGTTATGATCCCTGAATAAGAAACTTTTCATCTCTCGAGATGTCAATTATTTTGAGGAAGAGCCTTACTACCAAGATAAGAACTTATCATCATTTGACGACCAGCCACAGGGGGGAGTACGCGCTGTAGGTCACTGCCCCAGTCCTACCCGCCATAGTGACCGAAGATGCACCCCCCATCAAGGTTGTTGACAACACCCCGTCCACAAGTCCAAACATTGGAGGTGTTGGAGACCCTACTAGTCTGGATACCCAGATTCCCACTGAAAGTCTCACTGAATATGCTGTTATACCACAGAGATCTGACAGAACTACGAAATGTCCCAACAGGCTCAGAGACTTCTACACCTATATCGCTTCCAGATCTATTGATCATACCATTGAGAGACACGTATCATTTGATGGATTCCCAAGAGCATACCTATGCACTGTTCAAAGAAGCGAATGATGAAGAAGTTTGAAGAACGACCATGAATGAAGAACTTGCCGCCCTGAAAAAGAATCAGACATGGGAAGTTGTTTCCCTCCCCCTGGCAAGAGGCCAGTGGGTTGTTGATAGACATACAAAATCAAATATCACAATGATAAACCATTAAACGGTACAAGACAAGATTAGTCGCAAAAGGGTACACCCAGGTGAAAGGGATTGACTATCATGAGACTTTTGCCCCTGTTGCCAAAATGAATTCCATCAGAATCCTCTTGTACGTAGTCGCAAATCAAAGATGACCCCTATATCAACTCAATGTCAAGAATACCTTCCTACACGGAGAACTCCAAGAAAAAGTATACATGGAGCTACCCCCAGGACATTCCAGTACGGGCAATATGAACCTCGCCTGCCGACTAAGGAAAGCCCTATACAGCCTCAAGCAGTCTTTTCGTGCATGGTTTGCCAGATTCAGTGATGCACTCACGCAATTCAGTTTTCAAAGAAGTCCATCAGAGTACTCCATGTTTATTTGAAGGAGCATCGCAGATACCATCATCATCCTCGTCTACGTAGACATCATTATAATAGGAGATGACCCCAAGTTGATCAATGAAGTGAAGGAATATCTTCATCAAAAATTTGAGATCAAAGACTTTGGAAGGTTTTGTTACTTCCTTGGCATAGAGGTAGCCTGGTCAGACAAAGGGATATTTTTGCGTCAAATGAAATACACCATGAACCTCCTCAAGGAAATAGGCATGCTCGGAGCCAAGCCCATCAGCACGCCGATTAAATAAAACCACAAGGTCAACAAGGATGAGAGAGAACCCGTATGCGACATTAGCAGTTTTCAAAGACTGGTAGGACGCCTAATATATCTCATTGTTACAAGGCCTGACATCACATATGTGATCAATCTTATTAGCCAATTCATGCACGACCCAAGGATACCTCATTTTGACATTGCTCACGCGATCCTGAGATACATTAAGACATCACCAGGCAGAGGAATTCTCATGCGCAGGTACAGTCGTACCAAAATCCCTAGATACTTGGATGCCGACTAGGCAGGAGATCCAAATGACAGAAGGTTCACATCTGGGTATTGTACGTTCGTAAGAGGGAACTTAGTTACATGGAGAAGCAAAAAATAAAATATTATAGCTAAATCCAGTGCAGAGGCCGAATACCAGGCTATGGCTTTCGCACCCTACGAGCTCATATGGATTAAAGCACTTCTCAGTGACATGGGATTTTTTCACATCGAATCTATGGAACTAAGATACGATAATCAAGTGGCCATCCACATAGAAGCAAATCTAGTTTTTCATGAGTAGACAAAACACATTGAGGTTGATTGTCATTTTGTGAGAGAAAAGACTCAAGTCGGAATCATATCCACCCCACACGTCAAGAGTAGTGACCAATTGGCCAATATATTTACTAAGGTTGTCAGCGGCGATAAACTTCAAAATATCAAAGACAAGTCAGAACTAGCCAATATTGAGTCCTGACATGAGGGAGAGTGTTAAAAAGATAATGTGCTACTGCCCTTTGACATCTCCTGGTCACGATAAGGGCAATTCTCATTTACTGGTTGCAGGTCATGATATGCACCATCCTCAGCAACCGAGTACAATATACTCGGATGCTATTACGCTGCCAACGTCATCACATCAGATGGATAGATTTGTTACTTATCTATAATCAACAACTTTTGTATATCTGGTGGATTGCTTCTATCACGGGCCTATTTTCGTCAATGGGCCAACGCGACGCGACGGTCCCTCCTCACCGTCGCAAGCCTACTTGTCAACTCGCTTGCCGGTCGCAGAAGCTTGTAATCAGAGTGCAAGAGAGCAAGAGAGAATAGAGGGAGAGAAATTGCAATCACAAGAAGCACTCACAACGAGGGTGAACAAAAGAAATCTCAACGCATTTACTTTATTCATAATTTTGCCCGCAGACCATTACAGTTCAAGTATACGGGCTGCCCCTTAGAGGTATTGATTCACCTGAACCGGACAGCTTACATCAGACTCAACAAAAGCAAAACAGACTCTAAGCACAACTGTACAATGTAAGTTGCAAGGGAACATGCTCCCCTATTCAAATCATGCACTGTCCTCGGTGCCATCTGCTTCGTGGTAAGCCCTGACTTCAGTCGGGTAGCGGTTGTTCATTCGGAATGCATGCTCCCACATTGGTTTCGTTGCATGCTCCCACTGCACCAAGTATTTCTTCGTTTCACCCAAGTAGTTGACCTTGTGGCGAAGGATCTGACTGAGGTGTTTTTTTGCCCGTTGTGTTGCCGGGGCTCTCTGCATGATAGGAGCGCGCTATGGCACACTGTGTTCTGGGTCTCCATCATCTGGATGGAACTGCTTGAGGTTGCACACATGGAACACCGGGTGCACCTTGAAGTCTGAGGAAAACTCCAGCTTGTATGCCAGCTTGCCCACCTTCTTTGTGATGGTGAAGGATCCTTCATACTTTCTGAGCAGTCCGCGGTGCCGCCCGCGGAAGATGCATGTGTGACCAGGATATAGCTTCACCAACACTTGGTCCCCAACTTGGAACCCTGTGGGTCGACGATGCTTGTCCGCCCACTTCTTTATTCTCTTTGTCGCCTTGTGTAAGAATGCCTTCATTAACTCATTCTGCTCGTGTCAGTCGCAAACAAACTGATAGGCGAATGATGTCATTCCCTTTTCTTGTGTGGCAAGAGTGTGCGGGGTCAGTGGTTGCTGCCCCATGGCTATCTCAAACGAGTTGTGGCCTGAAGACTCACTCTTTTGCAGATTATAACAAAATTGTGCCACGTCAAGGAGCTTCACCCAATTTTTTTGATTGGCACGAACAAAGTGCCTAAGGTATTGCTCAAGTAGTCCGTTGATGTGCTTTGTTTGCCCATCTGTTTGCGGATGAAAGCTTGTTGAAAACAACAAATCAGAGTCAAGCATCTAAAATACTTCACGCCAAAACTTGCCCGTGAAACGAGCATCACGGTCGCTCACAATGCTCTTTGGTATACCTCAGTGCTTCATCATATGCTTTACGAACAACTCTACAGGGCACTCCTTCGAAGCTGGGATGAAGGTGGCATACTTTGAAAAATGATCAACCATAACTAGGATGGAATTGAGGCCCTCTACCTTTGGCAGACTAACAATAAAGTCCATGAAGATGCTATTCTAAGGACGTTCTGGAATTGGTAGAGGATCAAGGAGACTCACAGCTTTTCGGTTTGGCCTCTTATCTTGTTGACAGATAAGGCATGTTCGCACATACCCCTCCACGTCATCCCTCATCTGCGGCCAATAGTAACCGCGCTCAAGGAGTGCTAAGGTCCGCTTCTGAGCAAGATGGTCAGCCCATAGTGTATCATGGTACTCCTTAAGCAATTCTCGGTGGAGGCTTCCCCACCGCGGCACGAAGATGTGTTTCCCTTTTGTCACAAGGAGGTCATTTTGTAGCCAAAATCGCTGAGTCTTTTTTGCATGCCCCAGAGAAACAAGGTGTTATGCTGTCAGATCCTGCTGCATACCTTCATGGGTGCGGCTTAGCAATGCGTCATTCAAATGTACTTCAGAAGGCTCCGCACGCGCAGCTGCCAATTCAACCTTACAACTCAAGGCATCCGCCACAACATTGGTCTTTCCATCCTTGTATTCTAAGGCAAAGTCGAACTCAGCCAAAAACATTTGTCACCGAGCTTGTTTAGGCGTCAGCTTCTTTTGTGTCTGAAAATAGCTCATGGCTACATTGTCCATCTTAACGACAAACTCGACACCCAGAAGATAGTGCCGCCAAGTCCTGAGGCAATACACAATGGCTGTCATCTCACGTTCATGCACCGTGTAACGCCTCTCTGCATCCTTTAGCTTACGACTCTCATATGCAATCGGATGAACATCTTGCATAATAACCCCGCCAATGGCAAAGTCTGAGGCATCCGTGTAGACTTCGAAGGATCTTGAATGATCAGGCAGTCGCAGCACTGGCTCCCTCACTAAGGCTTTCTTCAAGCTGTCGAAAGCATCTTGGCATGTTCCGGTCCAGAGTCATACCTGATTCTTCTTTAGCAAATCGGTGAGGGGCGCAACAATGAGGGAATAACCTTCGATGAAACGTTGATAGTAATTTGCCAAACCAAGGAATGACAACAACTCTGACACTTTTCAAGGTGAAACTCATTCCTGAATGACTCTTATCTTTTGCCTATCCATGCGCAACACACCACGCCCCACAACGTGGCCAAGAAAGCTGATCTTCTCTTGCCCGAAGAGACACTTCTTTCGCTTAACATAGAGGTCATTCTCCTTTAGCACCTAAAACATTGTTCTTAAGTGCCTGACATATTCCTCTATGTTGCTGTTATAGATCACGATGTCATCCAACATTTTCTCTCTCTTAATATGAAAGTCCTTGCACACCTATGGATTCTCTGAACATCAGAATTTTTTGAGATGACAAGGCTTTTGTGAAACCATCGGCAACTTGTTCATTTTTGTTCATTTGTAGAGCAATGCTTCAGCACTACGTCACCTTTTTCAACTGCATCTCTTATAAAATGATATTTAAGCTCAATGTGCTTTGTTCTACCATGAAAGGTAGGATTTTTAGCAATAGAAATTATAGACTGATTATCACAATAGAGTTTAGTTGAAAGTTTTTGTTTCACATGTAGGTCCTTCAAAACTCGCCTCATCCAGATTGCTTGACAGGTAGCAGATGTAGCAGCAATATATTTTGCTTCTGAAGATAATAATGTTATTGAATTTTGTTCCTTTGAACACCACGACACAACGCCTGAACTAAAACTGAACACAAAACCGCTTGTGCTTTTTCGATCGTCCATTGAGTGTGCCCAATCACTTTCAGTAAATTCAATCAAATTAAAGTCAGTAACATGATTATAAAAAAAATCATAATTGATTATTGTCTGTATATAACGGAGAATCCTTTTTGTTGCGCCTAGATGTTGCACAGATGGATTGTGCATAAACCTTGAAATCAAACTGATTAAGAATACAATGTTTGGCAGAGTGTGAGTTAAATACATTAATCCGCCGACCAAGCTTCTAAAATATCTTTCATTTGCTCTTGCCATTCCATCTTCCAAACTCATTTTCTCATTTGAATTCATGAGTTAAACATACTTTGCAATTCAACATTTTTTATTTTTTGAGCAGTTCCAAAGCATACTTTTTCTTGAGACACGAAAATTCCTTCTTCAAATTGCACGATATGAAGACCAAGAAGAAAACATAGCAACCCCAAATCTGACATTCAAATTCCTTCATCATACTATTTTTAAATTCTGCAATAAGCTTAGATGAAGAACTAGTGTAGATAATATCATCTATATAGACACTTACAATAAGCAATTCATTCTCATTTAATTTGACATAGAGTGGAGGTTCACTATCACTTCTTTGAAAACCATTTTGGTGAAAGAATTTATCAAGGCAACTATACCATGCACACAGGTCTTATTTTAGTTCGTATAAAGCCTTTTTTAATTTATAAACTTTTTCTTCCTTTCCTTTAACAACAAATCTATGTGGTTGGTCAACATACACGACTTCATTTAGAAAACCATTTAAAAATGCAACCTTAACGTCAAATTGATAAACCTTCCGTTTAAATTGAACTGCAATCGCAAGAATCATTCTCACTGTTTCAAATCTTGCAACAGGTGAAAATGTTTCAGTAAAATCAATTCCATATTTTTGCACGAACCCGCTAGCAACTAACCTTGCCTTATATTTTTTTACATTTCCACCAGCATCATACTTGACCTTGTAAACCCACTTTACTCCAATTGATTCTTTTTCGGGTGGCAAGTTGGAAAGCTCCCATGTGTCATTCCTCTTGATGACATCTCTTTCTTATTTCATTGCATCTATCCATTTCTTATTTGTGCATGCTTCATCATATGATGATGGTTCTACTATAACAAAAGTGAAAGTACATTTATAAATATCTTTCAGAGACCGTACCTTTTTTGGAGGAGTGTCCTCATCAAGTGTAGACTCAATATTTTCTCTAAATTCATCTCTCATACTTGACATTTCTAGAGATAATGCTTCATTAGTATGATTTGATTACGGTGCAACTTCACACTTTCACTATTGGCCCATTCCCAACAAGCTTTTTCATCAAAATAACATCCCTTCTTATAATTAATTTTTTAGAAGAAGGATTATAGAGACGATATCTCTTAGCTTCATTACTATAACCAACAAAGATACACTTTTCACTTTTTTTATCTAGCTTGGTTTTTTCTTAAGAATCAATCAAAGCATATGCTATACTGCCAAATACTTTCAACATACTAACATTTGGTTTTCGATTCCACCAGGCCTCATAAGGCATTTTATTTCGAAATGCCTTTGTTGGAGAAATATTTAGGATATGTACTGTAGTGTTAACGGCTTCTGCCCAAAACTCGTTAGGCACCTGCTTTTCACTTAGCATGCTGCATGTCATTTTCACCATTGTACGATTTTTTCTTTCAGCCACTTCGTTCTGTTGTGGTGTCTTTCTTACTGTTAGTTGTCTGTGAATACCATGATCTTTGCAAAACAAACCAAACGCATCAAATAAAAATTTTCCTCTATTTGTGTGTAATATTTTTATAGTTTTCCTTCTTTCATTTTTCACAAGGAACTTAAATTCCTTAAATCTATCAAATGCATGGGATTTATGAGTAAGAAAGTACACCCAACTTATTCTAGTAAAATCGTTAGTAAGAAGCAAAAAACTATTTGCTATTGTTTAATGAAGGAGTTCTAATGAGCCCGCATATATCAGCATGAACTAATTTAAGAGGTTCATTAGCTCTTCATGCTTTCTCAACTGGGAATGATAATTGGTGTTGTTTACCATAAACATACCCTTCACATATCTCATTTGTACAATTAATGGTTGGCAAACCAACCACCATATTTTTCTGATGCAAGAGTTTCAAACCATTAAAATAAAGACGTCCATACCTCAAATGCCACAATTTAGATTGATCAGGACTATTTACCATAAAGGCACAATCATCTATCTTGATCATTTCAAGTGGGAACATTTTATTTTGAATCATATCAATTTTTACAAGAACTTTATCATTCTTATTTTTAATCTCACAGACGTCATTTTCAAATAAAAGAGTGTAGCCCTTTTTAACCAATTACCCTATACTCAATAAGTTCTGGGCCAAAACAGGAACATAATACACATCTTAAATGTATTGTTCATTACCTAATTGTGTCTTGATTGCAACTATTCCTCTGCCATTGACATCTACTTTATTGTTGTCCCCAAGCCACACATTCAACTTCACGGTCTCATCAATATTTTAAAAAAAGCTTCTATCACCGATCATATGATTATTGCAACCATTGTCTACAAACCACATTTCACTTTTGCAACTGTTAGTATTCATGCTTGTAAGAAACAAATTTTCATTTTCATCTGCAAAATTTGCTTGTTGCTTTGTCTTTTTAAAACATCGGGCTTCAATATGACCAAATTTCTTACTAAAATGACATTGTTTCCCTCTAAAGAACAGATTTTGATTACATTTTTTTATCCCATCATTCTTTTGAGAAGTATCATAAAACCTTCATCGACCTCTTCCACGAAAGGTTTCTCTAAAACCTCCTCGTCCTCGACCTCTACCTTCACCCCTTTGATCACACTGATTATTCTTTTCTTTTGAAATTTCAACTTTAGATTGAAAGGCTTGTTCCAACATTTTTTCTGAAGACCTGTTTATGCGATGCTCATGGGCTAAAAGAGACCCCATTAGTTCATCAATAGAATACATAGATAAATCTTTGGGCTCTTCAATTGCAGTAACAACATGATCAAATTTAGAAGGTATGCACCTTAAAACTTTTTCTACTACTTTTTGATCATCTAAAATTTCACAAAAAGTCTTCGTCTCTTTTACAATAATAAAAAGCCTAGAAAAGAAGGTTTGAATTGACTCACTGGTTTTCATAGAAAACATTTCAAACTGTCTTCTTAAAGTTTGAAGCTTAATCGTTGTGATCTTCTTATCACCATGAAACTTTTGCTTCAAGAGTTGCTAAGCTTTTGTTGACTTTGTAGCACCGACAATAGTTGAAAAAAATAGTTTCAGACATAACCTGTTGTAGTACTAATAATGCCTTTGCATTCCTCTTTCGGGCTTCTTTTACATCAATTTTTTATGCTGCCTTTGTTCCTTCAACATCTGCATAACCATTTCCAATCAATTCTCAGAGGTCTTGTGAGATAAAGAAGGTCTTCATCTTAATATTCCAGAATTCATAATTCTCACCATTAAAAATGGGCACTAATGATTGAGACAAGTTAAGAGAATTGAAATTATTTGTCATACGAACCTTACTAAAAAATTATCCTTCAAAAATTTTGAGTTTACAGGAACTCCTTGCTTCGGCAATGCTCCTACTGCATTTTTCTTGTAACGCCCAGTTTTGATTGCAACCTGGCTTTGATACCAAGAATTGAAGAAAATATAAAATAAAAGCAAAATACATATAAAATAGTAGCACAAAGAAAAATCTTATAATACAACCGTTGTAAAAGTAATACTTCAAAATTTACTATTCACGAACTTGTTTCTCTACCGACTAACTCAGAAAAGGACAACTATTTATGAGCAACACCTTTACATGAAAATAGGAAGTCTAAGTTTAAAAGTAGGAACACAACTCACGTACACTACTCTTTTGGGTTTTCTAGACTATCAAAACGCAAATCCCTACAAACTAGGACTCTACACTACGTAAGCTTCGAGTGCTCTTCAAGCTTCAATCGTGAGCATTGGATGCTCTTACCCATTATCTCCTACCTTGAGCACCAAGTTAATCGTGGGCATTGGATGCTTTTTTTCCACAACCTTGAACATTAACCAACATGCTCTTCTTCAGGCTGCTTATTACCGCCGACTGAGATGGTCAGAGCTTAAGTCACGCAAGCTTATTGTCGATGCTATCAACTGATTCTGTTCTTGGAAGAATTCTTAAGAGATTTTCAATCGGCAATAACCTGCATCGATTGATGTGGTGAAGTGTGCATTGCTGTTATTACGTTATATCGTTCATTGACTAGCAACTTTGGATACAAAAGATTTGGTTCCGTCTTGCAGTTTGTGCCACAGTTCTTTGAATTCTCGGAACATTAGGCCTTCAGAAACCATTAAACTATTATTCTGGAATGCCAATTGAAAGGCTCCAGTTTTCTATGGAATGATGTAGCTGATGTTCAATTTTGTCTTGAAGAGAATAAAAATTTATGAACCCAGAAATTTAGCCATGGCTGCTGCTTGTCATGAGTTGGCTCATTGCTTATCCATTCATGCTGTAATTGGTTCTTGATCCAGTAAGACCCTTGTTATCAGATTCAGGTCCTACTTAAGGAGGTAGAATCCATCAGTTTGTCGCACTGGTGATGCTGGGACTATCAGTCTAGTTCTTGGTTAGCTAGAATATTCTAGTGCAGGGAGTTTCCGAACCAACTTGGGTTTTATTTTATCCGAACCCAAAAACCATTTTATAACCAAAACCTGTTTCATGCCTAAAACAGTTTTATCCAACCCAATCTCTAACGGAACCACTCATGCCCAATTTGCCACATATCCATATACATAAACAGCATTAGCAATAGCAATTTCAAAGTAAGCTTACCGGTGCTTATAGGGTCAGCGTTTGATGATAAAGAAGGTGTGATTAAAATTCTGATTGGACTTAAAGGGTCTAATTAATATATAGAGCCTGGTAAAATTTCATATCAGACCTGAGCCCGATAGAACTTCAGATTAAGATCCACAATTTTTCAACATGAAATATATATATATATATATATATATATATATATATATTATTTTATTGGGTCTGGTTCATATAATTCTTATAGGACCCAAGTATTGTTTTTCATACAGTGGATTCGATTAAACCCAGACCTATACTCGGTACCATCACCTCAAATCAGATCCGAGGGCTGTACATAAGGGAAACCAATGGGACGTTGACACATCTGCGGATTTCACAATAGCATCCTCGCCCAACGTATTTTAAATCTTCGGGTTTTAATACTAGTGTCCTGCGATCTCTCCTCTTCGGGTGAAACCGGACTTGAACCAGATTTTTGGGTATGGTATCAGGTACGGACCCGAGTCTAATCGGGTTTATTATAAGAAAAATCATACCCGGATCTCATAAAAACTATATGAACTAGATTCGGACCATACCCGATAAAATAATATTTTTTTATCATCTTTACATTGAAAATTTGTGGATCTTAATCAAAACTCGGGTGGGGTCCCGAACTGGTATAAAATTTCACAAACTATACCTAGGTCCATGTATTAATGGGACCTTCAGGTCCCGACCCATGTCTTAATCAGGTCTTCTTATTTGTCAGTCCTAAATCTGTGCCACCAAATGGCAAAGACTGATCGAAATCTCTGTTGCTGCTCCCAATGTAGGCTCACGATCAGTCTAAAAAAGTGCAGAGATTAAGGTGTGTTTGGTTACTTGTCCAAGCCGGTCTCTTTGGGGGCATATGAATCTGTCTGTGGAAGACACCAAGCACGGGCCCCACGCTCATCTGCACACCCACGCAAATGCAGGATGCACAAATGCTGCTTTGATGCATCTCACGAATGTGGAAACAGCATCAGCCATTGTTCAGTTCCATGCCCCATTCCCTCCCCCGCAGAACTGTAACATATGGACAAGCAAAAAAAAAAAAAACAGTGCGTGGATAAGGGCGAGATAGTGTGTTCTTTCCTATTCACTAACAAGTTGAGACGTCTTGCAGTGTCTTGTCCATCATTGTCTATGTTTCAAATGCCCCTTGTCCTTGCATAAGTGGTGTGAGTTTTATGAAAACATTTTTTAAAACAATATTTTTAATCAAAATCAAGTGAAAGCCAGACACCAAAAATATAAAAACTGGTCGATCTCAGGAAACAGAAAACACTTTGTATTCAAGCATACAATTTAAACTATGCTTTATTGCCTTGAAAAATAAAAATAAAATTAATTAACTAAATAAACAAAAGAATGCAATCCCTGCAGAGAGCTTAAACAAATAATTAAAGTGCCTTATTACAAACCCAATTAAATTAAATAAAGGAAATCCTAATCTAAAAAGAAAGGAAAATGATATTCAGTGCTTGAGGCTTTTATAGTCTTGCGACTTGATTTGCTTTCCTGCAAAACACAGCAGTACGAATGAAACTAAACAAAAATTGATTAGGTAATGACAAAAATAAATTAGCAAGATCAAGAATTAAACTAACTAAAACAAACTAATAACATGAACTAACCTATGAACTACTTGTAATAACCTATCAATAAAAGACAAAATAACAAAACAACCTATCTAACTAAAACAACTTCAATCACCTCAACTAATGAATCAAACTCTTAAATAACCAACTAAAGTTTGCATCGAATGAATTGCTTGAAATAATTAAAATAAGCTAACTAATGCTGGAACTACCTAAACAATTACTAATGCTAAAGAACGTAACTAATTAAGGAATAATGAGAGCCTAAACAAACAACAATTGGGGAGAACTACAAGGAATAATGAAAGCATTGCAAATATGAAATAAACAAACATAACAATCAATAACTAAAGCAAACAATGACTAGTGAAATCAATGACCAGAACATATAACTAATGAAATAAATCATTCAACTCATATATTTTGCACCCCCAAAAATGTTAACTATAAACTATAGCTATGAAGTCAGCACGCAATGACTAAAAGAAAATGTTGAAACAACCAACTCAAACAATATAATATTACCTAATTATAATAAAAACAACTAAGTTAATTTCTAACTGACTACTATGCTACTGAATAAAACAAAACGCTGATGCAGCTGGAATCATAAAAACGTGATGAACAAAAACTATCAAAGATGTTGCTCTAAATAATAATAAAAAGATGTTGAACCTTCTCAACAAAAGAAAATGATGTATGCAAATCTAGAAACAACGTTAGTATTGAATAAAGAAAAAAACTGAAGCTGAATGAATACTAAGCAAAACACTGAAACTAAAGCCGATTGAGTAAAAAAAAATTAACATGCAATTTGACACAAGAAGACGCTGCACTATGCTTTCGATTTTTTCTTTTTCTTTTTAATTTAATAAACAATCTAACGAACTAAAACTAATCTAATATTTGATTAAGCTTAATGGCAAGTATTGAACAACAAATAAAACAAAGAAGCATAATATAATTTATGAACAATATAGATATATATATATTTATTTATTTATTAATTCGAAAAACTATGCTAAAACCATTGATTTACCTTAATCAAGATTATTCAAGGCTTAGATGAAGAAACCGGCTAAACTACTTAAAACAAAATCTATTTTTTTCTTTTTATTTTTCAGATGCATAACATGAATTAAACTATATTAATATGCAGATGATGCAATAATCTCATAAAACTACATGTGATGTTATGCTTTATGCGGTTCAAAACTAGATCTACGATGAAACGAGAGAGAAAGAAGCAAACCGTCGTGGATCACCACTGACTGATTGGATGAGAAGAGAAGGTGGCTAATTCCAGCTGAACACATGCCTCCCCGATGAAAAGAACGGTTGCCGAAGACAGATTGGATGAGAAGAGAAAAAGAAAAAGAAGAAGAAGAGAGGGGGAGAAATCGGCAACGATCGAAAACAAGGAAGAAAGAGAAGAGAGGGAGGGAGCAAAGGAGGGATTGAGGCTGGTGAAAAAAACATTTTTTCAGCCTTCAAAACCACTATTTATAATCCTTAATTAGGTTAAAATTTTGAAATTTCAAAAAAAGTCTGATAAATTTTTTTTTATTTCTAAAACAGGATCTCTTTCTGAAAAACGTATTTTTCAAAGGAATATTTTTTTAAAACTCATTCAAAATAATTAAGTAAGTCCTACTCTAACTAAATTATAATTAAAAAAAATTCTAAAACTAATAAAAATACTGAAAAGCACGGGACCAAATTGGAAAAATACAATTTTTCTCAAAAAATCAATTTTGAAGCAAATACTCAAAAATAACGATAAAGATGAGTTTTTTAATGTGATTTTATCATGGATCATGCATAAATAAAGATGAATAAAATGCAAAATATATGCATGATCAATAAGCAAGGATATAAGCCCAGTCATAAACACCAATTGCATTTCACAACCAGCAGATTAGGTGCAATACATTGCACACCTTGGGTGTGCCGCTGCACTTAACTGCCCTCTATATCTAGGGTACAACTTGGTGTAGCGACACATCTATATAGACAAAAGCGTTAGGTGATGCCTAGTCGGTGGACCCTTAAAAAGACTAATCAAAGACTAGGGGGACTAGTTGGTATCTTAATTAAAAAATATAAAAAAAATACAAATGAACCACTGTAATTAGTAACAAACATGCATGCAACATAAAATCATTCAACAATAAGCAAAAGATAAAAAAATATGTTGAACATTACAAAACTTACCCAAATATTAAAAATAATTGAATAAGCAAAACAAACAAATATCAATAAATGCCAAATAATTTAAAAATAACCTAAATTCTTAAAATAAAGTGTTAGAAAGGGAGAGAGAAGAGCAAAAGACGGATAAAGGAGGAGAGAAGAAGAAGAAGAGGAAGGAGAAGAGAGAAAGAGAGGAGAGAAGAAGAAGAAGAGAGAGAGAGAGAGAGAGAGAGAAAAGAAGAAGAAAAGGAAGAGGTGAAGGAAGAGGGAGAGAAGATGAAGAAGAAGAGGCGAAATAAGAAGAAGAAGATGAAGGGGGGAAAAGAAAGAGAGAGGAGAAGAAGAAAAGAGAGAAGGAGGAGGAGCAGAGGCTGAGGAAGGGGGAGAGAAGAAAGAAGAAGAGGTGGAGGAAGGGGCAAAGAAAGCATACCTAGAGGCAAAGGACAACGACAGTGGGCGAGGACGAGGACGATGGCGAGTCAGGCCTGCGAGGGAGACAGATAGAGAAGGGTTTATAACCCTCCTCCTGTTATTGTAAAAAAAAAGAAGTTATTGTTCTTGTGTCTGGCAAGGGCAGGTTAGGCACCTAGTCGACAAAAAAAGGTCTCAATTTAGGAAAACTAGGAAATTAACTGGTTCTTAATTTTTTTAATGCCTAGATTGACCAGGCGCCTAGTCGACGCCTTTGACTACATAGTGGCACATATAATGAGATAGAATCAGGTCAATGTATGCTCTAACGATAATATTTTTTGGATGCCATTGATCTGAAGATGAACTTGAGCTATCAATTTTAGAAGTGAAAGCGATAAG
This sequence comes from Nuphar pumila, assembly GCF_984573655.1. Classification (NCBI taxonomy): domain Eukaryota; kingdom Viridiplantae; phylum Streptophyta; class Magnoliopsida; order Nymphaeales; family Nymphaeaceae; genus Nuphar; species Nuphar pumila. Next base: position 182,268,448 of record NC_143249.1, on the reverse strand, counting down.
TATAGAAAGACTTACAAGCGAACCGAAAATCATCTTAGAAGGAAGAAGATAAGTGAACCGGAAATAACATAGGAATTGAATCGAAAGCGAACCAAGATTTGAAGGGGAAAGGAAAAGAAAAGTGAATAGGAATCAAACAAGAAGTGAAAATATATTTATATTTTTTTAATTTATTAAAATATAAATTTTATATTATCATTAACAAAATAAAACATAAGTAGATAATATTAAAGTTGATATATTAATCTCAAAATTGAATCATATATGCAGGTGCAACAATTTAACAAATACATCGTGTTGCAAGAATTTAGTAATTAATACATAAAAAAAACATAATTCATATTCCATATTCCATAATCTATATAATAAGAATTTAAGAACTACTAAAATAATAAAAACATTATTGCATTATTGGTAGTAAAAGTGTCAGTTATAAAAAACTAATAAATTTGATTAATAAGTATACCTTTCTAAAGAAATTAATCAAAAGACTTGTTATTTGAAGTTGTGATCTCTGCAAGATAAAAAAATCAATAAACTAAAATATTACATGAAGATATGGTTAAATTTTTAAATGCATAAAACAAATTATACATTTAAGCACTAAAAAATATAATTTAATTTCAAACATTTCAAAGTTTAACATATAAACTTTAAAGTTAACATAATTTACTACTTCACTTCAAAGTTCAAACCACCAAAATATTACAAGTTCATGACCAAAAAAGTTACTGCCAAACGGCTAAAGCAATATAAGAGTTTTCAAAGTCCAACACTCTAACTACATAATCAGAATAAGTAATTAAGAGTTTATTCCATAGTTAATATTCAATAACCTGTCATTTTTCTCCTCTCCTTCAAGTCAACAATAGATTTAGAGGAATTTTCTGCCTCTCCATGTCCTCCACACCCTCTATTCCTTTTACTTCTTCATTTCTTATAATCAATATGTTAAAAACTTAAAATGTTCAAAAATCTTAATTTGAGATATAAACAATACATATATAGAAGAAAGTAAAAATTTTAAAAAATACAATATATATAATGTATACCACGCCTAAGTTTGTTGCTAAAGAAATGATGAATCCAACATTGAGAACTGACGGACGCTCTTATATATTACTAGTCCTACCCCTAGCTCTATGTGACTATTGGAGGCAATGTAGCTCTTGATTATGCATCTTTGGCTTTGAAAATAGTGTTTGATTGTTATGCACTATCATTCAAGTCTCTCTAGTGCATATCCTTCAGTCTCAACGTATTTTCTTCTACAACATGGAGTTCTGGATTGATATCCCATTTTCAAGGTCCTTTATAACAAATTTTGCACATTTTTATGACAATATTATAAAATAAGAATGCTAACAAATAATCAATGATATATAAATATTTTGTAGGATATTAAAACAAAAGTATAAAACAGTTTAATTATACATGTCAATCAATTGAAATTGAATAGATAAACACCAAGGTATCAACACAATCTTAATTGATTCTATTTCTTTTAACTTTATTAATGTAGCTATAAATACACTCTTTTGATAGAATATATGCTAATAGGTTGAGATAAAACCTTAATGGTTAATGTTCTCAACTGAGGTGTATCACCATAATAAAAATACCACAAATTAAGGACTAACATGATATGATTTAATGCACCATTATTATTGCATTCTGTCTAAATCTTTCACTTCTCGATGCAAGAGCCATAAGTTATAACCAATAAACTGAAGAGACTTTTTCATTTCCACTAGATATAATATGGAGCATGAACATTGCAATATCTAAAATATCATTTTTTTTTCTACAGAAAAGAAAAAGATTGTTAAGGTACAACAAAAAATCCAAATGAAAGAATAAAATAATTAAATTATCAAACTTTTAACATTATCGAATTGATAAAATAAAATCTTTACTAAGATAAACTTGTTTGACTCCTCCCGGTATTAGGATCTTAAGATACTCTAGCTCATAATATTTTAGAGTAAGCATGTGGGCTAGACTATGGAAGCACATCTTTATTTTATCATATCTAGTTGAGACAATCATATAAATCCAATTATCCTTCTAGGTTGTCTTTGATCTCATTCAACATATTGTTCATGCCTTCATACACTTCACCAATTATATGGCTTTCTTGAACAGTAAAGTTGATCATTTTGTAGATGAATTTTGTAATCAATAATTCTAAACGAATAGAATCTCAATAATCTTTTGATAGAACAATATTTTTTGTCATAATAGCCTTCATTTTTCTAGTTTTATTAGTACATGACTGCTCCCACTCACTCTATCTATCTGATATGACAGTAAAGCTCTCCCTTACATCAAGCAAGCGCTTTAGAGTAATGTAATGTAAAACAAACTTTGTCTTTGTAATCTTTATTAACTTTAATTTTTTATTGCTTTTAAATATTGTTAATGCTTTCGAATGATTTGTTATATACTTTACAATTTCTTTACTCTACAAATATGTCTCTCCCAACTAAAGAAACTCACATGCCAAATTTTTGTACATCAAATTGAGGATGTGCATAACAAAAGGTAACCAAAAAATATACTTGTATGTTTGCCTTAATTCTTTACCAACTAACTTATAATTTATTGCATTGTCTCTAATCACTTGCACAACATTAGAAAGCCTCACTAGTTTAAGTGTGATCTTCAAAAACTCGACAATATTTGTAGTTAACTATTGCACACCAGAAAAATCACTCCCATATAAGAACATTGACCCAAACAATTAGATGATACTATATTTATCAAGTGTTTGTTCTTTATATTTATCCAACCATCTAAGACAATAAAAACTCTAAACTCCTCAAACTTTTTTCAAAATTTACTTAACTCTTTATAAATATACTTATTTTCATTATTAAGCAATGTTGTTCGAGTTTTTTCATACAATGAGAGTTTATGTCCAAACATTTTATTAACTGTTGATATAATCTCTTCTCAATATGGTGATCCAAGCATTGAAAGGAATACCATTTGCACATAAAAACCTAATAATTTTATGATCTACATCTTCTATTTCTACAACTTTAAATGTATCACGAATATCAATAGTACTCTCACTAGATGCAATAGAAGATGTAAGAGGAGTCATAAGCTTCCACTTTTCAAACTTGCCTCTTAATTTTTCTCATCAACTCTTTATTTTTTGCAATCGTAGGACAAATGATAATTCCAACACTATTTTTCTTTGGAGCTCTCATGAGAAATGCAAAAATTTGAGTATATGACCCATGATAAATAGCTTTACAGTGCTTGTACATAAACATTTCAGTTTTACTATGCTTGCCTTGCTCACTCTTCTTTTGTTTCTATACATGATGCTATAGTACTATTGTTATATGCATGTTAGATGATTATGTGTCATCTTCATAGTACTCATCTATGTCATATTCTTCTTCATCTTCCTCATCAAAACAATCTTTATCTCCTTTCTTCAACTCATATGAACAGTCTTGATCTTTATAACTTCTTTTATTCCCAACACCACTAGTAAAATCATGCTCTAAATTGCGAAGAAAATTATCCTCACTACCATAATTGTTGGGCTTATCGTTTGTAATAGTCATTAGTAAAGCAAAAAACAAGCAAATATACCTGCATCACAAAAGTATGTATACAATACATGCATCCGTCTAAAGTTCAGAAAGAATTAAGATGCAAGTGAAAGTGAAACTATATAACATGAGCACAACAAGATGGTAAATACCTTTGTGTGCATCGACCATAGCAATTTCACACAAAAGAAAAACCAACGCAAGCAAAGTAGCAAACTATATAAGATAATTAGTGATGAAATCCAATTGATGGTGAACCACACAAAGCAAACAAATATCTATGCATTTGTGTGAAGAAGCAACCACAAATCTAAAAATTAATCACATTTGCAACTATAAAGAGTTTTAACTTCTAAGCAATTATCTTAATTAAAAAAATTTGGTTGGATCATCGGCCTTAACATATATGCATCAATGATTCGATTCACAGTTTACATTGTATTCAAGAAATATTAGTGATATAAACAAATAATTTTTACATTTTTCTACTTCTACAAGGAAAAAAGCCGAAAACACACACACTACACACCAACACTACACACCAATTGACACCTTTAGCACATGTATCTCCAACATACTAAAAATATCGCATACAATAGAAGTATAGAACCCAATAATTTCAAAGTATCACCTAGTTTGAACGTTTCACAATATGTTATCAAGAATATCAGGAGATTTTCTTGATAATTGTCAAAAAAAAAACTTAGAATGGTAAAAACACAAAACATAAGTTAAAGTTAAACTAAAGAGAGAGAGAGAGAGAGGGGGGGGGGGATAAAAGTGAAAGAGAGTTAGAGCGAGAGGGAGAGAGAGTGTAACTAAGGACAACCATGGTCGCTAGAGATCGCTGAAGGCCGAGAATGAGAGAGAGAATTAAGATTTGGGAATGAAAACCACAAACCCTATTAGATTTAGGTTTTTTCATAAAAGTTTTATAATAACCATTTTTATTTTTATTTTTTTCCCGTGAAAAACAATTTATTAAGAGGTAAAATTGTTCTGAGTTCCAAAATATTAATAAACTTTATTCCCATCTCGAGCTTCCCATTGAAAAGGCGTGCTTCTCGGAGCGTTTCGAAAGATGCGAGATTTTCGGTGGCCTTCCCGGCAGTCAGGTGCAGTGGCACACCCATCTCGCATTGGTGTTGATTTGGGTGGGTCCTTCCGTCAGGTGCTGTGGGGGTCCACGCAAATGCTGCTGCTGGTGAATGGTGATTAGTCGCTGTGATATTGCTCATGACTTTGGTTTCCATCGCACGGAGAGAGAAGCCTCCGCTAGATTTGCTCGCTGCCCGCGCCCCTTTTTTCTTCTCCCCACGGTATGTGCAAAATGTCGGTGGTCAAGGAATTGATGGCTCCGATAAGCAACGTCGATCCCACATTAAATTAATGACATCCCGGAAGAGGGATATTTTTCTCTTTCTCCCAACCGCCCCCTCCCTCCCATGCATCGGCGTTTTCCCCCGTTCGGCTGCTCCTCAGAAACCCCTTATTCTCTTCCTTCCCATAAATCCCCCTTCTCCGAATTCCAGTTGAGCTGAAGCTGTCACACGGTACGAATTTCTTTTGATCCCATTCGTTAATATTGCCAATCCTTCTCATCCTTTCTGCTCCGTTTTTTTTCATTTCCGAGAATTCCGATTCCTTTTGGTGATTGATTGATATGTAACTACATATTGTTTAGTGGTTTTGTTCTTTTGTTTTTTCTTGGTGCTGTTTGTTATTTTTTTTTTTCGGTTTCCTTGTTCTATTATTGTGCTTTTGATCGCATTGGACGTGATGGCGAGGTTTGTTTCTTGAGTGCGTTTCATTGAGGTGACCTAATTTTTCTATTGTTGCCAAAATGGGAAATGGTAGAATTACTTGTGATTTGATGTAATCGAGGGCAACGAAACGGAATCAAATTTTCCTATTATTGGTTGCTATACGCCTACTCTTTTCTTCTCTTAGTCTTATTTTCTCTTTTGGTTTCTTGGTTCTACATGTGGTGATTTCCATTTATGGAAGTAGGCTATCTTTTGCAATTTGCGATGATTTGGTTCTCTGATTACGTTGGAGTGAGCGGACTAAATGTGGAAACTTGCTTGAGCTTTTGATATGGGGTTCAATTGTCTGATCAGAACCTGACATGGGTGTTTCTTTGGTTGTGATGTTATGGCTTGAATGATGGTGCCACGTTTTGGGAACGGTAGTCACCTTCTGGGTTGAGGGTGTTTATCTTGATCTTGGCTCTGTTTCTTTTATTCCATTCATTTATGGATTCTATAAGGTGGTTTATTTGATGGTTTTTGAGGTTTTTCAGTATAGATTTTCCTTCAATGTGTGTTTTTAATCATAGGATTTGGGTGTGTTTGACTTTGCCCTCGGTGTGACTGATTGTGTGACCAAGGATGCTACCACAGAGAGATTATTTGTCCCTTGTGTAGTTAAAATGATAGGAGACTATTTGAATTTAATCCAGTGAACTGACAGAACATGAAAATCCTGGTACAATCATAATAGTTTCAATTTTGTCATCTTTTTTTTTTTCAACATATGTTTTTATTGTGATTATAATGTGTGCACTAGTGATTTTATATTGGTTTGTGGTTGAAAATCTGTTTGTACACTATGCCAAGTTTCTTAGGTTCAAAAAGCATTTAGGGCGAATGCACTTACTTTTTGCCAAAGGTAATCTTGATTCACCCAATTCACATTGTTAAATATACCCAAAGTATTGGCAATATCAAATAACATCGCTACATTTTCAAATTACAAATTCAGTTTCTTTGTCAGAATGCTTAGATTATTTTGTATCTTAATTTCAATTATATTTTTCTAAGAGCCACATTCTGTATGTGTGTGTGTTGTCCGTACGTATAATTATGGTTAGAATTTTTGTGTTTCAATCTCAGCCAGTAGCACTTTATCATACTTGTTTCTTGTACATGGTTCCCTATGCCACACTTTGGACCTCGCATATGTTCTATGTTTGTCGTAGTTAGAACCGTCTACATCATTCTAGGAAGAACACCAGAGTATTAGGTTGTCTCCATTTTTTTCCCCAATGTCTTTCTCAAAGAAAATTTTCAGGTTGAGTGTCAGATATTCTCTCGTTGTTATATATTGATGCTGAATTCTGCGAGTTGCTTGGTACAAAACAACAACAACAACAACGCCTTCATCCCAAACAATTGGGGTCGGCGATATGAACCAAAAAGAAAATCATTTTGGGTCCTCCACATGAATGCGAGTTGCTTGGTGCAAGACTTTTTTTTTGTATTTGGGAACTTCCACCGAAGTGTTTTTTTTTTTTCACAGAATGAGGCTGTACCTAGTGATTGTGAGCCTGGCATTATGGCATATGTGCTTCTGGGGGTATATGATAATTTTACTTTACAGTGTGGCCCTACAGGGTCATTCTTATGCATCTACCAAGCATCAGCTATATTTCCTATGCAAGTTTAAAAATGTGTATTGGTCCTAGTTTTTTTTTATACGAGAGCATGCTATATTGATTGAGAATGACTGATTTCAAATTAAGTGGGATTTTGACAACATCATATTCCAATTTATAGGTGAATGTTTCTTTCTCCTTAGCTTCAATTGAAGCGGCTTTTTGTGAGGGTACAACATGACACATCAAATTCAAAGCACAGTTGGATCTTCCAGCTCTTTTTCTCAGAGCAGTCAACAAGAAACCGATGATGACCAAGTGATTGCTGCTGTTCTTTCAGAAGAATATGCGAAATTAGATGGTGCAGTTGCTAGGCGACTTTCACATTTGCAATCTATTCCTGTAAGATATGTTTGCATACTTTTTCTTCGTGCATCCATGTGCCTTTTTTTTTCCTTTTTGTTATATTGTGGTTTTGCTACCATTTAATGGAGTTCATTTTTTATTTTTGGTAACTTTTGTTGCAAATGCGAGTATTTCAATTTACATTCAACTATCATTGCAGCTTACATTTATATGATATTTATGATTAAGAATGCTGCATCCATGACTGTAATCAACTCCAAAGGCCATGGAAATTCTAAGATCTTTTTGGTGTCAGGCAATTATACAAACAGGTTTCACATAATGTTGCAAATTACAAAAAATCTTACAGTTAGATAACACTCTTTAGATACTGTAAAAATGTGTTTTGATAAAGATATATAGGTTAACTGCAAAGAATGTTAAAATATAAAACACTATTTAGATAACTGTAAAAACATGTTTTTCTAAATCTGATCTATTGGTTGACCTTCACATGTTAAGATGAGCTTGATCTTTTTCAATTCTTTTAGCATATTTTACTTCAATGCATAAGGCATCACAATAATTTAAATTTTATTTACAGCATGTTCCACGAATCAATTCATGTATCCCTAGCTACAATGATGCAACCTTGGATCACCACAGGCTACTTGAGAGGTATATCTTCTCTTTCTTAATTATTTAAACCTTGCAATCCTTAACAAATAAAATTGTAGCAGTGTCTGTGGCATTACTCATGCACGGATATATTTTTAGATAAGTCATTTTCAATTTGTCATATACGGACTAATATTAAAATAGTTAGTGGTCATTTTCATATATATATATATATATTTATTTTAAGATAGTTTCATTCGTTCCTTCAGTTTCACAGTTGGTATATAATCCTGAGTGCCATTGAGTGTGAAAATATTTCGAGGCATGATACTAGTGACAACTGTGTCAGACGGATGCTTCTTTTTTGCTTCCATAGTGTATCCAAGTATTATTTTTAATGGGAAAATCAAGAAATGTAACTAAAACAGCATACTTTAACGGTTTATGTATGACATTGGTGAGATCATATTTTCTGTAGTAGTCTTTCACTGGTTACAAACCAAGGGACTATGTTTGACTTCAATCATCAAAAAGCATTTGGAGTCAATTCAGTCACCCATTTCCCATGTCTGAATTTCCCTGCTATAGTTACCAAGTGACTTGCATATGGAGATAAGTTAATATGTTCTATTGGTTGACATAATTTTGTTTGTAAATGCAACGATTTTTATCAGTTAACAACTGAAAGGTTGGTAGACATGACAGTGTGCAAATGGAATGGAGTCAATTCAAGAAAAACCTGTTGTGGTTGGAAAACTCTTGTATGTCCATAAGTTTTTCTTGCTTTGGCTTTTGAAGAAAATGCCTACCATCAAGAATGATGCTAATGAGCAGAGGGGTAATAAATGCAACCAAAGACGGGGAAGAGGCAACCATCTAAATATGACAATGTACTGGATAATTCTGTGAGAAACAGACAGATGCATTGGTCTCTGAGGGGACATGAATTTGAGGTGTGAGCTGCATTAGAAATTCCTAATATAGAAAGAAATTAAGAAAGCTGTCTGGGTGGCATCTCTATTCTTATTAACAGGTGGACTGTTTGAATATATGAGTAGTCTACAATTGGGCAATGCTGTCTTTCTCATGGCCTTTCCTTTCTTTATTCCTTCTCTTTTTTTCATGCATTTGTGCAACTAAATTAATGTAATTATGATTTCCATCAGATGGCAGGGACCTCCCCAAATTTATTTTGTTTGTGGAGATGGTGGATCTTCTTTCCTTTTATCTTGTTACTTTTTTGTTTCTGTCAGATTCTAGAGGACTTTCTTTTTACAAGCAATTTATTTTTGTTTAGGCCGGCAATATTTTGTGTTATTTATTTTTCATGGACTTTCCAAAGGAAGTAAAAAAGATATAGAAACTCAGGTACTTGTGTGTTCACATGCATGCATGTTAGGCTTTCCATGGGAAACCAAGAGAAGAAAATTTTCTCTTGGTAAATTTTCCTGATGGGAGGATCAGATGTATTGTTCCAGCTGTATATTCAAAGCTTTGCTGCATGTCGCTTTGTGCTTATGTTTGCCTTAGTTTATAGTGCTACTATCTTATTTTCCAAATTTCATGAAATGAAATGTGGTTTGTGATGTTTGGATCCTTAAGATAGCACGACTCAACTCAACATTTGATTTGGGCTGTTATACTGGAGGTTGAATCTCTGATGTATTTCACAGATGAATGTGGAGGTGATATTGGTGGAGATATAAGTTGTTGAACATGCATGATGTGGAGTTGGACATAATTGGTTATTGGAAGTGCTGATATAGATGGTGGTGGGTGCCTGGTGTTACAGGTTTATATTTAAGCGCAATGATGGTGAGGGATGTGGGATATGGCATGGTTTTTGCAGTTGTGGTGTCAGCAACAATAGCAGGTGGCACAATGGTGGTTAAGGATCTGATAGGAGAAGATTAAGAAGATGTGCACACATTAAAGAGAAATAACTGGAGCCTGCTTTTCTCGATTGGCAATTCAAACAGACTCAAATAATTTTATGGCTTTATTACATCATGTTTTGAAAGATAACATTAGTTTTGTTGACAGTGACCAAATGCTCCATTATTTTCACATTAGTCAACTTTTCTAGAAAATTAATGTCATGTCTTTATTACGTCCAAATAATTTTGTTTTCCCTTTTCATTGTTGTGTTTTTTTATTGAATTATTTTTCTTGCTAGGTTAAATGCTTATGGCCTGTATGAGATCAAGGTTTCTGGGGATGGAAATTGTCAGGTTTGTGTACCATTTGTACATGAACCTTTCCTCTAGTGACAACCTTGTTTGAACTATGAACTGCAGAATTTGGTCCATATATTTGTGATCAGTTTCTTTTTCTTTCAGTTTCGAGCTCTGTCGGACCAAATGTTTAGGTCACCTGAGCATCACAAATATGTGCGGAAGGAGATAGTAAAGCAGGTATGTGATTGGGGCTTCTTCTGTGTGGACCATTTAGTACAGAGCCTACTCTCCTGCTTAACAGGTGTTCTTCTCCCATGTTAGGTGAGCCGAGCGGTTAGCTATATCAACCACATTCATTACACCTTTTGAAGGACACTGAGAAACTTATTCATGATTTCTTGATTCGCTTATGTTTGTTGTTTTGATTTAATCTTGTAGAATTTTGAGGATGTTTATGTCAGCAATACTTCTTTGGTCACTGTTTTCTTTTTCTCGCTTGATTGTGTCAAGAGTAACTGCTTAAACTTATTATTTTGTGTTGCATAAAGTTTTCTTTGGCTTTCAGCACAAGGGAGAAAAAAACTTGTGAAACAGAGATGTGTTATTAAATGAATCAATGTGTAAATAAAAGCTTGTCAAGTTTTTCTCTCAATGTTAACATTTTACTCTGGGTATATATATGGTGGAAGAGGAAGTTACTCTTTATTGTGTTCGATGTGGGTGTTTGTGTTTACAATTGCTTTTTCATTACAGCACCATTACCTGTCTCCTTACTTTTTCTTGTTCTCCATTTCTCTATCTTCCAGCTTAAGGAGTTCCACTCATTGTATGAAGGCTATGTCCCTATGAAGTACAAAACCTATTACAAGAAAATGGGCAAGTGTGTTTTTTTTCTCACAGCTGATTAATTATCCTGATTTTTTTTCTTTAAACTTTATTATGAATTTGAAACATATATGTTTCATTTGTTTTGCTGATGTTTTCTTGATCAATATATTGCATCCACCCAGATCTGGTGAATGGGGTGATCATGTAACTCTCCAGGCAGCAGCTGATAAGGTTGGTATGGTTATATCATAAAACCTTTTGCAGTCCAGGCAGGTCTCAGTTGGATTTTTCTCATAACTGCTAATGATTGTAGTTAATCAATGTCGAAATTCCAATTGGTGCTGAAACATTTTGCATGTGGCTTTTTATATTGCAGTTTGGAGCAAAAATTTGCCTGCTGACATCTTTCAGAGACACATGTTTTGTTGAAATTGTTCCACAACAGCAGGCTCCTCAACGTGGTAAGATATGACAGCACAACTGCATTAAACAGACTCTTTAGGGCACATGGAGCCAATCCTTTTGTATGTTTTTGTAGTTAGGGCAGTTTGATCTGTGTATGTTGCACTTGAATATGTTGAAGGATTGCTCATGAAATGAAATGGGGATCTTCGAAACACGAGCTTAGATTCACAAGGGCAAGTGTCAAAAATGACACTAAAGCATAACCCTTAAAAAGGGTATAATGGGAAACAAAATAAAAATAAAAATGTATTCTTTATTGATATGAAAAACCAATTGCTTAAGAAGCATTGGAATGAAATACAAGAGGGGTTGCACCCCTTTATATACACAGCTGAAAGAGGACTCAATAGAGTTGTTGGACTGTGTCAGTCCAACAGCTCTATTGCTAGTCAAATCTGGACAGGACTTGACTAGCAACAGTCATTCTAGTTCAAACTGAACTAGATGACATAAAGACAAAAAATAAAAATAAAGAAAAAAATTACAGAAGAGAAAGAAATGAAAAATGTATTTATATATATAATAATATAATATAATATAATAATAATAATAATTATTATTATTATTATTATTATATATATATACAGTTTTACATTTTAACACTCTCCCTCAAACTTACGGTACAATGAGTGAAAGTTTGTCTAAGAGAAAGTGAAATCGGGAGCAGCGAGAGGCTTTGTAAAGAAGTCTGCTAACTGATATTCTGAAGTGACATATGGCAGATTAATTATCCCGTGTAGATATTCCTCTCTGACGTAGTGACAATCAATTTCGATGTGTTTGGTGCGTTCGTGGAATGTTCTGTTACTGGCAATGTAGATAGCACTTTTGTTGTCACAACACATTTGTGAAGCTTTTGTTGCTTCAGCTCCCTTGTCAGCAAGCAGTCGTCGGAGTCAAACTACTTCCATGGTCGTGGTTGTCATGACTCTGTATTCAGCTTCGGTGGATGAGAGAGATACCTTCTGTTGCTTTTTACACCTCCACGAGATCAATGATTCACCTAAAAAAGACACAAAAGCCAATGGTTGAGTGTCTGTTATTGGGATCACCTCCCCAATCAGCATCAGTATATGCAATTAAATCAAGAGAAGAGGAGGAAGATAAGAAGTCTTCGTGAAAGAGAGGACTTGATGTATCTGATAATACGCATGACTGCTCCCATATGAACAGAAGTAGGAGCATGTTGAAATTGACTTGTTGTGTGAACAACATGTGCTATATCTGGTCTGGTAATGGATAGATAGGAAAGTGCCCCGATAAGCTGTCTGTAAGGAGTAGGGTCTGCAAGAAGTTCTCCATCATCAATCTTCATTTTAACATTAACAACTTCTAGAGTGTCAACTTTCTTATCATCAGTAATACCAGACCTGAAAACAATATCAAAAGCAAATTTAGTTTAAGATAATAAATATCGTTTAGGAGAATAAGCAACTTCAATGCCTAAAAAATATCTCAACAAGCCCAAATCTATCATTTTAAAATGAGATTTAAGAAGTGTTTTGATTGTTTCAACTCCCTGTTTATCGCTTCCAGTGATGATCATACCATCCACATAGAGAAGAAGCACAATGATCCCTGCATCAGAATTCTTAATAAACAAAGCAGTGTCAGTTAAACAGAATTGAAAACCAATATCAATCATAACACGACTAAACCTATCATACCAAGCTTTTGGTGTTTGTTTAAGTCCATAAAGAACTTTTTCTAAGCTAAGGACTTTACCCTTAGGAATACTTAGACCAGGAGGGGGTTCCATGTATATTTCTTCAACTAGCTTTCCATTTAAAAAAGCATTTTTGACATCCATTTGAAAAATAAACCATTTTTTGATAGAAGCTAAGGCAATTAAGGTTCGGACAATAGTCATACGAGTCACCGAAGCAAAGGTTTCTTTATAATCAATCTCATATTCTTGGGCATAACCTTTGGCTACTAAACGGGCTTTATATCTTTCAAGAGTACCATCACTCTTGGTTTTAATTTTATAAACCCATCGATATCCTATAGTTTTCTTCCCTGGAGGAAGATCTTGAATATTCCATGTAGAAGCATTTTCAAGTGCATCTAATTCAGCTTTCATGGCTTCTATCCATTTGATATCATTTTTTGCTTGAAAATATGTGGATGGTTCTTCATATGAGTGAATTAATACAATAACTGCCCTATATATGGGTAAGAAAGACTCGTATGATACAAACTTTCCTGGAGGCCTCGAGACTCGGGATGATTGTCTAGTTGGAATATTAGAATATTTTTCAAGTGCACATGGAGGATTAGACTCTTGTCGCCTGGAATATTGAATACTAGTATCTCTATGAACTTCTTCATTTTCAACATTAAGATCAATAATTCTTTGATCATCATCAAAGTTACAGTCAAGGTCATGTTCATCAGATGTTGATGTTAGATCTAGCAAAAAGGAGTACTCCTTTACGTCTTTTAATTTTCTAAAATCAAAGAAGCTCTCCTTTTCAAGAAAAGAAACATTTCTAGACACATATAGTTTATTATTTTTGAAGTCAAAACATTTATAACCTTTCTGGTTTTCAGCATATCCTAAAAAGGCACAGGGAATCGCACGAGGGGAAAGTTTATCATTTTTGTTAGTAAATATGAAACATTTGCACCCAAATATTCTTAGTCTAGAGTAGTCTAGAGAAATGTTCATAAGTTTTTCAATGGGAGTGATATTTTGTAACGAAGAAGATGACATCTTATTAATGAGATAGGTGGCAGTTAAGGCAACTTCTGCCCAAAAGTCTTTCGGGACTTGATTTATTATTAATAAAGTCCTAGTGGTTTCTATAATATGATGATGTTTTCGTTCTGCCAGTCCATTTTGTTGAGGTGTATAAGGACAAGATCTTTGATGTGTGATGCCATGCAATTTAAGATAATTTTGAAAATCTGTGGATAAAAACTCTCCCCCTGAATCTGTGCGAAAAAAAGTAATATCATTTTGAAACTTGTTTTTAACCATATTATGAAAAGTTTGAAAGTATGAAAATACTTCAGACTTATGTTTGAGAAAGTACATCCACGTATGTCGGGAGAAATCATCGACAAAAATAACATAGTAAACAAATCCTCCTTTAGAAATTACTGGTGCAAGACCCCAAACATCCGAGTGTATTAATTCAAGTGGTCTTGAAGAGAAAAAGGTTCTGTTTTGAAATGGTAATCTTTTCATTTTGCCGAGAATACAATCTTTACAATCAAATGATTCATAGTTACAAAATTTTCTTAGATTTGGAAAATGTTGGATTTTGGCTATATGTGGGTGACCAAGTCTCTTATGCCACAGTTCCAACTCTATTTTTTGAATATTATAACAAAAAGCTTTCTTCGGCAGCTCTGATTCTTAAAAAAGACAAAAAGTGCTCTGATTTATTCTAGGATGCAAGGTTTGGAATTTGTAAATGGTTTTTTTTTACATTAGTCTTTTCTCTACATTTATGCAAATATGTATTCTTGTTTTACCAGAAGAGAGATGAGATTTCTTACTTAAGAATGATTGTTGTATTGCTTACTTTTAAACATTTACAATTTCTTCTATAAATGTTTTCTTCTTCTTCTTTTTCTTACAAATTAAGATGAAGATTTACCCTGTCTTTATTTCTTCATTTGGACAAGAACAGATATTGTTGAACCATAACTGACCTTTTTTTCTACAGAAAATTTTCTAGTTGCAGTGCCTTTATCATTTTGAGACAGTGGGTGAAGAGGATGATGGTAGGTGGTGGGCGGAAATCATTTGTGGTGTATAGGGCTTGATTTCCCTTGGGTTGGGCACCAAGGTCCACATTTTTAGGGCATCAACTCTAAGAGAACTGGAAAGACATGGAGAGACCATGGACAGTTTTTTTTTTCTTTTGGGTTGTGCATTTGGGGGCATTTTTGTAGATGTTCTCTAATCGATCTCGAGGAGATGTTTGTACTAGAAGTACCCATTTTCTCTCAAGCCTTCATGACATGGCGGTAAGTTCAGTGCTGTAGTAGGATGCTATTTTGAGTATCCCATTTATCCCTATCAAGTCTGGTGTTCTTCCTCCAATCTGGATTTTCTTTTCTAGTTACATCTTATTAAGTACTCCAACAAACAATTCCGGCTACAATCTACCTGTTGAAATCACAGCTTTACAGGAATATGGGTCCAGTACCTTGCTTTTTCTTCGTCCTTGCTATAATTCCTCGACCTTTTCTCCTATCGCTCATATAATAGCTTTCCATCTTTGGCAGTCATCTTTCAGTGACAACCTTTGGTTTCCATCCTTAATTGACCTTGGATAGTTAATATTCCTTTCTTTTTTTTCCCTTCTCCTGTCTTCCCAGCTTCTAAATATTTCCTACACATTCCTTTGTATCTAATTCTGTAAAGTTGATTATGTGCTCTAATTGTATTTGCTACATGTTTGGGGCAATAATTAATTCCTGAATTAGATGTTCACTGTCTAGGGCATGTTATTTCCTTGAAACAGAAGAACCAACTATTATAAAGTTGATTGGTTTACGATATACATCTCCAATATTTTAAAGGGAAAATTGTAAGTAAAAAATGAGAAGGCCACGTTTTCCGTGTAGAAAAAGGAAAGATACCCCACTACTTTTGACACCAAATATCTTACTGCCATATAATGTGTGGTACAGCCTTGGTAGCAACCAAATATCTTACTGCCATATAATATGCCTATATTTTACATATTCCATGTACAAAGTACTTGAAAATCTTGATGAGCTACTGGCCCAAACATTTTGTCGTTATAGAATGTTGTCATTGTTCTCAAGCTTGTGATCCAGGAAATACATGATTGATTGGGTGTTTTGTTGCAGAGCTGTGGATGAGCTTTTGGTCTGAAGTACATTACAATTCTCTGTATGACATCCGAGGTTAGTCTAGGCTCCATACCTTTACTTTTCAGACTTACTAGAGGTTTTCTGAAATGCATCCTTTGTTTTCAGATCTTATGACACGACCGAAACCAAGAAGGAAACACTGGTTGTTCTAGCTGGTTCTGCTTACAAGCATAATTTTGTATACGAAAAATGGCTGTACATGCGCATATATGTTAATCGGGGGGCATTTTTTCTTCAACTCCTCTTCTTTCTTTGTCTTTCTCTTTTTTTTTATTTTTAACATGCATCTTCACTGGCAACACTGGGGTCCGCTCCTGATGGGTGATATATTATTTGCTTGTATTAAAACTAGTTTATTACCTGACCTGATTCAGTTGCATCTAAAGGAGGATTTATTATGTTATTGGCTGAGAAACCTGTCCCTTATTTTTTTAATGTTTGTTTTTGTAATGATGATTACATGATGCCTCCATTCGCTATGATGCACCCCACACCATCGATCTCATAATGCAGTTGTTATGGTCATTTCTTTTCAGTACACGTGGCTATTCTACCGAGAGGTATCGCTAAGCATTCAGAATTTCAATGAAGGTCTGAAATATGTTGCATATTTTTGTCACTTGTTTCATCATGTCGATTGAAATTCGGGCAAGAGTATCTGTAACTTCATTAGCTATAATATACCACACCATAAAAATAAAACCCCCACTAAAGTTGTTGCATCGTCCTTTTAAATATGCCTTACTATTCTACTGTGTGGTACAGCCTTGGTATTCGTTCTTCAATGAAGATTTGGAATTTCCAACTCTTGTACGGTGGTCTGGGTGCAGGGGAACTGAATTTCAAAGAATTGATCAAGGAAGCTCTTCCGACACTAGTACTGCCGCAGGCAGATTAACCATTCACCAAACATATGATGAGCAATAAGGCCACGTTTGGAAGTGGTAAAAATTTTCCTATAATATTTGAATATTATATCATATGAAAAGCATGGAATGCACACCTGTTAAAAAATTTCACAACCAAACATATGATGAGCAATAAGGCCACGTTTGGAAGTGGTGAAAATTTTCCTATAATATTTGAATATTATATCATATGAAAAGCATGGAATGCACACCTGTTAAAAAATTTCACAACCATTTCTCCACCTCCTGTGGAGAACTTTTTCATATGTACAGCTTGGTGAATCACACAAAAATATAAAAACTATGTTTTGGACTGCCTTTCCGATTTGGTGCAGAATTTTTCTTTTCTTTTCTAAAACAAGTTGTCCAGTAACCTATCCATGAAATGAGTGGTGGAGATCACATACAGAATTTGTTCAAACTACTGGATATCATCGATTGCTGGATCTCACTTCAATCTCCACATACAGATTTTGCCAAATGAGGGTGAGATAGATTGCAAAAAAAATGCCCCTTGTTCTTCTGCGGATCATAAATGACGCCCAAGATCTGATGAGGGTCCCGTTTTGTCGCTCTACTTTTAGGAACTACGTGGGACTACAGAGCCAATCGTTTGTATTGTGGTTCTTTTTTTACTCTTACAGCTAAGGAGGAGCTGTGGGGCTGTTATGGATGTTTTGCTCCAAACAATTACTTTTAGGTTGCACTTGTTGTTTCATTATGAGAACCAGTGTGACCTGGCCTACCATAATGAGTTCGGATCGAGTGCAATATGATTGCACAAAAAATTGTGCATTAAGCACTCCATCACCCTCCATCAGATCTTGGGTCCCACATCTGACAGGCCCTATCTCCAAGATGGAGGGTGATCAGGTGCTTAATGCACTAATATTGTGCAATCATATTGGACCTGATCTTTTCATTACCATAATGGTCTCCTACTGCTTCTCAAAAAATGATTTTCTGACATTTCAACCGCAGATCTCTCTGCTATGATGGCTAGCCACTAGCTGTAGTATCTCTCTTTTTCAATATTTAACAATCGTAGCATCTCAAATAGTGTGAAATTTTGATCTTCTTGGTATTTTACATGTCAATAATTTTTTGCACTTTTCAGCGAGGATGGTTGGTTTTGTCAATTCTTGAATCTCTCTTGGGTGCGTCTTTTTTGTAGAAAGAACAGGAGAACGTGTGTGTTTTTGGCTCTTTCCCCCATTCATGCACAAAGCATTTAATTAAAGTCCATGCTATGTGGCTTTGGTCTTTAAATTACGCATACACTATGTTTGAGGATGAGCCATGAGCTCATGGCCCTTCCCTTGGTTGTTCATGGCCCACAAAACGTTTCATCTTTTGTGTTCCGAGTCACAGCAGAGAGGGGTCGATCTCCCAACCGAACTAGGCACATTTGGTTCAAACTTCAGGCTCTAGTTGTGCAGAAATAAAAACAACTTGAGCTAATTGCCACTGCATGACCAAGACCAACTAGCCCGAGCTAGGGGTTGGCCGATCCGACTAGATACACATTAGACAGTGAAAAAACTGCATCCAATTCAATGCAGAAGGGCCAAGTCTGCTGCAACCTATCCGAACTGGTTCATAGTAGACCATGACCAAATTGGTTCCGATTCAACATGCATTATCGGGGTCAACTCCAGCAGACCGAGTACATGACTTGTGGGGAGTTTATCGACCCGTCCACCTTCTGACCAATAATGTGCAGTAGGTGCATGTGCTTCTGCTTGGCACGTGTCCTGCTCTTGATGGAGTATACAGAAGAGCACAACCTGTCATAGTAAAAACCTTGAGATTTCCTGACATAACATTTATAGAGAAACCCAACCTAGAACCAGATGATAGTCGGACCAAATTCACTGGGTGGTGTGAAGAATAATCTTGGCCCAAGATATAAAATGAGACGTCTTATCGAATAAAAATAAGAGGCGTAGGACTGATGTTCTAATGGCTCGTGGTTTACCGATGAAGAAACTTGCATTGTTCTAATGGCTCGTGGTTTACGGATGATGAATAAAGATAAAAAAGAAGTCTTCATCCTTGCAATTCATGACGGTGACCCTGGTCAATCCTTAGCCCCACAGGCTGCCCAGACACCTCACATAGTCCAGATAAGTCCCTACGGATGCCTAAATAATGAGTAATCAGCAACCAGAAAGCATCATAGTAAAATGTTTTTTTCTGCATTCTGGGGGGAGAAAAAGATAATCAAGAATTAATAAACCCCAACTAAATATTTTTCATTTGCCTACAAAAGGGCCTCCTCCTCTCATCACCTCAAAGGCATTCTAGTCTTCAGGGGATCAAAGCATCCCGTGGGTGGTACTAAGGCCTTCATCCTTGTTTCTTTTCTTCCTCTCTTCATTGGCTTCTTTCCTTTTTCTTCAGCTCTCATTAATGTGTGCGTCCAACCTTTTGTTTCTGTGACCAGGTTTGGCGAAATGAAGCTAGAAATGGCATCTTTTCTCACTGTCATGTTCTTGGGCTTCTTCATTCTCCCTTCTGTCACCAAGGCATTCGTTACTAGGAGGCCTATTGATGTGCCATTTCAGAAAAATTATGTGCCAACTTGGGCACAGGACCATATCAAGTACATCAATGGCGGTTCTGAAGTGCAACTCTTGTTAGACAAGTACACAGGTGAAAAACAAAAATAGAACTTCACTACATGAAAAGAAACAAAATGAACTTCAAATCCATCAACTATATTATGCATTGGTATTTACTGGTATTTTCCTTTCTTTTTTTTCTTTTAACAACAGGTACTGGTTTCCAGTCTAGGGGCTCATACTTATTCGGCCACTTCAGTATGCAAATTAAGTTGGTCCCTGGGGACTCAGCAGGAACAGTCACTGCGTTCTATGTGAGTGAGGAATCTTTCATATCCTGGTCCTCTCAAACTTTACATCATTATTTTTACCTGTGGAATGTTGATGCCTGTATATATATGCGTGCCTCGTGTAGCTCTCTTCTCAAAACTCAGAGCACGATGAGATAGACTTTGAGTTCTTGGGCAACAGGACCAATCAACCATACATATTACAGACCAATGTCTTCACTGGTGGCAAGGGAGATAGGGAGCAGAGAATCTATCTCTGGTTTGATCCCACAAAAGACTATCACTCATACTCTGTTCTATGGAACACTTATCAGATAGTGTATGTTTTTTTCATTCAAAAAACCATATTCTCTAAGACCTCCTGTTCCATTGTATTGTTTGTTTGTTTGTTTGAAGGCAGTGAATGATCTGCGATATTCTATGAATCAGTTTTTTTGTAGATGATGTACCCATCAGAATATTCAAGAACTGCAAGGACCTAGGAGTGAGGTTCCCCTTCAACCAACCAATGAAAATATACTCTAGCCTCTGGAATGCAGATGATTGGGCAACAAGAGGTGGGTTGGAGAAAACAGATTGGAGCAAAGCACCATTTGTGGCATCCTATAGGAGCTTCCACATTGATGGCTGTGAGGCATCTGTAAATGAGAAGGTTTGTGCTACACAGGGCATGAGGTGGTGGGACCAGAAAGAGTTTCAGGATCTCGATGGCCTGCAGTACAGAAAGCTAAGTTGGGTCAGACAGACACACACCATCTATAATTACTGTACAGATAGGGTCAGGATTCCCACAATGCCAGCTGAGTGTGCCATAGATAAAGATGTCTAAGCATGCAATTCCTCATTCAAGACGTCCCTTGCCTGATATATGTACCGTTGTTTTTTGGGACTTTTAATGTGTTTTGTTGTAGTATGAATGGTAGGTGGTTGTGGTTCACAGGCTTTGGTTGGCTCTTGGGTCGGGGGAAACTGTGTTGTTGTGTTTTAATAATGAAATAGCATGTGGTTATCTTATTCATGTGTTAATTTATGCTCCAAGCCCTGCATGTTCTTCATGAACTATGTTATAATGTGTACACAGATGAGATGGCCCTCAATTCCAATTTTCAAATAATTCAATGGACTTTACAAAACAAAATCTTGGACGAGAGGTTGGGACGGTACTTTGTAATAAAGTTGATGATGATGTCACACAAATATGAGATTTTCGGTGTTAAATGAGATACTGATAGTTGCGGACAAGAGCTTCACTCATCCCATGGAAGGGAGTCACCAAGTTGAAAGGATGTCATGAATTTGACACTAATGGGGGTGTTTGTCCTTTACTGTGAGGCTCAAGTTGGGTGTACTTTCTTTTTCTTGTGGTCAAGAAGGGCATGGGCTTTTATGCTCTCTTGGAATCAAGTGGTTTTCTATAGATATCAAAAGAATGAGATATTGATAGTTTACAATTTATAATAATAACGATTTGTTTGCTGATTTTATTTGAAGGGTGGTGAAATTACCTCTTTGATCTTGAAGTACTTTTGGAACTTGGAAGAAAAGCACGTTTTGACAAACGGGATTTTCAGGATACTGTGATGTATTTAAGCGTGCAGCTGTAAAAATGCATGGGGGGGTCTCTGGTGTGACTGAGCGCGTGTTTTGGGGGCAAGGACTGGATAGACTCGTGAACTCGTACGGGCACTCTGACATGAAAAGGATGGCTTCTTGGCTACAACCAGTCGTCTTTTCCTCACCGACAAGACAAGTTCACCGATAAAAGCATTGACATGTCGGTCTGATTGAACTTTGAAGAGTAAAGCTGTGATCTTGAGCATCAAAGAGTGCGTTTCAGGCCAGTTCGTCAGAGGTCACCCCGATGCCGAACTGCATCCAATATACGATGGTTGCACTCTCCATCCGTGTTTTTTTCTTTCAGAGCCATTGATGTCTTAAATGAACGGCATCTAAAGTTTGCAAAATGAAGGGTTGAAAACATAGAGTGCAACCATCGTGTTTGTGTTTTGGATGGCCATTCATGACATGGATGAACGGCGTCATGGCAACCCTCCGGCGGATTGCTGTCAAGAGGTCGCTCTAGAGCCACCTGATATGCAGTCAGCAGACCCTGGTTCTGCTATCCTAGTGCCGGGGGGTAAAAGTAAATGAGCGCTCAGCTCCTTTACCACTGGACCCAGCTCGGGCTTGAGCTCAGGCTAGGGCCAGAGGCCAAGCCAAGAGAGCCGTACGCGAGTTGAAAAAACGCTGACAACACTAGGTTTAGAACCTCCAACCTTATATGCACCACAACCATATCTACTGACCACCAACCCAAGTGACCATTCTGTGACATATTTCTTATCTACATTATGTATGTTTTTTTGCCAATTGGTCTCCACCCAATGCCAATGGGTGATTTGCAAAATAGTCCATGCCTTATGCCATTTTGCAACCAATTTAAAAAAAAAAAAACTTATTATTTATAGTCTTTGTATGAGCCAAACAGAGACGAACACCTATTCTTCATACTCAGCTCATCTACACTATACGAGCCACTCTCCACTCGTCTCACCGAGCTCATCATACAAACATGAACGAGCTTAGGGCGAGCCGAACCGAGGGGCGAGCTGCTTGGTTCGCTTCCCATCTCTACTGCTATCGTTGCCAGGTTACGGCTTGACCCAAAAAATAAAGCAACTAATTTGCCAATATATTTTAAATTATGAAAAAAATGCCAACTTATCTCCTATTATTAGATTCCTGCCTTTTTAAATAAAAATATCCGTTTAAATTATGAGATTATTTTTGTTTGCCTTTTGTTGATAAGTATGGAGGAATTTTCATCAATTTCTTTGACTAAACGATTGTTTAAGGACAGGCGTGTCTTTGAAACAAAAATGAAAAGAAGGGATGGTTAAATGTAAGCTGAGCAACTTTTTATAAGTAGGCCGCTTCATTTTTTATTATATTGGTAATCTGAGACATAATTGAGTAACTTTGTTCGCTACTGCAAATTCACACTAATGTAACTCTCATGCACCATAAACAAGTTGTGCCGAACTTTATTCATCACCGGCAGCGCACGTGTGTATTGTGCGATGGGCCTATGGTAGCATGCCCATTGCTAAGTAGAAGTCTATGCCTTGGCTATGGCATGTCGTGGCGGCACGAGACAACGGTACATTGCTTGTTAGCAGCTCAACAAGCAACCTTAAGTGTGTACAACAAATCTCAAATGCATCTGTTCATCTCCAAGCTCTGTGTCACAGGGATCTCTCTGGCCACCCCCGGCCATGTGCCATGCTTCAGAGTTGTTACGCTACTCGCAGCTCCTCTTAACTTCAAGCCTGCAAACAGAAGTCTTTTATACATAATTCATGTGCTATGGCCGAATATTCTTTTACTCAATTATAGATGGAGAACACGTCTGTGAAGTCAAAACACTGAAATGGGCAATTTCATTCGGAGGTGTCACGCCAATGCCCACACGAGCCTGCCCGAACTTCAAAACCGTGCATTTTTATGCACGTTGAGAATTACCGAGCCAAGATCAAAATCTCGCTAACACATTCATATATGAGAAAAACCCTAGTACGATCATTTCGGTGAAATATGATGTCTATGTTCGAGAATTCTATTAAGAACAAAAGTAGTGTGTTTCCAAGGAATATTAGGGTTCTTCCTATTTAAAGAGAATTCTATTAAGAACAAAAGTAGTGTGCTCATAACACATATATACATGAGACTTTTCTCTTGACTTGTATTGGTACAATATCTCATGAGCAACACATTAAAGTGCACGGAGGTGCTCACGAGTATGCAAATTCTTCATGGGCATCAGCAGGCATGCACTGGACCTGCTATTGTTGTTTGCCTTGCTGCACAACCTCGCACCCTTGTGAGGGGCTCGACGAGTGCATATCGATCGACGGTAATTCCTCTTGGCTAGGGAGCTTCACTACGTCAAATTTGCAACTAAATTAGGTTGTGGGCCAAAAGGTCTTCTCCATCGCAATAGGGGGTTACCTGTGGGGCCCGCTAGTGCTCTGTGGGGCAACGATGAGAAAAGGATTCTGGTGCAAGGGCGCACGCAGGTGCATGCAGGCGCAGAGGTGAACGCGTGTTATGTCTTCTACAAGTTCTATATATTAGACTCTTGCTCAGATGTTATTCGTGTCTTCTGATAGTTCTGTCAGAGAAAAAGTGTGGTAATATCTAGTGCTTATTAGAGGTGATATATTGAAACAAATTTGCCTATGCACTTAGCTCAGGCCGAATTATCAGTGCAGTGAGCAAATGCTCAGTGACACTAGAGACATGCGTAGGATGATCCGTTCCTCATGCAGATGATGCTGCGACAGGCCTGCCCTAGCAATCGGTGACCTCGCAAGGCTCCTGTAAGGCAATCTGAATTCTCCCTGCATGTTCCGTCGTATAGCATGAAGATAACAGTCTACACTTAGGGATATAGAAAAGTTTGAGTAAATGCACTCAGCTGAGGAATGTTGAACGATGAAGAAGAGCTCGGATGTAGCTCTTAGATTCGTCGAAGGCAAGTCTTCACTCGGATGACTTGAACGATCTTTGCAGCGACTCTGGTAAAGTGCCAAAGTGTCTTCAAAGATCAGATCTGCAATTCCACAGTGAAAATGAAAAAAACGAAGATGAAAGTGAAATCTTCTTTAGAAATTCGAAAATCTCTTGAGAAGCTGAATCCTCTTTAAGAGGTCGATCTCCAACTGTAGGAGCCCAAAAGAAATTTTATTTCATTCTCAACTTCCAGATTACAAGATATGATCAAATTTACAAAACCTCCCCTATTTATAGGGTTGACCCACACTTTGCGCCAATGCCTTGGGTGGCCCACAATTCAAAACACGCTGCCGATGCTCCAATCCTTGCTGTCGAATCCACTCTGCCCTGTTGTTGCCGTTGTTTGCTCAACTGCCACTGATCTTGCCATTGTTGGTCAACTGCGCTTACCCGACTCGGCTGGCCCTCCTTGTAGTGTGTGCTCGGCTAGTCTCACCAACCTCAAAATTTTGAGTTTCACTTGGGTTCGCATCACACGTGCATCCACTAGCGTCTAGCCAGAAAGTCGCAGGCAGCTACTACTTTATATATATAGTCATAAAAACTTTCCACTAAAAATCATGTCAAACCTACACACTAAAACCTAGATTCACCTGTGATCAAAAGCACCACTTCACACAGCTTCATCAAAGAGTCTGTTGGTTGACTAGACGAGCGCCCAAAGGTTCTGGACTCACGGTGCAGTAGGGATGCCGACGATGGTTGGCGTATCACTATAGGTTTTTGAAAGATTCCAAAAAGCGATGATAAAGTCTGCCAAAAAACCAAATCTCTATAAGTATGCAGGCTCAAGTACATTAAAATGGGTTGCATCCCCAAGTATCTCTGATCATTGATCCGAGACCACCTTTGGAAAGATCTTGACGTGTACTATGACAAAAAGAACTTAGCTCGCCCAGATTCTGCAAGAATTGGCCGGAATCTTCACCGAAAGTTGCAACTGCACCACTAGTGGGTAGGTTTGACAGTTTTTAGTGGGTAGGTTTTCATATCTCTCTCTCTCTCTCTCTCTCTCTCTCTCTCTCTATATATATATATATATATATATATATATATAGTAATGATAGGGTGCTCGTGGAGTACCTACTTCCACCTAATAGAAGATCTAAAATTTCAAAATTTGAGTGCATTTTTCATTGATCAAATCCTATAGATATAGATATGGTCTACAATCATTATTTAGTAGAAAACAAGTTTTGGATCATGTGATTATGGCATACATGCAGGTTTTTAAGATCTTCAAAAATCAACGGCTCACAATGTACCAAAAATTTATAACTTAAAAAAACCTATTTTGATGTCCAAAAAACATGATCCGAAACATGATTCCTATCAAATTAACTGTGTTAAGTACATCTATAATGTCTGATTGAGAAGATGAACATACAACTATGATTTGTAATAGGCGGGAGTGGGTTATAAATATATATATATATGCAGACTCATATGTGCGTGTGTTCTAAAACACGGTGGTGGTAGACACTCATCTTTGAATGAATCTAACGACCAAATGTCAGATCTAACTGTAACAATGTGTTTATTTTTTTTGTCATCTAAGTAGTTTTGATAATCTCCTATGCATCCAAAGATTCAATTTTAAGATAGTGAAAATTCAACTGCTCTGCTCACAATTTATGAAAATGAGGATAATTTGAAAACGACTCAAGAGTGCACATCATAAGTTATGTTGAACTATCACACCTTATATATAGATAAAGAGTGTGGCACCATGAGTTATAAATTATATCGTTTATTTTATTTAGGTGAGCTGATGGATAACTCCCACGGGATTGGAAGCCAAGACTCTTTGCTTACGATGGTGTGACCCAACCATCCATATATATCATTCAACCGTGTCATAGCACAATATCCTTTTTTTTTAATCAATAATTGGATAAATTTTATATTCAATTTGGTATGAAAAATACTAAAAAAAAAACTCTTTTTCTTCTTACCATTGCCATAATAGCCCATGCTATCTACCCTGAAAAACAAGACGAGCAGCTTGCCAGGCTCATCTTGTGAGAAGCTCGGCTCAACTCGGAAATTGAGCTTGACAAGACGAGCTACGAGCCAGCTTGTTTAAGTAAATAAGCCGAGCATGAATATGGCAAGCTCGGCATGTGTAGGCTTGTTATGCAAACTATATATTTATATATTATATAAATAACATGCACATTATATATGTTTTATGCATGCATTTTATATTTTATATATTATTAAGCCTTAGAAACACTTAAAAAAACAAAAAAAAGATTAAAAAACTAAGTCAGCTCATGATCGGCTCATAACGAGCTTGGGCTCGGCTAGGCTCATGACAAGCTCACGAGCCAAGCCCAAGCAAGGGTGTATCCTTAACGAACTGAGCCCAAACAGCCTAAACTCAGCTCGTTCGGCTCATTTACTAGCCTTATTCGTATCTAGCTAATCCAACATCTGATTGCATCAAAAAACGCTGGTGTATCACAAATGTGGTGCACTCAAGGAGTGCACAAAAACGATTTCTGCATGAATACTAATTTGTGGTTAATGGCGCTCTTGTCATGCTGATTAATGGGGATTAAACATGAAACTTAAGGGGCCCATTGTTGGACCACTTGAACAAAAGCTCTTTAGACACTCACATGGAGACAACTGGTTCTAGACTTCTCCATAATAGAGCTTTTATGTAAACAGAAATTTGAAAAAAAAAAAACTGCCCTTGTCATGGCCGCCAGTGGGCTCCCACATTTTTCATCAAATGAAGGCCACCTTAGGCGTGCTTTTACATCAATGTGACATCAAGCAACAGCTGGAAATGGATTGACGTGAAGATTCACGATTGACAGAATGTAGGTTTGCATGATCTTTAGGGGTATGTGACGTGTAATTATCATAGGTGCTCTATTGAGAAAATAGAGAGCAAAATAAGCATAGGTGAGGCTCATTCTTCCAAAACCCTGCGTCACATTGACCAGATCAGCATTGAAACAAGGCCCTAGGCCTTAGGCCCATTAAACCAATTGAGAACACCATAGTAAAAGGAAACCTAACCCAACTGGCTGCACCTAAGTATTTAACCCAAGACTGGCCTTCGAGGCCCACGGCCAAAAGGCATTTGACCCAAAATTTACAAAAGAAAATTTTTTGGCATGCTTTCGTTGAACCTATGGCTTCAGTTCTGGACATTGATCTTTGAAATTTGAGGTTCCATGTTCATCGTAAGAGGTACATGACCCTCGTCATGAAGCGTACCCTTGAGTCCTGCCTCCCCATGGCATGGACACTTTTAAGCTCGATGGCAATGAGTCCAAGTGTTTCTCTCGTTCTACTGCTACCATCCATCCAAATTTAAGATTTTCTAATAGAAAAGACTCTGCAGATACATGTTTTGTTGTCTATAACACAAGTCTAATAGATTGATCTTACGAGTCTTGTACTAACACCTTTGGCACGAGCAACACCTTATTGCATGAGCTGACGACAGCCATGCACCACCTGTGTCCCGTTCTAAGCTGCTTGATGACATGAATCATGAGGGTCGATTGCATGAGCAGGTGATCATGTGCCTTGAATTTGCTCATTTCGTTAAACCGGATCATACCATTCACAATACTCCCCAAATTCTCTGACGCTTCTTTATAACTGTAGTACAGCAATGAATCAAAAGGTACTGTGTTGTATATAATTGCTATTATTTTAGTTTTGAACAACTGATCTACTAGTATGGTATTTAGCCACTAGTATATCCTATACCTGTTAGAATTGTTGTGTCTACTAGTTTTTATTTATTATACAACGTGCATATCTTCATTTTCTTTAACCTGTCACTTGTTCTTACAGCAGCAGCAGCAACAACAGGAACAATATTTTATCCACTTGGTTCTCAAGGGATGAGTAAGATTTTTGTCCATCTTTCATAAATGCTATATCCATGAAAACTACAACTCACTTCCTCCAGCCTTGCACGTTGCCCTATAGAGTCCTAACACCTCATCTTGCCTCAAACTTATTGCCAAAATCAATGAAGCCCATGAAACGTGGGCTCCATCATTGCCCTTGGTTATTAAAGAAGGGTCATGGTCCAATTGCCCATATGCTTAAGTTATGAGATTTATCCCATCCAAGACTCCGAGGAGCATGAAGCCCCTCCTTTGTCTTTCTTCCTTTGCTGAGAAAGAAAAGAAGAGAGCAGCTCTACCATTCCCTAGCACAGTAACACCCTGCTTTTAAGAAGGGATGCGATTTAAGGCACTTAGGGGAGAGGGTGGTGTATGTTCGCCCCAGATGATTCACTGAATCCCACGGCTGTGTTCGGGGGTCTAAATGAGCACCACGTATACAAGCACATGGGGCTCGTATTCCTGTGTATGTTGACATCACTTAGCATTGGAGTGTGGTGCGGTTGCAAAGACTTAAGTACCATTTCTTGCTATTCTTCTCATAAAGCGATGGTTTGAGAAAATGACAAACATGCCCTTCATTCAAAAAAGAAAAAACAAACAGTTCAAAAAAAGGACAAACATGTCCTCCATTCAGAAACTCAAGGATGATGTTGACTCAAAGTCTACCCAGCGAAACGAACCTTAATCGTTTGAGAAAATGACAAAAATGCCCTTCATTCAAAAAAGAAAAAACAAACAGTCTAAAAAAAGGACAAACATGTCCTTCATCCAGAAAGTCAAGGATGATGTTGACTCTTCAAAGTCTACCCAGCGAAACGAACCTTAATCGTTTCGTCGATGGTAATTCGGCGAAACGATGGTGAGCCGACGATCCGATGGTCATCCGACGAAACAAACCTGAGCCATCAAAAATGTTCGTTTGAACTTTTCATCGCCATCTTCTTCTTCTTCCTTCTCCGTAAAACACTGTAAAACCCTCTCTCTCTCTAGAGAAGAAATCAAGGGAAGTAAAGAGTTCCCCCTGGAGAAGGCCATGAATATCAACTCTTTCACACTATCTCCCTTCTCTCTCTACTTTTGTGCCTGATTTAGAGTTTTTGCCCTTACAGAATGGGGGGTCCGAGGCTCCCAGACCAAATTTTTTTTGGGCCTTCCAACAACGATTTGTAGTATTATCGGGCTTTCCTACAACAATTTGTAGTATTTTCGGGTCTCCAACAAAACGCTATAGTGATTTGCGGAAGACACTACAAATCGCTATAGCGATTTGTGGAAGACACTACAAATCGCTATAACGATTTGTAGTGTCTTCCGTAAATCGCTATACCAATTTGCGATTTGTAGTGTCTTTCGCAAATCGCTATAGCGATTTGTAGTAGCGATTTGTAGTGTCTTTTGCAAATCACTATAGCGATTTGTAGTGTTATTCAGTAAGCAAATCATTGTAAATCGCTACCCGAATTAGGACCAACTTGTCGGGGTCATATCTCCCTAACCGGAGGTCATATTCCAAATCCGTAAAAGGTGGTGTCTTTATTATTGAGTCTAGTTTATTTTTGTAAATTTTCAGCGATTTCTATTGTCATTTCATTCCTTATTTTAACTAAAAACCAAACCCCTATTATTTTATGTTATTTGAGTTGCACAACACCATTCTCGCTTGACATCCACATCTTGATTCTGGCATGCTCCTTGTTGGATTTTCCATTGATTTCTTCCAACCTTGCTTGGAACAAAAATATGTCTTTCTCACCACGATACCCTGTGCATTTTTTGACCACGACACCTGGGACCCGTGCCGGGGGGAGCCTCCGGACCCCCTTCTATAAGGGCAAAAACTTTAAATCAGGTTCCACAACGAATCAAGTTGAACGATGCTACTCACGCTGGGAGGAGCCCCCAAACCCTCCTCCTATAAGGGCAAAAACTCTAAATCAAGCTCCACAATGAATCAAGTTGAACGATGCTATCCACGCTGAGAGGAGCCCCCAAACCCTCCTCCTATAAGGGCAAAAACTCTGAATCAGACTCCACAACTCATCAAGTTGAATGATGCTACCCACGCTGAGAGGAGCCCTCAGACCCCCCTTTCTGTAAGGGTAAAAACTCTGAATCAGACTCCACAACTCTTCAAGTTGAATGATGCTACCCACGTTGGGAGGAGCCCCCAGACCCCTCTCCTGTAAGGGTAAAAACTCTGAATCAGGATCTACAACCCATTTTGTTGAATGATGCTACCCACGCTGGGAGGAGCCCCCAAACCCTCCTCCTGTAAGGGTAAAAACTCTGAATCAGGTTCCATAACAGTCAATGTGCAGGTCAGTCGGTGCTTGATGGAGCAATGTAGGATCTTCTGCTGGATGTGCACAGAAGCAGAAAGAGAAGGGGGAGAGAGAGTGTGAGAGGGTTGATGTTCATGGTCTCCTCCAGGGGAGATTTCTTTCTTGGATAATCCTACAGTGCAGAGACTGGGTCTTAAATAATCATCTTCATGGCACTTAAGTCTTTACAACCACTCTTTTTCAAGAATCGTCATTTTTTTTTGCACCAATGGAGGAGAGGGTACTTAAGTCTTTGCAATCACATCAAACTCCAATGTTAATTAATGCTGACAAACATGGGGATACGAGACGCACATGCTACATACGTGGTGCTCTTTGGGACCCCGAACATGAGATGTAGCTAACTCCCTTGTTCGAGGGGGAACATATAACCCGGGGCGTTTGTTTGGTTCACTTTTCTATGAAAGAGACTCTCTTTCATAAAAAAAATAGGGCTTCTTTCTTACAGAGAGTGAAACCCTATGACAAATAAACGATGGGACCTACATAATAAATGTAAAAAACAGCTTTTCTATCAAAATGGGTTTATACCTGCTCTCCAGCCGTTATTGTATATAACCTAATGTTCATTTCCCACCACACATCACACTTAGAAACCTTGGGATAGGTGAGAGTGGGGGCATGATGTGCGGCAGTGATTGGATATAACGTCATACAAAAATGAGTCCATTGTGCAAGCTTCCTGTCAAGCTACTTTTGATGAGCAGCAAAGACGAGTCATTTTCAAGGTAAAACTGATCAACATCATAGTTAACAACAGTAGGGTGTATCATCTGACACAGACTCCGTCCATTTTGAACCGCTGATCGTGCACGCATCAGCAGCATAAAAAAAAATGCACAATACTTTATGGTTCAAAACAGCTGCTAAAGGTGTGTGTTTTCACAACAAAAAAAAGGATGTGAGCAAGGCCGCGCGTCCAACTTTCGTTTGACGAAACAAGGTCTGATGATACCCCTTTCGAGTTAACAATACATGGAACAACAAAAATTTATTAAATAATGATACATGACTAAAAGGATTTTGCTTTCAAAATGATGAAAAAAATGGCATAAAAATTAAGTTACAAAAATTTGCCAAGAATATATGTTCACACACAAAAAGTTGGTAGGGTATATGAAGTTCAGTATACACTTTCAAAGGGGAGAGTGATGTTAGCTAGAAAGGGGGTTGCTGCTCATAGCGAAGATGGAAGAAGCCTCGACCCAGGAGGATGGCCACCGTTGGGAGTAGCTGCATCAATGAATGCATTGTTAAGGAAACCAAGAGTCCACGTGAGGACGATGAGAGTCCTCATGAGAAAGACTCCCATCTAAGAAAGAATCCACCCGTACAAGGTTTGGATTTTGAAAAGAGTTGTAATGATCAAGGAAAATGTGGAAAGTTTGTAATGTGTGGGAATTCCTCAAAACCGTGTAATCTCTCTATAAATAAAGAGGACTCACCTCTCTCTATTTCATAAGAGAGAGATATTCTCGTGGATGTAGAGTTTGCATTATTGATCTTGATGAGTGTTTGGTTCTCTATTATGGTATTAGAGTCATGATAGATCTGTCAAGATCGTGTAATCCAGTGGTTCATGGAGGAGTGCAATGATGTGCTGCATATCGTGGTCAGTGGTGCGTGGAGGGGTGTAGCTGTGATAAAGAAAGTTTGTTTGTTTTTGTCCTCAAGAGAAAGAATCAATGGCGTCTCAATAAGTTCAACTAGCCTTGTCATCTCTTCAAATCCGGTAACAGTGGAACATCTTCTCATGTTTAGTTTTTATTAAACTGGATCCAAACAATTATCTTTTATAGAAGACTCAAATTGAGCCAGTCAAGAACAACCAAGACTTGTTCAAGTTTGTTGATGGATATTTTTTCTTATATGTCTAAAATATGTTATATTTGAAAAAGATAGTTCGTCCACCATAAATCCTAAATATCAAGCTTGATACACGGCTGACCAACTTGCATTAAGTTGAATTAAAGCAATAGTTTCTGAATCAGTTCTTAGCTAAATGATTAGAATCCCCACAGCTCATGAGACCTAGATTACTCTTGAGAGATCATATGCCTCTCAATCTTTACGTATACTTCAACTCAAGGATCACTTGAGAACGGTTAAAAAAGGTGAAGAAGATATGACTAAATATTTAAATAAAGTGAAACTGTTGGCCGATTCTGATTGCAGGAGATTGTTAACGATAACGTATTGATACCAACATTTTTATGATGCCCAATTACTAACATCTTTTGAAACAAGTGTTTGCAGGTACCCGGCAAGAACCAGATACCCCTTAAAGCTCAGACGACAAAGAAGATTTTATCTTTTATCTAGGGGACAACTCACTTTAGTTGTCGTCCGATATGGGATGACAAAACATACCGTCGTTCACTAAAGAACAGAAAAATTTACACAATTTCATGTGAATTTCCCAAGAATTGAGCCACTTTGCAAATAACTATGCAATTTTTTTATGAAAATTTTAATGATTTCGTGCATATTTCCTTCTAATTGAACAAATTTTTATCAAACTATATGGAAGTTCTATGAAAATTTGCATGAATCTATACGATTTTTCTTCTAATTGTGCAAATTTTTATCAAACTATGTGAAGGTTCTATGCAAATTTGCATGATTCCATGTGATGTTCCTTCTAATTGAGCAAATTTCTATCAAACTATGCAGAGATTTTATGCAAATTTGCATGAATTCATGCAATTTTCTTTTTAATTGGGCAAATTTTTATCAAACTATGCAGAAGTTCTATGCAAATTCACATGATTTTATGTGATTTTCTTTCTAATTGAGCGGATTTCTATCAAACTATGTGAAAGTTCTATGCAAATTTACATGATTCTATGCAAAAATTGTGCCATTAAAAATCTTATTTTTTAAAAAAGAAAGAGACTTTTGTCGACGATATTTATCGTCGGCTATATCAAAGTTAATAGCGATGATATTTATTATTGGTTTTATTAATATAACTAACGAGATTTATCGCCGGCTATTTGAACATATGTGACTTTTCAATATATATACGACAATAATTATCATAAACTTTTAATATATAGGTGACGATATTTATCATTTGTTTTAATTAGTATAGCCGACGATAAATATCATCGCCTTTAATTACTATTACCGACGGCATTCTATAGCCGACCGTTTTATACCAACTATATCATATCATCAAATTTATTTTTAGATACATGATGATATATAAATATCATCGAAAATAGTAATATAAAGGACCATAAATAGCTGACAATGTCGGTGATGATATTTATTGTCATTTATGTTATTGGCTACCATAAATCATATATTGTCGATGATAACTATCGTCGGCAATGACATGTCTTCTTGTAGTGGTAGACTGATTTCCAAGGTTAAGTTCATGAAAATTTTATAAAATCTTAAACGGTCTTCTTTTAGAGCAACAATAATGAAAAATGTTTTGAAGGATTTGCTTGAGAATGTAGTTTCTCTCACACATTACTATAAAGCAAGTTTAGAAAATAGCATTCTATGATACGGCTCCAACACTTTATTTATTTCATTTCTTTTACAAGGGACATAGACAAAAACCTACTCAAAAAGGATGTGAATAACAAATTGTTCACTGAACTAAATTTTAGGGTTAGAAATTTTGGATATGAGATCTACATAATGACTTGCAAGTTTTGATATTGAATTAGTAGTGACTTAAAAAAACTTGCAATTTAAGAGTAACAATACACTAAACAATCTTCTACATCATTTACTGTTTATTTATAATTTGTTTCTTCTTTCTGGTGGAGATGTTAAAGCTAGTTCACACCAACCATATATGCATATGCACTAATTCAACTACGCGATCAACTTAACAATATATCATTAACAAGACATTACACAACATCATAATTTTAGTTTTGGAGTACAATAGAAAGAGTTCAGGGTGCTATTGCAGGTTGGGTGATGGCAAAGTTTTTGCAACCTTAAACCCCCCACTTTCACTGATATTGACCTCGTCAAGTGGATGGTTTCAAATGTTTTAAGCAATCTAAGCCCTTGTGTAGCAAGGAACTTAACAAAACCATTAAACTACTGTATCTTCTTGACTAGCTTGTACGTAAGAATAACGATCAACTTTGGTCACGACATTCAAACCTATAAAATAAGTGAATGTGTCATAATCAGGTGTTCACCGTAATAAAGACATGACATTCATGCACAGAATGTGCAGTAACTTCAAGTCTTTTAGTGTCCATTTAAGAAAAAAATTGCATTGAAGTAAAGAACAATGAAAAAGGCAAGTTAGTTATCAATCAATTTGCAGATTACATGTTTCTGCTAGCTTTTCCTTGAAAAAAAAAAATTGGATTATATGTCTGAAAATAATCCAAAATAGGAAATGCCTCTTAAGCCAATGTGCAAATATTACCAGAACACGAGATGTTAGTCCAAGACTTTTTTTGTGGGGAATTTAAGTTTTTTTTCTTTATGTTTTTTAGGGTAATTGTTTTTTATCTATCCAATGTTTTACACATTAAAATGTCATTAACCAAACAAATATTTTCTCTTTCATTGAAAAAAGAAGAAAAAAGAAGCACGGGCAAGTTTAAGCATCACATGAAATGTGACCAAGTTCGTGAACTCCAACTTTCACTTGGTTGAGTTCAAGAAGTTGGTGTCTTTCAATGGGGGTGTGAGCATACTCTATCAAAAAATGTCTCAAGATGAACTGATTGATAAATGAGAGTACTAAATGCAAGTGCATCGGCATTTTATGCCTCTAGCATGCTTGAAACTTTCCCAAAACTAATCTTTTTATGATTTATGGCCCATTCATTTTGCAAGTCCGTACAACTTCGTGCTAGGATGAGCAAGTTCTGTTTCAGAGCTGGTAGTTGGGGCTGGAGTAGTGGATTTGGGATGATTGGCTCAAATTCCACTTAGGCTCAGTTTGGAAACCCGTATTTGGTGTTGAGATGCCAAATCCTTGGAAGCTACAGGATTTCTCAAAAATTTTATATGTTTGAGAGTCCTTTTTGAGATTTTGACTGCATCGAACATATCCTTCTCATGTGCAGACATCAAATTACCACATAAGAGCACCTAAAAAGAAAGATGCAAATATTTAATGCTAAAAGGACCTTGGGAGATGCGAATACCATCTTTTGATAATATTTAGAAGGTTGAGCCTTCGGATTTGGCAATTAGATTTGGGGCCCAGTGGACAGACCACCTCATTCAAATGACGAGTACCTATAGGGTGTGTTTGATTACACGTCCAGAGCATCGCGCAGGACATTGCAGATGTGCAGGACGCACTCACAATCAAACGCTGGATGTTGCAGACGCACATTCTGTGCATCCCAAGTACATAAAAAACCCATATCCCCTCCCCCCCCCCCCCCCCCCCAGCGGAGATGGGGGACGATTTCACAGTAAATAAATAAAGTCGGGGCGGGTGGATACCCCTGACTCGCCCCCTTATTCATCTCTCTCTCTCTCTCTCTCTCTCTCTCTCTCTCTCTCTCTCTCTCTCTCTCTCTCTCTCTCTCTCTGGCTGGTTAGAGTTTGATTGACTGGGGGCTTTTGATTTAGGGTTTGATTTGATTAGGGATTTTGAATTAGGGTTCCTTTGATTAGAGCTTTTGAATTGGGGTTTGATTTGATTAGGGATTTTGAATTAGGGTTTGATTGATTAGAGCTTTTGAATTAGGGTTTGATTTAAAGCATTTATATATAAAAAAAGTGAATTCCTACTTTAATCCATTTCGAGATTCATATCGGGCTAAAACTTAATCCAAACATGTTCCAACACTGAAATGGTGGGGCAGATTCAAGTGGTACCATCCCAAACAAAGTTATCCAACCCATTTTTCATATTTGTCCAAACAGTTCGCACAGTGCAATTCAAACACATGATACAAGAAGCACATGTCCTTGTCCAGTAGAAGCAAACACTGAACTAGTACAATTATTCTTGTTTTGGAAAAAGTGATCTGTCCAAGCTTGAACTACAAACAATCAAACAAACCCATAAGGTATCACCATACCACATCTCGTTGATGTTGTGGAGATGAGAATGGCAATATGAGTGGAGAAGGAAATAGGCGATGAAAACGAAGTCCATGCTGATGTAGTTGAAAAAGACCCATCTTCACTTTTTCTCCACTCACATCACTCTTCCCATCTCTCAATCTTTGCTTCCAAACATCAATAAGAGTCGGTGGGGTAGGTGACCTTTATTAGATCTCCACCTGCTTTCCCATCTCCAGCTCTCACAAAGCCTAATCGTTCACTATCATTTTGCCAATTTTTTAGTACATATAAGACTGTCCACTATTATAAATTGACTGGTATATCTGGGTTGGCGTGGATGCGCACACAGTATCAATGTGTGCATGTTGTTTTCACTCAATCTGACCCTGCAGATATATATGTTCAGCATAGCCAGTTTATTATAGATAAACTCTTGGATTATGTTTTATCGACAAAAATAATTTCTTTCTTTAAGTTGTTCAAATTTAATGTATCTAAGACGGTTGATTTTTTAATCACTAAAAATCCTATACACACACGCTGATTCCAGCCAAACAGCCCAAGTAGATCATATCTGTAAAGTTGGATTCACTTAAAAATTAAAGCAGGAACAATAAGATATTGCTCATTGATACCGTATGCACATCCATACCTGAGATTTATCCGCATATCTGGGTCTCAAAAAATATATGTATAAATTGACAAG
Organism: Nuphar pumila; assembly: GCF_984573655.1. NCBI lineage: Eukaryota > Viridiplantae > Streptophyta > Magnoliopsida > Nymphaeales > Nymphaeaceae > Nuphar > Nuphar pumila. The sequence continues at coordinate 182,230,926 of NC_143249.1, read as the reverse complement.
TATGTTCACTTCACTCTGCTATTTGCCATAGTTTTACACTTCCCATAGGTTAAGTGGTCACGATGACGAAACTCTGCCAAAGCTACAAATAAATGGTAAGTCATAAGACGAGGAAACGAAATGTCAAAACGGTATGACGGCGTAGGCAGTTGGTTTCAACTTTACCCCACAAAAGTTGGTGAGACCTCTTTTTCCCGCATCTAATAATGTATTTCTTATCATTAATATTTTTTAAAAGAAAAGAGGCACCTTTTATGCTTTTACATTTTCATACATTTTTTAAATTTTGTTTATGCTGAGATTCTTACAAAAGTTTTTTTTTTTTTTAATCACAAGCCTTTCCCTTGCCAAATATCGATATATATATATATATATATATATATATATATATATATATATATATATATATATATATATATATATATATATATATATATATATATATATATATATATATATTTTATGGAATTGCTCGAGTGTCCAACTTTCTAAACAACCACATTATACTCATAATGTCACCACCCCAAGAGAGAGAGAGAGAGAGCAGCGAGGCTTCTGCTCTCGCCATTCTCCATGTGTTGGATGCAATAATTTTGTTGTCATTTGCCGACCGGACGAATACATTGGTCCAAGACTTCACTTTTATAAAAACTTGGCTCATCCTGACCATCACGTAGGAATTGACTCGAATTGGGATGACGTGGGATGAAGTCATAAGAAAAATGATAAGATAAGCAGGGTGCTAAAATGACAGCATTTTTTTCATGATTCACGTTATACCTACCAATTTATGAGTTAGGTTTCTCACCTATCCGTTTGAATTATGATGTTATCATGCTACGCAAGAACGCACGCCTTCATGAATTCTTTAAGGACATGCTTCAAAGCACCCCACGTCTCAACCAAATCAAATGACAATTCCTTGTGTAGAAAAACCTCATAGATTTAGGCACATCCATAAATAACAAATGCATTACCGAATCCAATCATGGTTGATGGGCACGCCATGACTTTTATGCCTTATTTATTCTAGAGGGCTCTCAAATGCAACGTTGATAATGGTCTTTGATAGGATTAAGGGTGTCAATGGATCGACTATGACCCGATCCCAACCCGTACTGGATCTTATAGGGTCAGGTTTTGGTTACAAATAAGGGGGTCCGATGAACTATCCCGGTGGAACCCATGTGTCAGGTATGGTTTATGAAAATTTATACCAAACCTACCAATGGGGGCTCCGCTTATGTGGTGCACGTCACCTTGTGTTGGCACGTTGCAAGTTTGAATCCCTATGGTATAGTTGTATAACTGGTAGGGGTCTGCCTAACCCCTGTCAAAAAAATAAAATTATACCAAACCTAGGTCTGACTTGAGTTTCGATTAAGATTTGTAATTTTTCAATATAAAAAACTTAAAAAATATTATTTTTCAAGGTATGAACCAGATCTGATTTATGTAATTCTTATCGGATCTGAGTATGGTTTTTCTTATGAAAAATATGAATTTGATACCCACATCACTTGGTCAGATTCGGGTTTGGACCCACCCATTTTACCACGGTCCGACCAGTTGACACCTCTAAATAGGATATTAAAAGTTTGGCAGTGATAAGATGACCGTTTTAATATACATTTCTTCAAAGAAAAAGTCAAGTAACTCGAGTCCATTGTGTTACCACCGCCATGGTTGCCCATGTGGTCAGCGGGGTCCTGTGTCAAGTTGAAGACCCAGGATTGAATCCCACAGGGGAATGGGGTCTGCCGTTGCTTTATCACGGTTGGGGCACGTAAGACTGAGTGATTGTGTCCTCAACCCGGAGTTTTACCTCGCAGGGAGAATTGGGCCCATTAAGTGACTGGTTCTCGTTGAGGGTTTTCCTTTGTCATAAAAAAAATCCATTATGCCAAGCTTCCTATCTTTCAAGATCAAGCTACTTAATTTTGATGAGCAGCAAAGACATAAGTTATTTTCAAGGTAAAACTGATAAGCAGCATAGTTAACAACACGTGGAAGAACGATAATTTTATTAAATAATGATACATGATTAAAAGGATTTTGCTTTCAAAATGATGAAAAAAAATGGCATAAAAATTAAGTTACAGAAAATTTCCCAAGTATATAAATATGTTCACACACACACACACACAGTTATGGCCGTATTAGCAAAGTTGGTCATTTCGTGGTGGAATAGAACAAGTTTATGCCGGCCCAACTAACACGCTGAGCGTTGAATATACATATCGTTTGGCCTCACATGTTACCTTCCCCCATGTTGAGCGTTGAATACCAACTTATAAATATCCTTAATCAGATCTCCTTTAGTGAGAGTACAGACGTTTTCTTCATCATTCCCTCCTTGTTTAACCTGTTCTCTTTCGCTCAACAAAATGATCCAGGTAAAGGGGTCATACTACTACACCAAAGTGCCAGCGTATTACGAAGATGAAGAAGAGAAAAGGCACCGTCGGGCACAGTTCTTGATCGACAAGATAATGGAAAAGGTAGATTGCTTGAGCCAGAGGGCACCACCACTAAGGGTGAGAATCTGCAGACTGAAGGTGAAGATTGGCAAGAGGATGAGAAGGCTGAGGAGCAAAATGCAATTCGCTGTTTCCTTCTTCAAGGTTGGTGTCTACGGGCAATTGATGGGGCACTTGAAGATGTTCAAGCGGGTTCTGCACGGCCGAGAAGCAAGAGTTAGCCTTGCCCCTGCATGCTGCTAGTTGCCTAATCTCATGTATTTGTTAAATCAAGAGATTATGTAGGAAGCAAGTTGCTTCATGGAAAATTATGTAACAATAAAGTTTACTTGAGCGTGTAGGGGCATTGCGAAATATTAATGTAGATTACTAAGAACCATTCAAACTTTTCAATGAAACTATTATGAAACAAAAAAGCTTACACAAGAAAAAGGAGGCTAGGATAGTTGGAGAAACGAGAATGAAGCAAGGGTTTCTTGAGATTATTTAATCTTGTTTCTACTTTCTTGAGGCAGAGGCTTTTGCGTGCTATAACCAATACCTTTTTCTTCTTGTTCGCATTCCACACGAGAGTAACAAATAATATGATCATACACCAATGCGGAACTCAGAAGCAGATTATGTTGGACATTTCGGGTCTGGGTTCAACTCATAGGGTGACCCGGTTTGACACTATAGTTAGTGAGCTATTAGTAGGCAGTTAATGGGTATCAGTGGGGTGGAGGTTACGTGAATGTGGAGAGACCACATTCAGTAACCACCCCTTATCTCGTATTATAAAAAGAGGGCTAAGTTGTGTGATGAGAACAGTCAAACTTAGCATGGTGTCTACCGGTACATATTTGCATTTCGGTTTTGATTTTGTGAATACACCAACATCGGGTTATGGGCCCACGCTACGCGCATTTTGTTGTGCGTGTGGGTATGTTGGTGTTCTTCCGATACTCATCGAATTTTTGTTTATCGGATGAGTCGCTTTTACATGTCGATCGCCATTTGCCTTGGGCTGCTGTCACCGGCCGGCAGCATACAAGATCTGCTGCCGGAGACAGGTCACTGAAGAAACAGGAAACCTGTTTCAGCAGTTTTTCAACTTTTGCCACTGTCGACCTCCGCCCTGACTCACCGGCAGAGGGAAACCATCGGCTGTGTGGGGGGTCACCGTCGCCGGTGACATTTCGGCCAGTCGTCGGTGCCGGTAACCATAGGTCAACCAGACGCTACTTGATGCCCTTCGCTTTCTCTATGGGAAACTGAAAGCGTTCGGTTTATAAAAAAAAATGAACTCAAGTTGGGTTCCACTATAGCAATGTACCGTGGAACCCGACTATACGGTGGTTGGGCTGGTGGTGAAGCCCTTCTCAATGCCGGCGTCGGTGGTGAGAACACGCCGATGGTACGCAATCGCCATGGGGTGGCTTTCTCAGGCGAATTCACCGATGTCGGGGGCCGTTCGGCATCCAGGGCGTCGTTCCCCTTTTTCCTTTTTCCCCTAGCTGGGTAGCATCACCGAGGGCATCACTGGGGAGGAGAGCCGAACGTCGTCGACGGTGGGGCCAGGATCAGATCCCTGTGGCCGTCGGCCTTGCCGTTTGGTCGCCGGTGGCGAAAGCCATCCTGGCAACATATCTGAAGATCTATAAAAAAAATCTTCAGAGCAACCTTACCTCTCGCCGGTGGCACTAGGTGTCATCGGGGGGAGGTGACCTTCGACGGGCGACCGTCGGTGTAGGTTGTCGTACGGCGACGTGGATAAATTGAGGCCGATCATGGCTCTCGGTTTTTGAGAAAACCGAATGCCCTTTCACACAGAAACTGAAAGGCCCTCGGGTCTCCTTTTACAAAATAGTGGACCAGGTCAGATCGGGTTTTTCGACCCGATTGGCAAGCCCGATCCAGACGCAATTTTTTCTTTTTGGTGGATCAGGTCTGCCCGGATATCGGGTCAGTCCTAACCCAGGCTCGAACCCGAACCCATTTGGTTTTCGGGTCTGGATTTGATCCGAAGATCCCGAGTCCTATATGGATTGGGTCTGACCTAGATCCTATTTGGATCGGGTCAGACCCGTAATTCTATATGGACTGAGTCAGACCCAGGTCTTGTATGGATCGAGTCAGACCCAAGTCCTGTATGGACCGGGTCAAACCTGAGTCCTATTCAGACTGGGTCCTGTTTGGACTGCGTCCGACATGAGTCCTGTTAGCACTGGGTTCGGATTTAGTCCGAATCTAGTTTCCTAGATTTGACCCGGTTCATGTTGTGGAACGGATCTGGATTTGGAATGGGACCATTATTTGGATCAGAGCTTGGATCCGATTCGGGTTTCTGTTATGGATCAAATCTATATCCGAATTGAATCGGATAGGGTCCAAACATTATTTACACATGAACCAGATCAATAACCGATATGGCCCTTTTCAGGACCGATTCAGAGCTATTTTAGATCGGTTCCTTTCGGTTTTACATCGGTTTTGAGATGTAGAGACCATGTTTTCATGAATTCATGAAAAGACAAAGATTTTCTCATTCGGTTATAGGGTCTTATGAGCTTTTGTTTATGTTTTTGCATTGATTCATTAAGTTCAAAACCGGTTTAGACCCTTAAATGACCGGTTTTGGGTCGTTTCAGACCGGTTCAGGGTATTTTTAAACTGGTTCCAGGTTGAGGACCCCAGGTTTTACCCATACGAGTATGTTTTTGTTATTTTTTATGTTTTATAATTATTTAATGTTAAGAAAGCATGACTTATGCATGTTAATACATGTGTTTTATGTTGGTTAAGTTATGTATAATGTTTTTAACCATAAATTATAATTAAATTCATGACATTTTATCATCAAAATTAATTTATGCATATAAGTTGAAGCATGAACTTGTATTGTTGACAATATAATATATATTTCATCATGAATATACATGCATTAACATGTTTTCATGGGCATGCTCCATAATATGAATATGATTTCGATAAAAGATCTTGATTGACTGACTCATGCAATCATTAAAGTGATCTGAGTTGCATGGATTGAGGATTCTGTGGACCATATTAAGATTTGTTATTATGATTATGTGTGACTTTATGAAACAACAATTTTACCCAAAAGGTAGGTCGTTGTGTTCCAAATTCATACAGGGTGCAATAGTAGATGTGTATTCCAGTCTATGAAGCATGTTCATACCAAAAAATACAGTGCTAAATTGACTCTGATTACATGATCTGCTAGTTTCACCAACTGAAGTCAATTCCTTGTGAATTGAGAAGACGGAGCAACTATAAATAGTGTTGTTTTCATCAAAGTAGAATGATAATGACTCACTTATGTTTGTCTGAGAAAAGATAAATAATAAGAAGTCTCACATTTACCTTTTCAATATAAATATCGTATAGAGTAATTTATCTTTCACTCATACGGAGAATAGAACAACCATTCTGAAGGTTGTGTATGAGAAGTGGAAGCGCTTAAAAGGACGTCCATGAGAAATGGGAGTGTTCGAATAATCTTAGCATGTTGCTTTTGCAATCGCGAGTTGCTCAGAATATTTAAGGTGTCATCTCTCACTGCAGAATAGTGAAGGAATTTCTAAAAAAAATGGAAAAAAATTATTGATTTTATACGAGATTTTATCTTAGATCATATGGATTATAAGCTTCATTTTGGATCTTGGTATAGTGGACTCTTTTGAGAGACCACTAAAGATTTTTTATGATAATGAAGCAGTCGTGTCTTAAATAACAACAAGAGTTCAACCTCGTGTTGACACATGAAGTTAAAGTACTTTATTGTTAAAGAAATGACTGAGAATCATTTGGTATGTTTTGATACAATTAGTACGAAGAAAATGATTGTGGATCCTCTTACTAAAAGGCTAGCACCATAATTATATTTTCAACGTGTAAAAAAGATGAGTCTGGTTGATTTCTTCTGATATATGGCAATACATTATATGTGATCATATTTGTGAAACTGATTTGATTCTCTATGGCTTTGTGTATTGTTGATTTTGCATAAATGATCTCTCATATGGTTAAAGAGAACAGCAGAATAACAATATTAGAATAGGTTAGAGACCAAGGTAATCTTAACATGCTAAAGCACTGAAAATGAATTGTAGTACATGAAAATATGACATTTCATAAAGAGGTGTCCATCCCAATGACTCATATAATTGATTCTTGTGACACAGGATAACATGTGAACCCACATGAAGAATTAAGTCAAGATAACAGTATAAACCTTGATTTAGTATACTTTTAGTGTCAATGGGTCAAGTAAAAAAATGTTGGACATTTTGAGTCTAGGTCCAACCTAAAAGGTGACCCAGTTTGCCACTATGGTTAGTGGGCAATTAATAGGTATTAATGGAGTGGAGGTTACATGAACGTAAAGAAACCACATTCAGTAACCACCCCTATCTCCCATCATAAAAGGAAGGCTAAGTTGTGTGATGAGAAGAGTCAAACTTAGCCTATTGCCCATATACTTGTAACTCTATTTGGGTTCAGGGTGCTGCTCACCATCGACTTAAAGGCCTGGGCTCATCATGGGTGTCGATAGGTTGAGGAGAACGCCATGCACAAGCACGTCGCATAATGGCATCTATCGATACGTATTTGCATTCCGATTTTGATTTTGTGAATACATCAAAAGATTAATCCAATATTCGTGAGCATAATCTTTGTGGTGTATCTTGCTTCATACCATCTCTTGATACTTAATTTTTACTAAACAAATATCGCAATCATCATCAGAAAAAAATCAAGATATGGCGATCAAGGAAGCAGCACAACCACATTTTAAGCTTTGGCAAAAGATGATCGACCATAAGAAGTCTCTAACACAAGTGAGAGCACAGAGCATATAAAGGATCTAAAGTTGTCTTTTGCTTTTTTGTTTCAAGCATTATGTTTTTAAGTTATTATGTGATAATTTAAAGCATTCCTAAGAGAAACTTATATAGAAATTTTTTAAAAAAAAAAGTGATGCGAGCGAGTGAGAAATGCATGTCAGAATTGCATTGAAATCATATGAAGCATTCTCTTCTAGAAACATAAAGCAAACAGGAAAGCTTCCATGATACGAATATGCTCCGGCGACAGAATTGGTATTTATTTTAATATGAAAAGTAACTAGGTTTTCTCCTACCATGTTTCTCTCTGATAGCTCATAATGTCAAGAAAATTATCAAGGTGCTCAACATTGCATTCAGACCATGTCAAAATACCTGTGTCAGGTCATCGCTTCTGATTATAGTAACTCGGAGTTCTTTCATCTTCAAATGATACACAAGAATCAGTTCTTGGATTTTCAGAGAGAGCAAGCCAGAAAACACAAACACAAACGCATATGCATACCATATTATTGAAAGCAAGGTGAAGAGGTTTCTTATTCTTGTCCATTGACTCCTGATTTAATGCACTATGAACAATTAAAAGCCTCACCTCAGTTTTCGTTTGAATCGCTGAAAGTTTGGCTTCAGTGGTTGGCTTAAGGAGTACACTCTTTCGTGATCATTCTGATCAAATGGTACCAATGGCTTCTTCAGTAACGCACAAGCAGGTGCAGCCATCTGCTTCATGGAATTGGAAACAGACACAACTGGTGAAGATGAATGCGGTTTCTGGCTTCTTGGGGGTTCCAATCTTTCCAGAATACTTGAAGTCTTTTCAGCAAGAGGCTTCTCAGGGGATTTAACTTCATTTTCTTTGATTGACTGGAAAGCAGGGGAGAGGCTACCGCTCAGTTCATTAACAACTAATTGCTCCCACTCATCGTCAACACATGCTTCCCCCTCTTCTTTATCAATAGGCTGTGTTAGAATGAATCCGTCCTCTTCAAATTGACTATTCAGAACAGGGGGTCTTGGAAGTTGAGGTTTCTGAGTGCTAGGCTTGGGGGTTGGCTTACTTTGTCTTGGAGCTAATGCCCTGAGAAGAATGATTTCTGTGCCTGAGGACGCTTGGAAAGGTTTTGTTTGTAAAGGGAGGAAAGAGGGAATCTCAGTATGTTACCCTATTTGTAGGCTTTCTTTTACAAACGCATTTAGCTTCATGTGAAATCCAAGCTCATGCTGTAATGGATTGTAGTCTCTTAACTCCATCTAAAAAAAAAACAAGTTGGAAGGTTGGCATGACTTTTGCCAAGAAAAAATGAAATGACTTTTGCAAGTTCATGATCCTTGGCTACTTTTCCAAGCATAGTATGAAGGGAAGAATGAGACTGCTTCACAGGTGCTGTAGATGCACATTTGTGTGTATTTATATGTATGATGCATTGTCGTCACTTGGACTCTGATAGACCATAGGTCAGGTCAGGTCTGAAGTCATTCAATATTTGGTAGGTCTGAAATTTGGATCATTTAGGATAGGCAAAAGTTGGATCCAGGCTCTGCTTGAGATCAAATGAGCCTCAAGTGTTGGCCCATTTGTTCATGACTACCCTATTGAGTCTGCTAAGACAACAGTTTTCAAAACACGCAACGGACACCTTTCCAGGTAAAAAACACGCCTTGTCAGGTCATCCTGTGTCTATTGGGTTGTCTCCTAATGAAACCAGTATGTTCTGCCAAACAAGTTCAGTAGCTTGAGTTAGCTGGTATTATATTTAGTAACACAAGAAGATCCCCTTCAAACTATGTCACATAGGTGTGGGTGTGGATGCAGTGATGCGTCACTTTAAAAAAACTTGGGTGCGAGGATGAGGGGAGGGTATATATATAATTTTTAACAGTTTTACATTAACACTATGTGTATGTGTGCGCATTTATGTATTTATATATATAATACAGATAAAAATGGACTTGATTAGGGTTAACTGAATCTACTTTTGGATAGAAATGGACCTCAGTGTGGTTGACTTCACCTAACACAAAGGAAGCTGTGTCCAAGCACGCGGTTGTGGTGCCCTGTTAGAAGAGTCTGTGCTACATAGCCTTCAAACAATGTGTTAACTATCAATATGTGTGGTGGATCATCGGCCAGAGATAACAAAGGAAACACTAATGTATTCTAGCAATTTTCAGCAAATAAGAGAACATGGAATACCTTCAATAAGTTGGCTTGAATGGAGCTCTCAATTTCTGCTGCCACACTGGATGGTGATGATCCAGCAGAACTAGGAATAGGCATAATTTCCTCTGCTCCAGCAAGCTTCTGCAAGACCAATTTCTGTGATCTCATAAACACATCACACTATAGATGGTTTTATGCTACAAAATGGGGCAGGAGAAAAAGAAAACTGCACCCGTAAAAGCATGGGGCCTTTGTCTGAGGGCTGAAGAAGATAAAAATGATTGAAGCTTGATTCTTTCATTGTGTCTGTATTGCAGGTTGAAATGCATACTAGTCCCTGATCTAAAGAATGTAACGCTCCACAAATACCATAAAAAACTGCTATTTTTTGGAATATGCAAAGCAGGAGTCAGTACAAATCAATGACCACCAAAAATAGAGCAGGATGAGCAGCATCAATTTCACAAGTTTTTCCCTACGCTGAGTATTCAGCATCTCTTTCCCACATTCAGTTGAAGATGTTCCAATATCATCATGAGGGACCACAAGGTATGAAGTTCCTAGTATGACACCTGCCGAAAATTAGAAAAGGGAAATTAGTAACAGGAGGCCAGGTATAAAGGATATTTTCATCAGTCCAGAAAATATGGGCGCATAAATGTCATTGTCCAAGTGAAGCATAATGTGGCATTTACATCAAAACTTAAGGCCCCTGGTTTATTTAGTCAGAAACCGAATCAATCACAATAGCAATAACATAGATTTGGATAGGATGCACATTACAAAATCCTGTTGTTAAGAGCTCAAGACTATATGTTACACAGAGAATTATTAATGATATGAAACACAACACAAACACAATCCTCCAGAGCAATTATACCTTCACTCAAAGAAAATAAGTTGGTCCGTTCAATGACATTGAATGTGATGGACCCATGAACTCTTTGAGGCTCTGAGAAACTTTGGAAGGAGGGGAGATACAAAATTGTTTGTTCTCCAATCTTCACTCCTGTCTGAACCAATTCAATGGAAGCAAGTTCTTGGTTTGTGGCTGGACAAAACATGTTTGTTTTACCAGTGGTGCCATCGATGGGTAAGCCATGACATCTGCATGTCTGTTCAAAAAAATTCAAAGAATATCTTATGTTAATGAATAACAGCATATCGAAGAAAGAACGGAAGAAAAATCCCCCAAAGTGAAGTTGATGCCACAATGTAACACCCTTTTTCTTGGTACGATTTTTGGTATCTGCTATACTTCTCAGAAGCTTTGATTGGAATCCAATAATGGAAGTAGTTGTGGAACCATAAACAACTGTTCTCTCAGTAGTAGCATGCAGTTTACAATGTCCTTTTTTTTATAGTTTTCAGACATTAAGTCTTTGGACAGAGTCATTGTATGTATGCTGAAATTTTTTTCTTAAGGTTAGTAAAAGCTGTACCCTTTGTAGATTGTATTCAAGATGAGATAATAATATTCTTTTTACAGTGTCGGTACCTGACCACTGAAAACAATTAAAAATCTCCTTATCATAGTTTTCAACGTCATTCATCTTAGGTGATCAAGCTGAAAAGAGAGCAGTCAAAAGAACTAAGAGACCACCTATAACTGAGGGGATATATAAACCAAGGCATGTTCTAACTAGTTGAGAATCTAGGGAAGTACTTCCAAGAGGAATAAAAACCCAAGAACAGTTGCATGGAATTATGTTTATTATTTTTCAGATTTAAGTTGTCCTACTTCTGGATTTCTAGTTTGTTATCCTATTTTTGCATTTCTAGCCTAATTGTTTTTTATGCCTTCATCTTCAAGCTAACTTTCCCATGTACAGAAAGATTGCACTTAGCGTTTATGAAAACACCTAGATCTACCTTTGCATTTTCATATAAGATCTTTCAATTCAACAATCTTTTGCATGTTTATTTCAAATTCACAATGACCAATGCACGTCAACAAACCTTGCAAGGAACAAAACCATCCAGCATCTGAACCGCTGATGCAAACAAATTGCAGGATAAATGATCAACAGAATCTGTTATGAAGTTCTTGAAGTAGAAATTTGCCTGCAACGGTTCCTTGAAATCACCCTTAAGCTCTTGAAGCCAACTTTTGATAAGTCCGCTGAATATCCAATCGTCTAGATAAATAAAAGTACATTAAATAATTTCACTAAGTCCAAGAAGCATTGAGAGTAATACTCGTGCAGAATTAGAAATAGTCAGGTCAAGGTTCACTATTACTTCCCAAGATATGATACACTTGGTTTTGCAAGCAGAGACACCCTGCCGTTTATTTCTAGGTCAAAATACAGAAATGTGTGGTGGTCTCATTTATCATCTTTCTAATCTTAAAACATTCCCATATTCAACAGAAGAAATCAGCTAAAGCAAGCATCTCCTGTCAAGGATCTTATATCATCTTCAAAGCATATAGAACATTTTTCATAAGAAACATCCTGTCTAATTCATTTGACAAATGCATGCCATAAGTTTCTAAATTTAACTGGACTGATGATTTTCCTTTCAGCTTTTGGATTCCAAAGAACCTCTAGCCAGTAGTTCAACTTGAAGAAAAAAATTCAAGTGGGAAGGTATTGTAATGAAACAAGGTACAATGGAACAATAGTGAAACAAACACAATGCCAACAAAGGGCTTTAATAAACTCACTTAAAGTTGGTCACTAATGGACCAAATACAATCTCAAGAGAGATAAAAATACCAAAACAGCACAAGAGGCATACAAGCCTATAAGATGGGAAAAAAACTCTAGAGAAAACCCTCAAATGCTTCTAAAAGCACTGAGGAATAACAAGGGAGTGAGGCTCTATTTATAGAGCCTCACTCCAACACATGGGAGGCAGTCCAGCTCTTTGGACTGCCTTCCAACAGTCATTATTATAACTGTTGGGTGGCAGTCCAACGTCTAGTTGGACTGCTGCCCAACAGACATATTTTGACTGTTGTGTACAACAGTCATAAATATGACTGTTGTGCCTAAGATGTATGACAGTTTATTTATTACAATGCTAAATTACATTTCAGTCTCTAGTAGACTGTACTATATGATAAAAGACAAAAATACCCTTATCGGGTATTTGAATACAATTTTATTTTTAACACTCCTCCTCAAACTTATGGGGAAATCACCGAAAGTTTGCTAAGAAGATACAAAAATTGAGGTAGTGGAAGAGCTTTGGTGAAGAAGTCTGCAATCTGAAATTCGGACTGGACATATGGCAATGTAATGGTCCCCTTCAAATATTCTTCGCGAACATAGTGACAATCCATCTCAATGTGTTTTGTTCGCTCGTGAAATGTGTGATTGCTGGCTATATAGATGGCACTTTTATTATCACATCATAGCTTTGAAGGTTCTGAAACATCAACACCCATATCGGAAAGTAGTGCTCGCATCCACACAACTTCAGTGGTTGTGGTAGTCATTGCCCTGTACTCAGCTTCCGTAGAGGATAAAGACACTTTCTGTTGTTTTTTGCATCGCCAATAAATGAGAGAATCACCTAAAAACACACAAAAGCCAGTAGTTGAGTGACAGTTATTGGGATCTTCTCCCCAGTCAGAATCAGTGTAAGAAATAAGACTTAAAGATGAGGAAGATGATAAGAATAGTCCTTTAGATATAGTTTTCTTGATATATCAAACTATTCTTAATACTGCACTCATGTGGACGGTTGTTGGCACATGTTGAAATTGACTTGCAGAATGTACAGCATGCGCAATATCTGGCCTTGTAATGGACAGGTACATCAACGATCCAATAAGTTGTCGATAAGGGGTTGGATCATCTAATAATACTCCATCTTCAGCTCGCATTTTCACATTTATTACTTCAGAAGTATCAACATATTTTGTGTCTGTGATTCCTGAATGCTCAACAATATCAGCTGCAAACTTGATTTGAGATCAAATATATCCTCTTGGTGAATAGGCTACTTCAATTCCTAAAAGTATCTCAAAAAACCAAGATCAGTCATATCAAAAGATTTTTTAAGCAAAATTTTAATATCTTTAATTTCTTTTTTATCATTCCCTGAGATGATCATATCATCAACATACAAAAGAAGAATGATCAATGAGGTACCTGTAGATCTCACAAAAAGAGCAGTATCAGTGTAACAAGATTTAAATCCAAGTTTTAATATCGTACCACTGAACCGATCATATCATGCTTTAGGGGCTTGTTTAAGCCCGTATAGGGTTTTTTGAAGACGAAGGACCATGCCTTTTTCAATAGACAGACCAGGGAGAGGATCCATATATACTTCTTCATTTAAGTTTCCGTTCAAGAATGCATTCTTAACATCTAACTGGTATATCGGCCATTTTCGAATGGATGCTATAGCAACTAGAGTTCTAACTGTAGTCATACGAGCTACTGGGGCAAAGGTTTCTTCATAATCTATACCATATTCTTGAGAATATCCTTTTACAAGTCTTGCCTTATATCTCTCAAGAGACCCGTCACTTTTTGTTTTAATTTTAAACACGCATCTACACCCTATTGTCTTCTTTCCGATAGGAAGAGGTTGAATTGCCCAAGTATGAGCCTTGTGTAATGCATCTAATTCAATTTTCATGGCTTCAATCCATTCGTTTATATTTTTGGCCTCGTTATAGTTTGATGGTTCATGATAGGAATGAATGGCTAGAAGACATGCCCTGTAGTTTGGTAAGAAGGATTCATATGAGACAAACCTACTTGGAGGCCTATGTGTTAGTTCTGACCTTCTAACCCTAGTTTCTTCAGTATTTGTTAATTAATTATATCTGTCAAGGGCACATGGATGCTCCCCAGTATTTCGTCTAGAGTATTGAAGAAGATCTTGAGATGGTTCACTACTTGAGTCATTAATAGACTCGAAGGTTTCAATATCATTACTAATACCTTTATTGGGTAACAAATCAAAAAAGCATACTCGGATTCTTCCTTAGGAACTTCAAAATCAAATCCACTGTCATTTTCTAGAAAGATAACATTTCTAGAAACATAGAGTTTATCATTTGTTTTATCATAACATCGATATCCTTTTTTATTATCTGCATAACCAAGAAAGACACATTTTATGGCTTTAGGAGAGAGTTTGCTATATTTTTCAAGAAGCACAAAGCATTTACAACCAAATACCCTTAGCCTTTTTAAATCAGGAGAAATTTTAAAGAGTTTTTCAATAGGAGACTTGTTTTCCAAAGTTTGAGAAGGCATTCTATTTATTAGATAGACTGCAGTTAGGGCAGCTTCAACCCAAAATTGCTTTGAAATTTCTTTTGAAATAAGTAGGGTTCTAGCAGTTTCAATGATATGACGATGTTTTCTTTCAGAAATCTCATTTTGTTGAGGTGTCCTAGGGCATAATTTTTGATGCACAATTCCATGTTTTTTTAGATATAATTGAAATTCATTTGAAAGAAACTCTCTCCCAAAGTCGGAGCGGAAGACTTTAATATTTGTTTTAAATTGATTTTTAACTAGATTATGAAAGTTTTTAAAACATAAAAAAACTTCGGATTTGAGTTTTAAAAAGTAAATCCAAGTATGTCTACTAAAATCATCTATAAATGTAACATAGTACAAATAACCACCTTTTGACATAACAGGGGCGGGACCCCACACATCTGAAGGTACTAATTCAAAAAATTTATGTGTCACAAAGGTTCTATACCCAAAAGGTATCATTTGCATTTTTCCAAGTACACAATCTTCACATACAAAATTTTTAACTTTACAAAATTTTTCCAAAAATGGAAAAAGAGATAATTTGGATATACTTGGGTGCCCTAATCTTTTATGCCAAAGATCTATATTAATGTCTTTGACATGATTACAAAACGAGTATTTTGGTAAACACAGGAAATCCATGTAGTAAAGGTCTCATCGTCTATGGTCTTGCCCAATCAGCTTCCCTGGCTGGAGATCCTGCACCCAACACGCCTTAGATGAGAAGAATACTTTACAACCATAGTCAGCAATTTGAGAGACCGAAAAAATATTTAAATCCAGATTGAGAATGACTCTCACTTTTGGAACAAAGAATTTTTTTGAAATATCATCAAGGTTTCCTAAACTTTTGACTTTTAAAGAGGTACCATCGGCAGTTGACACACATGAGAAATATGATTTAGTGCAATCGGATAATAGAGATTCATTATGAGTCATGTGGAAAGAAGCACCTGAGTCTAGAATCCAAGAGGTCTTACCTAGAGGAGACGAAGAAGAGATGGCAGCTCTGGATGTAGAAGGTGCAGCCTTAAGAAGTTGTGAGACGGCTTCTGCTATTTGAGCAAGATTTAATTCATTGAAACTGCCCCCTTTTATTGATTCTTGAGGTTCTTCACTTAAGGCGGCCACCTTTTTAAATTTGGGACATTCTGGTCTTATATATTCGGGTTCCTTACAATGATGACAAATAATTTTTCCTTTGTATCCTCCCTTGTATCATCCTCCATTGTGTCCTTCCCCATTGAACTTCTTCTCAAAGTGAGGTGGTTTATATGTTTTCACAAAAATTTTGGGTCTTGCCATGGCAAGGACCTCATCATTAGACTTGTGCATTCCAAGTCTTGTCTCTTCTTGACAAATTTGAGCAAGGGCCTCACTTATAGAAGGAGAAGTGGTCCTATGAAGTAAGGAAGATCTTACTTGCTCAAATTCCGATCGAAGGCCATAAAGAAAGGAGAAAAGATTTTCTCTTTCGATTTGGGTCCTTCTCATATCAATAGCTGAACCTTCCCATTTTGGTTCCAACATGGCTAATTCATCCCAAATAGGAGATAAAATACCGTAAAAATCTCATACACTTTTATCTCCTTGTTTTGAATTACGTACCTTGTCTTGGAGATAATAAAGTCTAGCCATATCCTTTTGGATAAAGGTACTTCTTAGAAAGCTCCATGCGTCACATGCCTTCTTGAATTTGATGATATTGGTGGCGATCTTGAACTCCATGGTATTCATAAACCATGAGAGTATTTGTCATTGCTTGCCTCCCAATCTTCCAATTTATTTTAGAATTCTTCTAAGGCTTTTTCTTCTTCTTCTTCGGACAAAGCTTTGACTTGATCTCCTTCTCTTCTAGTTAATTTGAGTTGTGGTTCACTAGTAGAACCACTAACAAAACCCCACAATTTTTTTCCTTTAATATGATTCTCTATAGCCGTCGCTCACATCAAGTAGTTGTTTTCATTGAGTTTGTAGGTGATGACGGTGGCGGACTCTCTTTCTCCCATAATGAATACTTAGAGTTTAGAATAGAGGAGATAGGGAATGATCAATGATCGAAGAACACTTCCTTCACGAGATTCTCCTTCTTTCAAGAGCCTAGCTCTGATACCATGTAATGGAACAATAGTGAAACAAACACAATGCCAACAAAAGGCTTTAATAAACTCACTTAAAGTTGGTCACTAATGGACCAAATACAATCTCAAGAGAGATAAAAATACCAAAACAGCACAAGAGGCATACAAGCCTATAAGATGGGAAAAAAACTCTAGAGAAAACCCTCAAATGCTTCTAAAAGCACTGAGGAATAACAAGGGAGTTTATAGAGCCTCACTCCAACACATGGGAGGCAATCCAGCTCTTTGGACTGCCTTCCAACAGTCATTATTATGACTGTTGGGTGGCAGTCCAACGTCTAGTTGGACTGCTGCCCAACAGTCATATTTTGACTGTTGTGCCTAAGTTGTATGACAGTTTATTTGTTACAATGCTAAATTACATTTCAGTCTCTAGTGGACTGTACTATATGATAAAAGACAAAAATACCCTTATCGGGTATTTGAATACAATTTTATTTTTAACAGGTATCCCAGGCCATTTTAGAAGTAGAGCAAGGAGAAACCACTGATAAGTTATTTTAAATGGTAGAAGATGTGCATAATGAAATCATTTTTAGCAGGCTAATCAATGATGTTCGGTGGGGAAAATACATTATCAACTAGGTTTATGACTTGTTAGTTGCAAAACAAATGGCTGAGGTAACTTGTGGCAGAACCAGCAAAAATCCCGCCTGACAAAAAACCATATAGCATGGTCAATCTCAGTATATAATTCTAAAATCTGGATTGAAGAGAGCAAGTGTAGTGTTGCTATACTGGTCATTTATTAGTATATCAATTGGCAGTGTCTGGATTTTACTAAAGATCAGGTTGAATCAGTGTGTTCTGACAGATCCAAATAAGATAAATCATGGACTTATAGAAGCTGTACGATAATCCTAAACCCAGTCAAGCTCAACAAACTATTTGATATGGAATGGTTTCTGACATGTTTGTCATTGAATTTACATGGACAAATCCTCATTTGACTAAACCATCTACTACTCCAATTGGATGCAGACACCTGCCAATAATGAATTTGATACGAGTTGCTTTTTGCATCATCGAGACGAACTTAGATATTCCACAATTTTCCTTAGTGTATGCTTACCCCATGGGTACCTGTTGAACACGCAGTTTTCCATGTCAGAAATGCAATCAAGTAAATCTTTGATCTTCCTAGATGCTTGGCTGGATAAATCGATCTTTTTTTCTTCTCTTTCTATGAGTATAAAATCAATCTTGACCCTTTTACTGGCAGCATCCTACAAGAAATCATTAGTTGTCATTCAAGATGAACTTGTGCTTGTTTTGAATCAGAATTCACAAGTGAAAGCCACAAAAAGAAAACAGTATAAAATTGCATGATTTGTTGTATTTACCATAAGCATCTCTCTTGAAAGTGCAATATTTTCTTGTAAGGATGAGCTGATTAGAGAAAGTTTCCTCGTAGTATTTTCACCACCCCAAGAATAAAGGTAGTCACCATGGAGAAGCTTTGAGAGTATTGACACTGTCAACAAATTATCCATCCAAACCAACATGAGAAATTTTGTAGGGTTACTCAAACAAGGAAATTTTATGATTTCTCCCAGGTGCTGATCATCACTTTGGCAGAATGTTATATTTTAAGATTTGCCAATTGTGTCATCCCAAAACACATTTCAGGGATCTTTGCAATAAGTACACAGTCGCAATTGCTTTGTTAAATAAAAAAGAAGAAAAAAACCTTAGAGGAACTCTGCAGTAAAAACACTGAAATCTTTTTCAGTCATGAATTCTTTCTTTATTATAAAAGTAAATTCCAAATACAACAACAAAAGGGCTACAGAAAACATTATGCTTGGGAGTTGGGATAGCATTCTCAGAGTATTCAGTAAGCATAAAAATGAAGTTTGACCATTCATTGGAAGCGCTTGTGAAGACATCCATGATCAGTACTCGCTATTGCTGTCTAGGATTGTGACCGCCATTATTTCCTTCCCAATTGGGAAGACCAAAAAAACATCCCAGTTCAACGCCAAAAGGGAGTAGGCCAGTGATTATCAATCCTTAAGGTCTGTGACCTAAGAACTGAGAGGCTCCTTTGTGTTGCTGAGATCTCATCAGTATCACAAAGAATATTTTGAACAATTTATCCATATCATTCCCAAATTTTTTTCAGACCAATATGAAAAGTAAAAGCCACTGAAGTACAACCACTGAAGCACAAAAAGAATTTGCAACTCCTTGTCTCAACTATCCTTTCCGTAGCAACTTCCAGAATATATAATATATTACATAGAACAACAAACAAATACTGACCTTCAGCTTTAGGTATCTCCGAAGCATCCATTCCAGAGAGGAAGCAATCATCTGGTAAGCTGTTTACAGCATGATGAAAGTCACGGAGATTAAACTGCCCTCTTGGACTGTATGCAATCTCGAGCTGGCAAAGCCTTCTTATCAATGAAAAAGCACATGAAAAATCTCAAGCTTATAATATATCTATATTATGCCCGTATTTGTTTTTTAATTAAAAAAATTCTTATTGTTCTAATTTCCAAAGAAAAAGACCACTATAGCATTTTTAATTTTAGAAAACTAGAAAAAAAAAACTCAAAATCTCGAGTGTAATAAATGATCTGAAAAACAAGATTTTTAAACTGAATAAAATAAATTGAAGAAGAAAGATCTGAAGTCTAGTTATCTGGCACTTTCTAGCAAAAAACTGCAAGAACATCAGATCATGCAAAAAGTCCAGAAAACTGAGGTCCAGTAATTTTTCCAAACTTAAATAGGCACAAAATAAAATAAAAGGCATGCCAGACTTATCAGAAAGGCTACAAAAACATCACTAAAATCATTTGTGATGCATTATCGAAAAGAACAGTTAGATAAAAAATACGACATACAGTGCTGATCTGCCGGCTTTCACTGAAATGAGATTAAATTACAGACCGAAAAAGGTGAATCACTAAGAAAAACATAGGATCGCAATGAAACACTAACAATACACAATCCAGATGCAGAGTTAAGTTAGAAAGTATTCTTGGACATCAAAAGCACAGATTTTTCATGGAAGCATCGCTAGACAAGGAAGAAATTTCTGAAAATTAGTGAAAACACGATGCAGAATACCTCATCGAAGCCAGACGATCTGTTTCTCTGGATATAGCACAAACCTATCGGATCACGAAGAGTTCCCGATCGGCCTACGCATCTAGACGGAGAGACCGCGTACAGGTTCGCTAGTTGGAGCAAACTCTGATCGGCGAAGAAGGGGAGAAGTGCAACAGGTCGTCATGAAAGGAACTCCGGCGGCCTAGAGAGAGAGAGAGAGAGAGAGAGAGAGTCTTGACCTGATTCAGATCTTTCAGCAATGGAGGAGACAAGTTGCGGAGATCGAGCACGAAGCAGAGGAGCGTCATCTTTCTGGCGTCCAAATTCCGAAGGCGCGACGAGTAATCGGCGTATTTATAGCTCCCGCGACTGAAAATAATGCTAAAGGCGCGAGTTGGGTATCGCTTGGACATAGGTCACAGGGATTCCTCAACTTGCCTTCGTATCGTGTCCATTTGTATGCTATTTTTATATAAATTTGCACAAAAATCTGCGTATGTTGTGTCCTTTTACTCATGTAATCGTGTCCTTGTGACATAGGTTTGGAATTTGAAATGGGATCAGGTGATGGGGGGCGATCACCACGATCAACTAATTCGCCAAACTGATCCAATATCATATCTGATTAATCTATGTTGGATAAACGGATTCAAATTTTCAGATTCAGATGGTAAAAAGCTCATAGCAGATCCGCTTTTTGTACATGTAAAACGATTCAGATACCCTTCAAACTCGGATATTTCTCGGGTTTAGTAACAAACAATCAAATCCATATTGGTATCCAATTATAATTTAATGTAATTTTAGCTTACCAAATGCAACTAAACGAGTCGAATTCAGTCAGATATCAGATAAAATTCGATCCATTGTCATCCCTACATCTAGTGTTCATGTTCGGTGACAGAGACGAGAGACGACGGCTCCAATCACCTGATCCCATTTGGACCCAAAGCGGGAATATGGGATCGGGTGAGCTATCAGCCCATCACACTTGAGAAAGTTGATCAAGCTTGAAAAAGTTGGTCGTAGAATCAGTCTTGTGACCAACTTTTTCAGGTCTCAAGGGAGTACCACTTTCAAGTTAAACAAAATCACAAGTTGCACTTTCTCATGTTTTGTAAAAACTTGAGAAAATGCTGTGAATGTGATTTGCATTCATAAGACATCCAAAAAAACTACTCAACTACTCAGGTTGTCATGAAAATTGTATAGCCCGCTCAAAGATTTACCTTACAAACCATTACTTTATTGGTGTGGTTTCTATTCACTCATGTTTTCTTTTGGTATTGGGTTGATTTTAGTACCATTTTAATTGTATTTTTTATTTCTGTCAAAAATCAGCTGCATTGAGTAACTAGGTGATAAGGCATGAAAAAGTTTTGTTTGGGTTGGTTTCAATGAGCTCGGGTTTAGGTCCAACTTAAGGTTTTCCGTATAGGGTTACCAAGGTCAGCAATGGATTTAGGATGATCCAATGTAAAAGATTTAGATACAAGACATGGTTTTGGATCCAAATCTTCTTCACTTAGATTTGGGTCCTAAAAAAAGATCCTGAATGGGTTTTAAGGAAGAAATGTTTAGATTGGGATTTGATTGTATTTCATATACTTGGGTTTGGGTAATTTTGAGAATGGGAGGGGAGATTCATCATCATATAATACCTAGACGATGCTGCAGCCCAGAAATATACCCGGTGATATGTTTAGCCTCAGTCTCTTGGATCTGAGCTTCAGATTTAGGATGATAAAATTCTTTTATATAATCTGGATCAGGGCCTTATATGGGTTAGGTCCTACTGAATAATTTTCAGCTTATGTTGGACTTTAACAAAATAATTTTCAGCACCTGATCTGTGGGCCTTATATGGGTTAGGTAAGTGGCTGGTGGTTGGTTCTACGGCTTGTTGGCTTAAACTGATCAAGATGAGCCACTTACCAGAAGCAGTCATGGATGATATGAACGAGGCTTTGGTGGAGCTGGGTGATTGGCGTTCTCTTCAACCAATCAACACCCTCAATGAGCCCAGACTAGAATGTTGATAGGTGAGCAAAACCATTGAACCCGAGAAACTCAAAGAAACCTAAATCATGTAGGTAGCCCTCATCAAACTACTATGGGTCTCCTATTTATAGGTAGATCCATTGGGAGGTCCATAATGGGTTTCTTGTAACCCCCAAAATCCAAAAGACTCTCCCATGTTGATACTGGTCACATTCAGGTTTGATCCTCCTACTTAACCTATTGATGTGGAAAAACACATCATCGATGATCTTTACTATTATCTTGATTCAA
The DNA here is from genome assembly GCF_984573655.1 of Nuphar pumila. Lineage (NCBI taxonomy): Eukaryota > Viridiplantae > Streptophyta > Magnoliopsida > Nymphaeales > Nymphaeaceae > Nuphar > Nuphar pumila. The sequence continues at coordinate 182,208,702 of NC_143249.1, read as the reverse complement.
TTTTCATATGGGTTCATATGTTTCCTGAACCACATGAATGAATCATACGAGTTATGGAGATGAACACATCTATATGAGATGTCATATTTTTATATACTATAATATTATTTATTTTAAGTATTTAGCATGTTATGAAGAGGTTGGTCCCTAACTCATTCTATAAGTCTTTTCAATATTGTTATTTTGTTATTCTCTCTTCAAAATCAAAGAACTTTATACAGAATCAACAATGCATAAAACCATAGATAATCAATTTAGTTTCAAAAATATGATCACATAAATCATAATATATTATTTGCATACATCAAAAGGAATCAAATAGACTCATTTTCATTGCATGTTGAGAATATAATTCAGATGTTAGCCCTTTAGTAAGAGGATCCACAGCCATTTTCTTCGTACTGATTGTATCAAAATATACTAAATGATTCTCAGTTCTTTCTTTAATAACAAAATATTTTATCTCTATATGATAAAATAAGTTGAAGCTTTCGTTGTTATTAGAGAAAAATACATCAACTTCATTATCACAAAAGATCTTCAGTGGCCTCTCAATAGAGTCCACTATATCAAGAGTTGATATGAAGTTTTTAATCAATATGGCCTGAGATGAAGTCTCGTTTAAATTAATAATTTTTACCTCAATGATTTTCAAAAATTTCTTCACTATCTTACAGTGAGAGATGATACATCAAATATTCTTAGTCACTCGTGATTAATGTAAAAGCAATAGGCTAAGACTATTTGAGTGTTCTCGCTTCTCATAGACAACTTTTTAAGTACTTTCACTTCTCATAGACAGCCTTATGATTAGTTGTGATATTCTCTATAGGAGTGGGTTAATCGTTGTATACGAGATAAAATATTAAAACGGTAAACATGAGACCATTTATTATTCACTTTTTTTAAGGTAAGCATAATAGAGTCATTATTATTCTACTTTGACGAAAACAATAATATTCAGAGTCATTTTGCCTCTTCATTTATCAAGAAATTGACTTTAAGTGGTTAAATTAGTAGATTATTTAACGAGAGACAATTTTGCATTGTACCTTTGGGTATAATCATGCTTCATGGGTTGGTTTATACACCTACTGTTACACTCTTTGTGAATTTGAAACACAATGACCTACCTTTGGGTAGAATCATTGTTTTATGAAGTAAAACATAATCGCAATACCAAATTTCAATCTTAACACGATAAAAAAAAACCCTCAATCAACAAACCTCAAATCACTTTGGTGATCCCAAGAGTGAGTTGATCGAGATCTATTACCATAAGTATTTACAAAGCTTGTCAGAATGCATAAATAGTGCATACATTCATAATCTCATGCTTAAATAATCATGGATAACTCAAAAAAATATGAAAAATGTCAAATATCATGTTAAAGTCACCAAAAGGTATGAGGGTTATGAGAAAGACATGCATTTATAAGTAATATCAAGGATTGGGCCTGAAAATGGCCTCGAATTAAAGACCTTGAATTGGTCACTAAAAGCCTTGAACCAGTCTGAAAACCCCCTGGATTGATCTTAGAAAGCATGAACAGGTCCTAAAAAATCTCAAACTAGTCCCCAAAACCATAAAACCAGTCCTAGAACGCCCTCAAACAATTATGAAAACCTCAGAACCAATCTGAGGATGCATGAACCAGTTCTATAAACCCTAGAACCAGTCTCAGAAATGACCAAATTGATTACTAAACCAGTTTTGTTCATAATGAGTAATAGGGTTCAATTCTGGACCTTATCTGACCCAATATCGGACTAAGACCGGATTTTAACTGAATAATAGGTCCCTTCAGTTCGAACTCAAACACGATCCACCTAGAACCCATCCGGGTCCCAGATCGAGTTCATTGGGTCAGGTTTAGACTCGATCCACCCGGAACCCCTGAAATAGGTCTGGGTCCAAGATCGATTCTAACTGCAGACCTGATCCACTTGGAGACCTGCTAATGGGTTCGGGCCTGGATCGGGTTCCATCGGGTCAGGTGTAAATTTGATCCACCCATAAACCCTCAAATGGGATTCCAAGCCTAGATCAAGTCCCCCTCGAGATGGGCGCAGATCCGATCCACCCAAAACCACATAAACGATTCCGAGTTTGAATCGAGTCCCTGCCCTTATTAGGATCCACTGTAGCTACTACAGTGGAAAGTCCACCCCTCCCCTCCTTAATGTGATCTTTTCTTTATGGATTGTGCCCCCCGTATCCTCTATCCGGCCACTACTGCCACCGACGGCTGACCTCAAAAGCCATCAGTGCCGGTCGGCCTCCAGCGACCAGTTGCCATCGACCTGGGTCGATCGTTGACAACTGCGACAGTGAACACGGTCTAGTAGTGGGGTTTTTAGGGTTCTGCCCCCTGTCAATCTGCAATCATCGCAGTCCACGACTGCCACCTCTAGCCGGCCTCAATCATCGATGGTGACAGCCGGCCTGCGATGGCACTATCGTCGTCCCCGGCCATCAGTCGATGACAGTAGTTGACAGGATGGCGGATTAGCCGACTGTGGCCACCATGGGCGATTGGCCTCGCCTTAGGCAGCCGTCAACAATGATCGGTCTCAGGCGGCCAGCCGCCACTCGACAGGGCCTGACCTGACCTCCAGGCGACCCAGCTAAGGTGGCGGCAGGGATCCTTGCGAGGGCACCGAAAAACCCAAATTCTAACGACCCCGCTCATGGCGACCACCGCCAACCTATGCAAGGGGGTAGCGACAGTTGCCAACCTATTGGTAGTGGGTCACTGACCAATGCCTCCCCCCTCATTGCCGACAATGGGAGTTTGACGAGGGAGAAAAGAAAACTCTGATGAATTTTTCCCATTGTTGGCTTAAATGGATTGGGATGAGACACTTACTGAAAGCGGACATGAACGATCTAAACGAGGCTTCATGGAGGTAGGTGGTTGGTGTTCTCCTCAGACAATCGACTTCCTCAATGAGCCTAGACCATAATATAGGAAGGTGAAAACTTAGAGAAAGCCAAATCATGTAGGTAGCCCTCATCAAACTACTATGGGTCTCTTATTTATAGATAGATCTGGTGGGAGGTCCATAATACAGTTGAGTTTTTAAGATGATTGTGATTAAGTTTGGGTCCAGTTAATTGTTTCAGCAGAGAAGGGTAGCTATTCATGATTGTTGGAGTCACCACCAACATAAATTTACAATTCTGACGAAAGTTCATGGTCCATCGCTTCACCCACCAACTCTGTTTGCTCCTCCAACCAAGCACTAATCTATCACCTGCAATATGGAAAAAGATGTTTGAACGTCGTTGTGCGTCATGCGTTTGATGAGATGGTTTTGTGGGATGTTGTATTCTTTGTTGCCATTGTTGATGAATAAGCTAAATTTGAGAGGGTCATAGTTCTTTGTTTGGATTTTGCAATCAATTTTGAGGGAATGTAAAATCGCATTTCAGCCCTTTGTTATAATGTCTGAAAGAGATGGTAACCCATGTAATGGTCTTAGTGGAGCTCCGTTTAAAACACGTCGAAACTTTGATTTTATTTGGGATGCTAACAAAACATTGGCCATTTGTAAATTAAATCATAGCAACGTACTCCAGAAGAAGAAGAAAACTTGGTATTTTTATTTTGTATTTTTATGTATGAATGTAATTGCAAGGACTTCATTTTTCAAATACCATGCATATATCTTGGACACTATGGTGATACTCAATTGTAGGGTGTGGCGCAAGGCTATCATTAATTGAGTACTTTGCAGGGATGAAGCAAACAAAACAAAAAACATGAATATTAGTGAAGTTCATAGTCTGCATTCGCACCAGCTAATTGCCCACAACATGACTAACAGTCAACATGGTGATTTCTGGCGCCCCTGCATGAGCCCACCCCACCATCTGGGCCGTCAACTTCCAAAACGGAGAATCATTATGTAATAGGATGCTGTATCGCGGGCGAAAAGGCAAAATAAGAGGAAATCCAAAAGAATACTTTGTTGATTAATTTGGTTGACTTGGCAATCCGAAAGATGGCCACTATAAAAAAAAAAAAAGGGAGATGTCCACTAACAGGCTCGAAAACGAGACAGCAACTCTATCGGATCAAACATCACAATCGAAGTTATTTTTCAAGTATTTTTTAATGCCGGACGACGGCTGGAACTCATGAAGTGAGTAAGCAAAGCACTGAGCGAGCGAAGCTAAGCAGCCCCTCGAGACTTATGCATTACTTGAACAACGAACTCTTTTGGTTTACAACGCTCTCATAACCAAGCACAAATTAATTAATTTGCACTAAAACTCATGCAGTTTGCTAGCCGGTGAGCAAAATCGAGACCGTTCAATCTCTTGGCCCGCTTCGTGTTCGAGGAGAGGGTTGTGTATGTTCACCCCCGATGATTCACTGAATCCCACATCTGTGTTCGGGGCTTTGAATGAGCACCACGTATACAAGCACATGGGGCTCGTATTCCCGTGTATGTTGACATAACTTTGCATTGGACTCTGGTGTTGTTGCAAAGACTTAAGTACCCTTTCTTGCTATTCTTCTTATAAAGTGATGATTTGAGAAAATGACAAAAATGCCCTTCATTCAAAAAAGAAAAAACAAACAGTTCAAAAAAGGACAAACATGTCCTCCATCCAGAAAGTCGAGGATGATGTTGACTCTTCAAAGTTTTTTTCTTTTTCTGTTCAAAAAAAGGACAAACATGTCTTCTTCTTTCTCCGTAAAACACTGTAAAACCCTCTCTCTCTCTAGAGAAGAAATCAAGGGAAACAAAGAGTTCTTCCTGAAGAAGGCCATGAACATCAACCCTCTCACTCTCTCTCCCTTCTCTCTCTACTTCTGTGCACATCCAACAGACGATCCTACATTGCTCCATCGCCATCTTCTTCTTCTTCCTTCTTCGTAAAACACTGTAAAACCCTCTCTTTCTCTAGAGAAGAAATCAAGGGAGGTAAAGGGTTCCTCCTGGAGAAAGCCATGAACACCAACCCTCTCACTCACTCTCCCTTCTCTCTTTACTTATGTGTCTGATTTAGAGTTTTTGCCCTTACAGGAGGGGGGTCCGGGGGCTCCCCCCCGGCGCGGATCCCAAATTGGCTCCTCCGGACCAAATTTTTTTTGGGCCTTCCAACAATGATTTGTAATATTATCGGGCTTTCCTACAGCAATTTGTAGTATTTTCGGGTCTCCAACGAAACGCTATAGTGATTTGCAGAAGACACTATAAATCGCTATAGCGATTTGCGGAAGACACTACAAATCGCAAATCGCTATAGCGATTTGTAGTGTCTTCCGTGAATCGCTATAGTGATTTGTAGATTTTTTCGCAAATCGCTATAGTGATTTGTAGTGTTTGTGCAAATCGCTATAGCGATTTGTAATGTTATTCAGTAAGCAAATCGTTGTAAATCGCTACCCGAATTAGGACCAACTTGTCAGGGTCATATCTCCCTAACCAGAGGTCATGTTCCAAATCCGTAAAAAGTGGGGTCTTCGTTATTGAGTCTAGTTTATTTCTGTAAATTTTCAGCAAATTTTATTATCATTTTATTTCCCATTTTAACTTCAACGATACATTACAACCACAATCATCAAAAGAAAGATTGCCCAAGCTAAGAGTCACCGTTCTCGCCCTCCTCCTCGACAGCAACCCAGTCGGTGCAGTCGCGCTGAGGATGGCCAGCAGAAGCTCCACCACGTCGTCTTCCTCTCCCTAGCGAGGAGGTCTTAGCGGAGCCGTCGTTCCGGTGACGGGTGTTCATCTCGTTCCGGTGACGGGTGTTCTACGAAATGTAAATCCCCCCTCCTGTAAGGGCAAAAGGCCATGAACACGCTGGGAGGAGCCCTCAGACCCCCTTTCTGTAAGGGTAAAAGCTCTGAATCAGACTCCATAACTCTTCAAGTTGAATGATGCTACCCACACTGGTGATGCTACCCACGCTGGGAGGAGCCCCCAGACCCTCTTCCTGTGCAGGTCAGTCGGTGCTTGATGGAGCAATGTATGATCTTCTAATGGATGTGCACAGAAGCAAAAATAGAAGGGAGAGAGAGAGAGTAAGAGGGTTGATGTTCATGGCCTCCTCCAGGGGAGATTTCTTTCTCGGATAATCCTGCAGTGCAGAGACTGGGTCTTAAATAATCATCTCCGGGGCACTTAAGTCTTTACAATCACTCTTTTTTAAGAACCGTCATTTTTTTTACACCAATGGAAGAGAGGATACTTAAGTCTTTGCAATCGCATCAAACTCCAACGCTAATTAATGCTAACAAACATGGGCATACGAGATGCACATGCTTACATACGTACGTGGTGCTCTTTGGGACCTTCGATCATGAGATGTAGCTAACTGCCCTGTTCGGGGGGAACATATAACCTGCTTTGGTGTTCGAGGGTCAACGAGTTCGCGAGGGAGTTCTGGTAGCCATGGACACGGTTTCCCACTCTCTTCCTTCACTGAAAAAGAGGAACGATTTCCCTTCTTTTGTCTCAGAATAAGGCACGTCGTCGTTCCCTTCACGCCACGTGAGGCTTTCGCAGGCACCACGTCACTTCCCGACAGTTCGTCAAAGTTGGTAAATTTGATAAACCAAGCCATCCATATTCTGCAGAAATGATACTCTTTGAGACTTCGACGTCTCTCTCTCTCTCTCTCTCTCTCTCTCTCTCTCTCTCTCTCTCTCTCTCCACACATATATAATGACAAATCAGATAGAATAAATACGCGTACACACTGCATGGGAATTTCTTGACGTGAGTCTCTCTCTCACCAAAGTTTTGGCATTCGTGAAGAAAGAAAGCAAAATGGGAAAAGATGGAAAGCATCTAATTGACATGGAGATCATGTATTCGCACATGGAGAGGAGGGAGAGAAAAACAAAAAAGGGGAAAGGAGAGGGCAAGAACAGGGTAGCAAACCATAGACTCGAAGTATTTTACAAGAAAAGAAAGATAGTGAGAGAGTGAAAGGAGATCACATCTCCTTCACCACAAAGAAGCTACGGTTCTTAACGACGATGTCATACATATGTATTGACTTGAACCTGTTGAAGTCCTTCGGGAGAGTGATGAGGTGAATTGAAGAGGCCGCCTTGTGAAACTGCAGCATCTCTGGATCGTCGTAGTAACGCTCCCACCCTATACAGGCGAGCTTCCTCTCAAGCGAGTCGTAGGATGTGATGACCTCAGCGGTGGGTATATGCACTAAGACTGGCTTTCTTGTTGCTGCGAGATCAGACCCATCGATGGGCTCAATGTGTGGGTTCGAGACCAACCGAGCCACTCCATTCCTAAACACCCACACACCTGACATTTTCTTTCTCTTTCTCTCAAGTCCAACAATTGCTGAAAGACCTTAGAGTTTGATGGAGTAATATGAGAGGAAAAGAGTGTGGAGGGTAGGGTTTATATAGAGGAGCGGTGTACAGCTTACTGTGTGGTGGTACTTTGCACTTTGCAGCATTTGGATGCTAAAAAGAGAGGCACCTTTCATAGAATACAGACAGCAAGGAAAAGGGCAGTTTTGTGCTTTTCTCGAAGACTTGATTCTTTGTTCTCTGATTGTCGGGGGATTTGCACGTTTCCGTCTTGGAGTGCTCTATTCACACAAGGATGAATTCCCAAAATATCAGATATAAAGAGGTGATCATGGCCATCTGTGGAGAACACGGATCACATCATTTGAAATAGGATGGGTTTCATCATACATTCAATCCTAGCTATCCAGCAGATGCATGTAGCCGTTGATTGGATGGCTAGGATTGAATACAGGATGGAACCCATCTGTGGGAGTCCTTTTCACACACCAGCACTTATTCTCTAGACCCCAATTATTTTAACGCGAGGAAAGATCAGATGCAATGTGATTCTACACTGTTTTGTGTACTGCTGCACTGCACCTAATCACCCACCATCTTTAGGGTATGTTTGATAGCACGTTCCGCGTCATGCCGGACAAAAAGCACAAAAGATCAAACTTTTTCTTTTTAACAAACGTGGGATGCGGCGGACGGTATTCCGGGCGTCCGCCTCGTCTATTATTCAGTGTTTTTTTTGTTCCACATACCCCCCTGTTACAAAAATAACAGGGACAGCTGGAACACAAAAAAAAACATCGACGTCGTGCCCGTCGATGCGTCGTCTCTCTCTCTCTCATGATGGGGGTGAAGTCGGCCATCGTCCTCAACCCCGCCCTCTCTTTGGGCCTGTCCACAGAGCGGAGAGAAAAGAGAATGAATAGCGCCTCCCCTCTTCTTCTTCTCTTTTGTCTCCGCCCTCCCCACTCCTGTAAATACGCTGTTTTGCTCGCTGAAGAAGATCAAGGTACATTGGCTTCTGCTCTACCAACTATTTTCTTCTTTCCCCTTCTGAAAGATGAAAATCTCACCCAGTTTTCCTAATAAACAGGGCTAGAACAAAGAAAAGAATCAACCGTTGATGATGACAAGGATGATGCACAAAAGGATGTTGTTTGCAAAGTTTCACATTATACGGAGATTCTGCACTACCAACTATTTTCTTTTTTCACTTTCTGAAAGATTGAAAATTTGGTCTTGTTTTCCAAATAACAGGGCTAGAACAAGCATGGATGAAGTTGATGGCTGCAATGCATCTGAGACATTAAGTGTGATTCATATGATGGAGGAAAGAATGAAACACTTCTCTCTCAGTTCTGAATTCAATGAGACTGAGGAAGAGAGCACCAGCGACGCCCATCCACATGCTGCAGAAAAGGTTGATTGAGAGGAAAGACTCGGGAACTAATTAGGGTTTCTTCTTCTCCTTCATTCTTTCCCCATCAAACAAAGGACATTTGTTGAACTTGGAACAAAAAGAACAGAACCAACAAAACCAATGCTCTGTTTCATTTTTTTTGTTCATTTCGTCCAACCCTGGACAAGGGATCAAACATACTAGGGTACAGCAAGATAGCTTTAGGGACCAACAACAGATGGTGGGTGATGAGGTGCAACAGAACACCAAAAGTATTGGGTCACATTGCACCGGCAAACTTAGAAATGCTATACTTTGTTCACGGTGGACCCCCAATGATAGCCTCAACTCATCTCTTATGCCGCCTGGGCCAATCACATGGCAACAAATGTGTTTGTGGGGCCCATGAAATGCCACGTGAGGACATATATAAAAGAACTAACGAGTGACTCGCGCGAACATCTGATCCCAATCAAGACTCGATTCCCTCCCTTCCCATGCTGTGGGACCCACAGTAGCATGCATTCCATTTCAATGGAACTCGAAGTTTGAAGAACTTAAAAGGATAGCGGTATATCCAAACACTACCGTAGGAACTCAAGAGTCCTCATTGATCAATATGCTGTGCAGGTTGAACATGCAGCTGGGGTTTTTAGAAATGAGAGCATTAGTATGATTGATATGATTCTTTCTTTTACTGCAGAGAAAATGACAGCATTTTCATGCAATTGGATGTATTTCAAAGAGTCCCTTTCAAAACTACAAGAGGCAAAGAAGACCCTGCGCACTTGTAAAGTTTTATGACACAGACCTACACGATCATACTCCCATGTTGAGGGGCCTTTGCAGTTGTTGTTTACCACTAGCCCAATTCAGCAACTGTTCTATATTCTCAGAGGAGCTGCAATCAACTATCAACTTGGTTGTAGTGCATTTGTTGTTTACTCCTAACAAAAAAGAAATACTCGAGAGAGAGAGAGAGAGAGAGAGAGAGAGAGAGAGAGAGGCGCGTGGGGATGCGATTCGGCCCTCATCACCCAGAGGAAAGCCCAATAAAATAATTAAAAAAAGCAAAATTGTTCCTTTGTCCTCCGCCTTTTTAAGCAACAAAAAGCCAAAGGTTCTGTCTTCTTTTTCTTTGATTAATCATGCCGAGATGCCTTTTAATTGTTATTTAATTAGAGGAGAATTTTGGTGAGCATTTGATGCCATTTGCTTTTCGATCGTTTCCAAAAGAAGGCTAATCGTGCTTTCTATTTCATCTTACACATAATGGCATTATAAAATTTCAATTGACAAAGTATGTTGGAGAATAAAAACCAACCTTCCAAAATGCAAGTTGATAAATTTCAGTGTGGTGAAATCCAAAATAACAAGGTGAAAATGGAGGAAAAAGTTAATTGAATTCATTATGATAACTCTTGTACAAATACTAAAGATACAATGGCTGTTACAACAAGAGGATAAACATTAAACAATTCCTTGCCAATGGTCCAGGTAGGATTTTCTTCAAGTGCCCTAATTTTTGCTGCCATGGCATCTTGCCAATGTAGTTGTTACATAGATTGCAAGAAAGATTTTAGTTTGGACAAACGAAGAATGGTAACAAGAAAGACTTTGTAGGATGGTGAGAATTTGTTGTAGCTAAGGTATTGACTAAGTGGGTATCTTGTACCTTTCATTCTCTCTGCCATCTATCGGTTGGGAAACTCTGTGGCATGACATTCATAATCTTTGAGATATGTTGTAGTTTTTGTCCTATGGGATCGTTGAAGATGAGGATCGATGATGAGATTTTAAATGTCAGGATGAGTTTCAGTGGTGGTATAGGGATCGACATTGAGGTGACGATGGAGGGATCATCTTGCACTTCAAGAGATTGCTTTAATGAATTTTGTTTAACGTCACTAGGGACACCATTGTCACTTTTAATTTAAAACATGAGGATTTTAAATTGAGTATGTATCATGGCAAAAAAATATATAAAATATGAAATGTCTCGAATTTATACCTTATCAGGAATACCCATGTTGATCAACTAAAATCATTAACGATGGTCAAAAAGTAATGAGCTCCTGACAATGATGGAGTTTGATATCCCTTCATATATCAATTTGAATCAATTCAAAAGAGGTGTGTGTAAAAATGACTCCATTAGGGAATGGGAGCCGAACTTGCTTGGCGAGAGGACATACATGACCAAGTTTAAAAGATGAAAGAGGAACTAAAAGCAAAATCACCAACCACCTTTAGAAAATAAAGTTTGTTTTGCAGTTTACCCTTCCCAATCCTGTAAAATACATGAATCATGATTAAATATGGCAACACATTTTAGTTCTCCCATCAGTTTTGGGATAGAGATAAGATTATATTTGAAGTTGGGAATACAAAGCATGTTAGATATTTTAATTTAGCTAGACAAGAAAATGTTCCCTACATGGTGATCCGCCTGATCTTTAGATAGTTTAATGGGAAGGCAATTTGCATGTTTGGGGTTTATCAAGCTAGAAAAAGAATGGGTTGTGTGATCTGTGTTGCCGGTATTCATAATCCATTCTTGATAGGTGAAAATGGAAGCACAAGAAGATGGAAATACCTGTTGGGTGTTATGGTTATGTTTTACCTTTGGCAATAAATCCGAGTAATTGCTGACATTGCTCATGTATAAACTGGGGATCGACTGCTTTCTCTTTGTTATTAACAACAACATTAGCATTCGAGTTTGTGGCATTGAAATCGGATTTTAAGCAACTAGCCTTAGCAAGGAAGCCATGAAGGAAGTTGCACTTAGCCTTGGTGTGACCCATCTTACCGCAATGGTCGCAACGAGGATGAATGTGTCATTGGCCTTGTTGATTTTTAGAAATAGCTTGTGGGATTCAAACAAGGAAAACTGTTTAAGCTGGCTTCTAAGTCTGAATTTTTCAATCAAAGCAGTATGGAATGTGATTCGGTTTTGCCATCAGAAGCTCCTGATTATGTAGCTTATATGGACCAAACTCTATCACCCCCGTGTTGTTTTAACTCTCAGATGTGCTGTTGAAAACAGACTGATGATACAAGTTCATTTGCAAAAGCTGAGGCATCATCTTCCCAATAGATGCTCCCTATGTGCTGCGAACAGTGAAGGTGTCAACCACATGTTCATAAGGTGCAAGTTAAGCAGAAGAATGTGGTCTCAAGTGGTAGAGATGTTTGGAATCAGATGGTCCCCTACTGGTAATATCAGATATTGTCTCGTGTCATGGTGCAACGTCAAAATAGTTGACAAATGTGAAAAGTGGTGCTGGGGAAGGATTTTTCATATCCTGGCCTGGTTCACATAGATCTATCGAAATCAGGTCATCTTCAATAACAAAGCACCTAGTATGGTGAGTTATCAAAAGGAAGGAAGACTTACTATGAGATAATAAGTTTTGCATGTGCTTCACAATTCTACCAGTCCCACTCCTTCTCGGTGGCGCAGACTATCAACATGGCTCCCACATAGGCTGGGTTAGTTACAAGTCAATTGTTGTGAATTATATCACAACCAATGGCATTTTGGATTCTGTCAGGGATATGGTTGGATCCTTTTGACTGAATGTTTCTCCATAAAAGCCTCTCTAAAGTGGTGTGGATGGATACATTTTCTTGAGAGGCTGAACCCAAACTCTAATATCAACATAAATTCAAACAGAGTGGATATAGTATCCACTCTGTCAACCTTATTGAGGGACGACAAAAATCAGGTACCGTGTTGGACCAACTGCGAAACACTTTGTATAAATTAATTAGATCAGAATGAAACAAGATTTTCTGAGCACCGCCTCTTGATGGTAAAGACTGGCCCAGAATTTAGAGGCAATAGACTCCAGCAACGATCATCACTATCAATACAACAACTGTGCCAAACACATTGATAGGTACCCTCCGGAAACGCAGAAACATCAAGCATGCATGTTGAGAAAACCTGCATGTTCTCATTTGGCCGTAAACTTGTGAAAGACTTCGCAAGGCCTGATCTTTCAAACCCTTCATCAGTTTCAGCTGTCCTGCCAGAAGCCTCCCTCCTCATATACATCAGTAATTCTTCGTTCAGGTTCAACATTTCTTTGGTCTTCCATGCTCGAAAACCTACACCCACTTGTTTCATATCTTCACCATCCACCAGATTGTCGGATGGTCGAGCTGCAATAATGCAGTACATCTTGAGAAGTCTAGCTTGTTGCTTCACTGGTACATTTTTCACTTGGATACAGAAATTCAGTGAAAGCCAACAGCCTTGAACAATAGACAGCTCACCACCAACCTTGCTTAATGAATTTGAAAAAAAGATTTCGGCTCCAATACAAGGCCTAGAACACAGTCCAAAGACTCCAAACTGGATCTCATTAGTAAAGTGACTTTGTAGTTCATCAAGAAACAAGTCTTGAATGCCCAAAGAAAAAAAAATGGCAGTTTGCATTGTACATGATGTTAAAACAAACGAATTACCCTAAATTGCTAAGAGTTCTCAGAATACATCACATTAAAACAAATACGCATGCGTAAGCAAAAGAATAACCTGATGAAAGTTCTCAGTATAACAAAAGTAGCTACACTAAACAGATCAAACGAAGTTCTTGGTATACATGATGTGAAACAAAGAGTGTCATGGAGCTAGGTAGCACCAGGTAGCTCTCTCTCTCCACGTAACATTGCTTGCTTCAGCATTATGCTTAAGATGAAATTGCATAACATAGTGATAATCAACCACAAACAACAGAAGAATGCATCAAATTAACAAGCTTAAACATGGAAAGTGGCAACTCAATGCATTTCGGATATGGTTATTTGAAATTTCCAGAATAAGTGATTGCTTAGTACCTAGAAACTACCAAGAATTTCTTCAGCAGTTATTTAGAAAGCAAATTATTTAAACAGTTTTGGTACATGTAGCAGTTGGGGGACAGCTCATGGTACAGACATCACACTGAACATGACAACATTGTGGTATCATATATCTGCAAGGTGCTATCATTTTCCCATTTATCAACACTCTAAATTCTAGGTTATCAGGCTCAAAATAAATGACCATTCCCACCAGAAACAGTGGGAGTTAATGCTTATGTTGTACAAGGGCTTGAATTATTTATAATAGATCAGATTCCCCGAGTATAGAATGATCAAATTTATTTAATATTGTTCTACCTCAAAACACCCATCTGGAATTGAATGAGAGTCTGACATTAATCTAGACAGCCTCCAAAGGTCACCACTGAATATATCACCATATCGGCATATTGCATACAACTATAGTTTTTCTCTGCTTTTCAATATCAACTGCAAAGACATTATTAACAGAAAAAGCATTTTCCAGACTTGTTGCAGATAGATGAGCAGAGATAACAGCTAAAGAAAACAAAACTCATTATAGTCAACAAGTGACTCGTCCGAGTCTCGTGGAAAACATGGTCATTCAATTTTTTGACCAAGTAAATGGACAAGTGAACCGAACCACCGAGTTGACTCAACATTGCTCTCTACACACACACACACACACACACACACACACACACATATATATATATATATATATATATATATATATATATATATATATATATATATATATATATATATATATATATATATATATATATATGGAGCCATGCTCAGCATTCTAAATGATTCATCCGCAAGAAATGCACAGGACCAGACTTTAGAGGATACAAGTTACTTATCCTGAATAAAATTGGAAAAGAAAAAGAAGCCCTCTTCTAGGAACAGATAGAGACACTCTAGTACGCTTTCTTGAACTCATCAAATGGTTTTAAGTTTTCAAGTACTTGACAACGATGACACCAGAATATGTGCATAATATACAAGCTGCATAGACACACAAGAAGCACTCAAATATTTCAGGAAGAAATGACATGTAGGGAAAGTCCTCATATTCCATGCTTCAAAATTAAAACTTCAACATCCAAAAAGATTCAAATAAATCATTTGACAATTACAATGTTATAAATCTGAGGTACCTTGTCCGGAAGAAAAAGCCAGGGATATGGAAAGGTAGACAAATCCATTTTCCCATTACTTCTGACAAATGCTCCAATCCAGTCTTGACTAAACACCCTCTGTCAGTGCTACTCTCTGCCCCATCTGCATCTTTTTGTAACCTAAGCACCCGTAATATGGCAAACCTACACATTTTCAATGAAAATCTCTCCACATAGCCATAGCCACATATTTGTGTTCTAGACAGAGAGGATAGATCCCCAAAAGTTCTTGAGAACAGCTGCAGCTCTTTGCTGATCTCCGTGTCTGCGCACCACAAACGCTCAGCTAAATCTTGTACCAGCATGGCATGGGACCATTTTCTTGAATTCATTGAACTGGTTATGTCATGTTCACAAACTGGTAGCTTTGGGAAGAAAACAACAAAGGCAGCACAAAAGGCCAGCAATGAACAATTTAGTGCAAGAACTGAGATATATCTAAAGCTTTTGAAATCGATGCCCATGAAAGACATGGCTAGAAGATCAAACTCTTTAGCTAAAGATCTCAGCTGAGATGATATCCGAGCAAACTGATATTCCAGGGAATCCACATTTTGTGCATTGCAGAGGCTCACTCCGATGCTCTTTTCAGCTTGGCCTCTATTTTGATTGCTGCTTTTGCTGTAAGTGAAAAGTTTCAACAGCCCTAGGATATCTTCCACAGCTTCAAGGACTTTAGCTCTTAGATTTAAAAACCACCTCTGAAAATAAAAGGTAAGTTCTAAAGTAGCAGCAGTGGCCAGTATTTCCTCCGCAAGACAAATTTTTTTGTGCACTTCTGCAACTTTAATTCCAAATTCTTGTAGACTAGGAATCTTGGAACAAAACTTGGTGGCTTCCACTACAAAACTTCCGCTGAATTTTCCACCATTGTCATTTATCTTTACCCAATCAAGAAATCGGACACTTTCTTCACCAAAATAGAGACTGTGGATCTCCTTCTCAGCACTGGCAAAATATGAAACTGTTCTCAACCAGCAATGACAAGAATCTGAATGCACTCCACCAAGTAACTGGCTGAATATAAACGAAGCTGCAAACCATGCACCCTGAGTAGCAGCATATTTGCCAATCTTGTAGGCTATCCAAAATCTCTTATTAGTTACCATTCTCTTAGCAAAAATCAAAGTCCAGTATTCATGTTTAATCCAAAAAGCGTCATGATAGCTTTTCATTTTATCATCATCATCAGTTTCTTTCACACCATCCCCATTAAAGGGGAGGCTTTTTCTTTCCAAGCAATTGAGCATTAGGTGAGAATGCAATAAAAGTGAAAAGGTCATGCACATGCCAACATTATCACTGAGAAGGTTACTTTGCCACAAACATTCCACGAGCAAGCTAACAATATTGCAAACTTTGGCATCAACTGCATCAGCTGCATCTAGAAAATCAAGACATGCACAAGAAAATCTGCATAGGGAAAACAACAGCACTGGAACTAAGGAAACTAATGCCCTCCCTTCAATTACATGGGGATGACAACTAGACAATTGAGAATTTTCTTGATGATTATAATCTTTACCAACTACTTCAGGATTAACAGCACATTCACCATTTAATTTTCCTTGAATGTTAACCAAGACTTCAACCAGGCCTTTGACTCTGCCAAGAGCTATGACAGAGACCAGAGGATACTCCCTAGCAAGAATCACAACAAGCCCAAGTAAGTTTTGGCACTCTTGCACCAGATCACAAGGGGAATCTGCCTTTGCCACTGATACATCAGCAAGTTCTCCAGACTTGATCTCAGCCAACTTCTCATAAAGCAAACTAATTTGATCCATTATAAAAAGTGTCAAACGGCACGGGAGAGTCTGGGGGTCATTTTCGTCGAAGATAGGGCCACAATGTAGTGGGTTAGATTGATGAACCTTGGTCATGACCAAGCATTCTTCAAGACAGTCACACCAATTTCCTTGACCCATCTTCTTAAGGTTGCAAGCTATATCCACTAGAAGATGAAGAGCCACATGCTGCACTTGTGGAGGATGAGAATGAGCAGCATTTTCGACCACCCTTATCAAATCAACCATTGTAGACCTATCCAGGTAAGGTAGAGAATAGCAGCAAATCTGTCAAATGGCATTAAAACCTATATGGTCACATGAAAGGAAGGATATGCATTCACTATTTCATATGTATGTGTATGTATCTCTCCATACACACACTCGTGTGTGTGTGTGTGTGTGTGTGAGAGAGAGAGAGAGAAGGCAAAAGGCAATAACCTTGCACAAAATTCTCAAGGCCTCATATTGCAAGTTCAGTGGAATGTTGGCATTCTCTATATGACTGAGAAAAGCTCTAAGAACATTCCCAAGAACAGGAATGCATGAAATTGCATTTGGTGAAAGCAGCCCAAAACATCTCAATGCTGTCAAATGTGAATTGGAAAGTGGATCAACGCTTAGAAATGACAGGAGCAAGTCTACCTGAAACCAGAGAAAAGAAGAACAGCAGTATGAACTATATAGTTCTAGAAAAAGATTTTGATAGTGTCTCTTGGCAACACAAAATACCAAAAAGCAAATCCCAAGATTGCTCAAGACAGCAGCACATTCTTGCTGGCACATGAAGGTTTTTCTATCAGCCAGTACTGCCAGTACGCATATGTTGTACAGTTAAAGCAACCGATGCAACTATTAACACTGTTTTCTTTAAATATACCATGTAAGTACAAAGTAGATGCATGGGACACCATTTATGTGATCGGTGCCACCTCATATCCAGCTACCTTATTTTTCTTTAAAAGAAAATTCTTTTAACCACAGATAGCTTAGCAAGTAGAAAGAAAGACCAGTTTATCATAGTTACATAGCATGAATAACAAAAGACAGAAAATACCATGATAGCTTATTGCTTAACATATACGAGGACTTGAACACCAACTATAGAGTTGTAAAACAAAAACAAAATTCAGAAAAGCTACTAGGAGAGCTCTTGCACAGGATACTTTGTTTGCTATAACCTACCTCATACCACACAAGTATACCATCCTCATGTAACATAGCCTCAAAGATTCTTAGTCATTTGCAATCATCCTATAGCCTACACAAAATCTTCCAAGTTTCCCAATTCTTCACAAACTTCATGTCCCAATTCTATGCCATGTCACAAGTATGAGCCAGTTAATCTTAAAAAGACTAAAGCAAGCCAGTCCAAGTCCCTGCAAAGTCTCTACTTGAAGCAACGCAGGTACTAAATCAAGTCATTAGCTATTCATACTTTAATTCATAAGCTACTGATAGACTTCACACATTTTTTGGAAGCATAAAAAGATAACAAATATAAAAAAGTTAAAGTCCTCGATTTTCATATATGATCTCAAAAGAAACTGCATGTCAATGATCCTAAAATTTCCTAGTCAATCACATACTAACATATGTGTACCTTCCACCAGGTAAGACACAGAAGAACCAATCTTAAATCCAGTTGAAAAGCAATATAAAAATGTATACACTAAGAATGGAATATGCATCCTCATCATCACTGCGCCATAATATTACAGAAGAAACTAAGCAAATTGAGATCCTTACAGCAGTGATTTTCTTAGATGAAAAAGGCACTATAACCATTTATGCAGTATAAATATTTAAACCATTACAAGACAACCATTCCCTAGTCATATTAGTGCCTAAATAGTGCATCACACTGAATACCCACCTGATCAGAAATAAGAACTGATGACTTGGAAGCAAGTTTTGAAAGTGATAACAGCATTTCAGCCTCAATGTCCGCATTTTGAGAGTCCATGATCAACTTCTTACAAGTCTACAAGAGCATGATAAAAAAATGTTTTATGGATTGGACAAACAACTGAGGCATGAACGTGGTATTCATACCTCATACTGAAAACTTCATAACATGTACAAGATAGGTTCTGCAACAAAACCCAATCATGTAATGTGAACAATATATAGCATGTTGTCTGATATCTTGTCAACCAAATAGAATTGCACAAAGCTCAAGCAGATCAAATACAATTAAACACAATAGGTCACCATAGTGGATGCAGTTGGCTTTGCTCACACTATTCCAGAACTTTATGGCATGTAAAACTGGAGACAAACCCCTATCTAATGAACAAAATCAACATGGGCATCTTGTTGCTTCATAATTTAGAGATACCAAAGCCTAGCTATAGAAGAGTGCAACACGGCAAAGTACGAACATTATGGAAGAAAAGTCACAAGAAAAATGTGGTCAGAGTCCTTTGTCATTGTTCAAAAACACACTAAGCTAGAGAGTGGACACAGTTTCAATGGGGGTAAGCTAATCAATCGATTCAGAACATAGATTTCCATTATATACTGCAACCAATTGGTTATTGACGTTTAGAATTCAAGCAGATGCCAGTTTCAAAAAAAAAAATCTGTGTTGTACCACAAGTGGCCACTATGCCACCAGAAACATGAAAGAGAAGCAATCCTCTTCCACATCATGATGTTTCCATAGGGTCATCCCCACAGTTTTTGGTATGCATGGGAAGACGAATATTTGCTCTTTCAGACTACTGCATGATAATTAGCTGTCTGTGAACTAAACAATTCTCCAAATATCAAATTCAAAAGCATCTACAAATATGTACCCAGTCCTATGTCACATAGGTGCGGGTGCGGGTGCGGGTGCGGGTGCGGATGCGGCACTTTAAAAAAACTTGGGTGCGGGGAGGATATATATATATATATATATATTAACACTAACAGTTTTAAGTTAACACTACATGTATTTGTGTGCATTTATGTATTTATATATATAATATAGATAAAAATGAACTTGATTAGGGTTAACTGAATCTACTTTTGGATAGAAATGGACCTCAGTGTGGTTGACTTCACCTAACACAAAGGAAGCTGTGTCCAAGTGTCGCACCCGCCTGGGTGCGGGTGCAACGCGGGTGCGGTGCCCTGTTAGAAGAGTCCGTGTGACATAGATCCAGTCACTATACAGTTTAACCTCACAGTATTGAAACGTTAAGGTTCAGATGCCCAAGGGACAGACAATAATGGCTAGCCTGGGGATGAACATTGAGCTCCCATTATTTCCATGACAACTATCCTCAATTCTAAGTCATATAATTTCATCATGGTATAATTTCTTAGACAGGCTAAATGTAACCACATCAAAGAAACAAAAAAGACAAATAGGATAGGATAGAAGAGAGCTGAAGAAAAATGATTGAATACAATATATTTTCTTTCACAGGTCAGAGTGTCGTTGGTTGTACAGAAGCAAAGAACATAGCATAACATTCTAAAGTTTCCACAAGGATCAAAAGTACAATAAAATAAGGTAATGGAAATTGTCTTCCATTCATTCTCTAGTCATGGTTTTTCTGGAATATACTCCCTTACTGCACATCAAGATTCATTAAGCCCTAAACTGCAAACGTTTAAACTACTTGTTGAAATAGAATTCTAAAAACAGAAACCCACTCCTTCAACCTATATGGAGATTAATTCAGCATGCCTTTATGTCCAAGAGACCCGTCTTCTACTAACCTTATAAGCTCTGCAAACAATCGCATATGAACTTCCCATTTTAGCAAAAACATGTGTCACTACTCTCTTAACGGCATAAGATGCTCTCTTTGAAGCTAACAAGCTGATCAGCACCTCCAGAACAACACATGCGAAGCACTCAGACAATTCACAAAAGCAACCAGCAGCAAACAATGAAGCCTTTAACTGCATATGAAAAAGGAAAGATGAACAATATAGTTCTATACTGACTGTACAATCATAGATACTCGCAAGTAATTAATAGTATCATATACCAATCAATAAGATAGCATAATAAGGCAAATATTCGAGTTTTCTCCGTGCATGTTTTCAGATGGAGAGAACATGCTTTTATCCGCAGACCAAAACAGATATATCCAGTGCGTTGCACATACTGAGTTCAGAGGCCTGACTCAACTCAACTTGACAATGTTCCGAGCCCCAAACTGCTAGCAACATGCGGATTGGGCCAGTTGAATTCAACGGATTTGGAAATTGGGTCGACAACTTTTTATACATACAAAGCTTCAGGAAAGACACTAAAGCCAATTCAATTCGAAAATCATCATCACATCCAATGCAGCGGGAATGGCTACTGACCTAACCTCCATTACGTGCTGAGATTCCATAAGGGTCGATACTACCATGTAACGTATCTCCGCACTATCCTTCCCAAAGTCCGCCAAACAACCGATCACTTGCAAAGCCAAAGCTCTCGACTCGACGTCGCCCTTGTCAAAAACAACCTTAATCCTTCTTAGCACCTCCATATAGTTGGGCACCCTTTGCTTCGCCAGAATACCATCATACCGCAATCCCGTCCTCCTTCGGGACCTCATCTCCATAAGAAAAACCTTCAAAACACACACTCTAATCTCCTTATCACCGGACATGAACGCGTCCGCGAGCCGAAGAACAATCCTATTTGCAAAGGCTCTGTCTTCCCCGAGCACCAACCCAAACATATCCGCCATAGACGCCGTGATATTCGACTCTCGGCTCCATCTCACAATCCTTGGCCCCATTTTCAGGATCGCCTCGACAGAACGCCCTGAAACAGCAGAAGTAAAGACTAAGGAAATTATCAAACAGAGAGAGAGGGAGGGAGTTGCTGCAGAAACTCGGAGAAGTAGCAAACCTGGTTTGTTCGACCGGAGGCCTTTATCGAGCTCGATGCTCCATTCCATCGCTTGGGCTGCGGGGATCGGTTCCATCGGATCGACCCTTTCCCACTCAGACACGGAGAAATTTACCGCAGAAATTGGGATTACTACACGCAGCCCTAGGTTTTGGGAATTGCAGGGAAGGAAGCCACCGAACTTGTTAGGGTTTATGTGGCACTTTTCTTCGAGGGAAGGACGGAGAGTATTGAGTATAGTTAATGGGATCAGGGATGAACACGAGTGTAAAAGCTCGGCTATTTTGCGAAAGCCAAAACGAAAACCCAAATCCTAGTTCAACAGAGTCAAAAGGGCAGATGGGTCGAGTTGGATCCGAAATACCTTTTAAGTGAACCCAGCCTTGTCGAGCTTGATCAGTCGATCAAGATCGGCTTGTTTGCTCATTCCAGCCTCAGACCAATGTACAAGCTCGGCTCTTTCACAGTACAGACGAGCTATGAGCCGAGCCGAGCCGAGCCGAGCCGAGCCTGAGTGGCTCGGTTAGTTGTTCACTTCTATAGTGGATTTCCAACTAGACTCGCAGTGGTGTTTGGGTAGAGTACGGGTCACATCCATCCTACATTCAATCCTAATCATCTAATCAATGGCTGTCCACATTTTCACCTAGACATGGAATGATGCTAGTTGTGCAGATGTTTCAGCAGAGAGGGTGAGATCCACATCAGATGGAACCCATCCTACGTCGTTTTCATGAATATTGCCATGGAACCACTTTGGCAGGGTTTTGGATCAGTTATATCGTTTGCAACATTTGCCACTGACGGATCTCTCAAAATTCTTTTGAACAGGGGAAAACTGACTTTTGACATTAAAAGTTCAAGCCTTTATGGTTGTTTGGCCAACCATTACATTTGGGCCTCTTAAAGACTCATTATGGTGGTTAAGGCCTATATAACTTCTCACATTTCTCTCATCTCATTCTCAGCTTTCTCCTCTCCTCTCTCTCTCTTAAGTGCTTTTTTTTTGGGGGTTTTGAGATTCTAGTTGGGATCATAGTGACAAATATCGTGAGATTTATGAAAATTTCACGAGATTTATGAAAATATCGTGATAATATCATGAGAAATTGCCTGAAGGTTTAAAATGGTAATTTCTTGCAAGATTTTTAAAATATCACGAGATTTATGAAAAAACATAAATACCACGATTTAAACGCAATATTTACGTTTGAAACAGCTATTTATCATGAAAAAAATTGTGTATTTTTATTTTTAAATAATGTTTATTAATATTTTCTTATAAAAATAAATTTTAAATTTTTTAAATTTAATTTTTTATTGCCGAGATTTTATCGAAAAAAATACAAGATTTATGAAAATTTTTCAATTTCTCGTGAGTTTTTGAAAAATGAGAAATTGTCGTTTAAAATGTTTGTCACTATGGTTTGGATCTCTATCCAGGATTCAAATTCAATTGTACTTCAGATTCCTATCAAGGATCCAAATCTCATTGTTATTTGAATTTGTATCCAAAATCCAAATGTAGTTGTTGATCATACTCATATCCAATTATTGTTTGGATTCTGATCCAGTTGTTGTTTAAATCCAGATATGCTTGTATTTTAAATCCATACTCATATCTAAACTCAGAATTCATATCCAACTCGAGCATAAATTTTCCTATCCTAAACAAGAGGTTGTTCAAGGTGGTTCGTGTCGAAGTTACCGATCTCACCCAGTGCAAGTCATAGATCAATTTTTTATGAGTAGGTGAAAGCTTGGTTGTATCCTTAAACCATAGTTGCATGAGTACATATTGCACCGAGAACTTGATCCTAAGTGGGGCAACTATCGCTTGACCTGCAGAAATTTCAACAATTTTCAAACAATAGTCCTGCACATGGCGACTATAAAAGTTGAAAACCAAGCGTTGCGTAAGTTGTCTTAGTTCGATGGCACTAATTTCAAATGATAGCAACACAAGATGCTTTATTGAGTCCCAATATGGCAAAACACACAAGAGGGGGTGAATTAGGTTTTAAAATTATTTTGCTTTTCATACAAGCAAATATAAGTAAATCAAAGAAATCGATGTGAAAGCAAAATAAATAAGCAAACCACAACACAAGGTTTACAATGGTTCGGCCAAACCCGGCCAACATCCTCTTTGCACTCTTGCTCAATCCACTAAACCTCTAGCTTCACGGTGCAATAAACTAAATCTCCTAGCTTTACGATGCTAGGAACCAATAACAACGGTTTCACACTGCATGTGAAACTCAACCGTGATCTCTACCGGCTCACTGTAACAACTCAAGAATTACGAATACAAATGGATGAATACAACCACTCTTTTACACCATACAAATGTGAGCACAGTTATGTGCAAGGGTGAGTGAAACCCAACACAAAAAAACCCCAAATAATCCCAACACTAAGCAAATAAATCAATAAAGATAGATTATTAGAATGCTTTGTAACACTTTAGAGTTTTGATCTTAAAGAACTTGATGATTTAATTTGTTTTCGCATATTTAATAGTGTTGGAATACTTTTACCTCTTCAGTAAATACTTGAGAATGATATTTATATGTTGGAAGAATTGCTAGGCACACAAAACAAGAATTTCAAACGGATTTATGACCATTAGAATCACATGTTGCTCTTACGTATCAATATTTAACTTCTTGTGTCGACATATATTCCTCGAGTGTCAACATGTCATCATCCATGTCAACACTTCATTCATATTTTCAACTTTGTTCAAAGTTCCTTTCTTCATCATATGTCGGCATTCATATCTAGGGGTCGATATTTCACTTTTGATTGCTAGAGGAGTCGACACTTGCTTCACGGATGTCGATGCTTCTGTGCTAAGTGGACATTCAAGCATTTGGTTGTTGGAGGTAGACAAGTCATTCAAGGATGTTGACACTTCAATCTCAAGAGTCGATACTTCTTGTTTTCTTTATGAGTCGACACTTCATCTTTGAGGGTCGACACTTTAAACTCAGTTCAAAATAGACATGGATTCGATTTGTCACGAATCGACATGTCTTTCATGTAAGTCAACACATATTTCTTTTAAACTTGATATTATTTTGAACTTTTGTTTCTTGGTGCTTCATTGGTTGTCATGTGCTTTCCACGGGTTGACACTTAATTGGTTAAACTCTTTGCATTTTTACTTAAACACCTCATTTCAAAGTGTGATATTTTTTGCACTTCTTAAAGGAATTTTTGATATTGAAATATGAATGTTTCTTGCACTTAATGTCAGTTAAAATCGTTGTACACTTAAGGTTTAGCCATTAGTCCTTTCGAGAGCTTTGTTATCATAGAAATTAATCTAGGAGTTTAACAATCTCCTCATTTTTTATAATGACAAGACTATCTCAAAATCAATGCAAAAACAAAGTATGCACAACCAAATTTGTATGGTTCAAACATTTTAGAGTTCAAATTTGATTCAAATATGGTATTTCAAATTCTAACTTTTACACTTATGCTCATTGCATCACTTCATTTTAAATATTGTACATTGTTAACAAGATTTCATTCATGTACATAACAATGGATATAACATCCATATTTTTAACAAAACTTTCTCAAATCTCGTCAAGTATAATTTTTGCATATATCATACATTTTTTTTTGCATTACACTTCACATACACATGCATTTATTTTCTTCTCATATACATACATTTTCTCCCCCTTTTTTATAGCATAAAAAAGGATTTTATCAAATCATTTAAAATAATGTAAGCATATAAAAAAATGATCATTTAGAAGAAAGCGATATAATGACATCAATAACATTCCATCATATAGTTCATATGAAACATTTAAGCATAAGATGAAAATAAAAACATACATTCATTATAGTTGAGTCATGAGATCTGTCCAAAATGTACATTCACTTAACACTTAGCTAGCCTAATTAGCCAAAATAGTGACTTGTAACACATGATATTCACAAAATTGCTATATTACACAACAGTAACATTCTAAGACTATTTCGGATCTTGAAGCTAAAGACTGATGCAGTACATGGTATCTCTTGCTAAAAAGCTCTTATTTTCTGTTGAAAAGCATCTTGCCGACTACTCAAGTTAGACATCTCAGTCTAATGGACTTGATATCTTAAGAGATATCATGTAGACAGTCGGTTTCATGCTCCCCCTTAGCTTGTGTTGCACCTGAAGAAGATGCATGACATGCATCTGAAAATGTGATATTTGTATTTAAGCAAAATTTATGAAAAAGTCATTTTAGAGTATTGAAAGAACTTCTAATTATTATATTTAATACACAGTGATGTATGTGATTTGAAAAATACTCCAACTCGTGGGGGTAACAATTATTTTATAACATTTATTGATGATTTTATAAAATATGCTTATGTCTATCTTAAGAAAATAAAAGATGAATCATTTGAAATTTAAAAAATTTTAAACCTAGGTTGAAAACTTTCATGATTACAAATCTTTTAGATCTGATAAAGATGGTGAATATCTTTCAAATGAGTTCATTGAATTTTGTAAAATTCATAAAATATATAAACAAAATAATGGTCCATATACTCCTTAATATAATGGTGTAACTGAACGTAAAAATAAGACTCTAATTGACAAGGTTAATTCAATGCTTATTAGTTTTGGTATAGATTATAATCTATGGGGTGATGCATTGCATAGTTCATGTTATATTCTAAATAGAGTTTCATGTTCTAAGTCAGACATTATACCATATGAACTTTAAAAAAGGTAAAAAATCAAATTTAAATTATTTAAAAGTTTGGAGTTGTATTGCTTATGTAAAGCTTATTGAACCAAAATTAACCAACTTGGTCCAAAAACCATACTATATGTCTTCATTAGATATTCTAAGAATAGTAAGACATATAGATTTATAGATATTAAAATTAAAATGATTTTATAATTATCCAAGCCAAATTTAGAAAAGATTTAACTTTAAAATTACTTCAAGCTCCAAAAGCTATTGAAAATAATCTAAGGAAAAGAGCTTGTAAGCCTGAAAATCTTGAAATTTAAAAATACAAAATATCAATAAAACTAAAAAATTTGCTCCTGATTTTCATCTCTACATGATAGATAGAGACCTTGTTTTTTTTTTTAAGTTATGACCTTTCATGATGCTCCTTCTTGAAAAAAAATTATAAAGAGTGAATTAGATTCTATCATAGAAAATAAAACTTGAGTTTTGGTTGATTTACCCTTTGTTTTTAAATCTTTGGAATGCAAATGTATTTTCAAAAGAAAACTTAGAACTAATAGCTACATTAAAAAAACTTAAAGCTAGACTTGTAGTTAAAGGTTTCAAACAAAAACTAAAACTTGATTATTTTGTCACCTATACTCCGGCAAGTAGGAGTATATCTATTAGAAATATGGTTGCTCTGGCATCGATTTACAATTTTAAAATTCATTAAATGGATGTCAAAATTGTTTTTTTGAATTGTGTCTTAGAAGAAAAAATTTATATAGAACAACCAGAAGGTTATATAACACTAGGTCAAGAAAATAAACTTTTCAAATTGTTAAGGCTATTATATACTTTAAAATAATGACATAAGAAATTTGATAAAGTAATCATTTTATATGGTTTTAAAATTCATGACTTTGATAAATGCATATATAGCAAAGTAGAAAATAGTCATATTATAATTATTTCTCTATATGGATGATATATTAATCATGAGTAATAATATAGAATGCATAAATAATACTAAAAGTTTTCTTTCATCTAAATTTGACATGAAAGATATGAGTTTAGCTGGTGTTGTACTTAATATTAAATTGATTAGATATAAAAATAGTTATGCATTAACTCAATTTTACTACATTCAGAAAATATTAAGGAAATATAATCATTATGATTGTAAACGTGTTGTTATTCCGATTGATCCTAGTGTTAAGTTATCGATTAAAACTGAAAGTATATCCCAATTAGAGTATGCAAGTTTTATTGGCAGATTCATGCATGCTATTAATGGAACTAGACCTAACATAACTTTCAGCATAGGCAAGCCGAATCGATATAAAGGTAATCTAGGATAAGAGCATTGAGATGCAATATATCGAGTCATCAAGTACTTAAGAGAAACTCTAGAATATGAAATATTTTATAAAAGAGAACTCACTATACTTTAAAGGTACATTTATGCAAACTTGAATTCTGATTCCAATGAATCATTATAAATAAGTGATTAAATATTTATTCTTGAATCCGAAGCAATTGTTTGGAGATCCAAGAAGCAAACTGTGATAACTCATTCTATAATAGAGGCAAAATTGATAGTAGTAGCATCAATAACTATGAAAGTTGAGTGACGAAAGAATCTCTTAATGGAGATATCATTAGGAGATACATTGATAGTTATGCAGTGTTGTAGTCAAGCAACTATATACAAAGCAAAAAGTAATATTTATGGTGAAAAATATAAACATATCAGTCTAAAACACAATTATGTGAATAATTCACTTAAGCAAAGAGTAATCTCAATTGAATATGTGAAATCTTCCCATAACTTAGTGAATTCATTGATAATAGGACTTTCTTGAGATATTATATTTAAGACATCGAGGGGAATGAGGTTAAAGTCTATAAAAGCAATCACCATTGACAGAAATTCAACCATATGATAAGGGTCAAACCATGTCAAGTGGTTCAATGGGAAGAACAAGTCTCTGAATAATTGGATTGAGCACTTAATATTTTTTTATTTTTGACGTCCAACGCTCGAAACTTGTGTACGAAGGTTGAGTTTGAATTAAACTCTTAATAAGATACATAGGCTTTACGATTAAGGTGTTTTAAACAGGTCTATACCCTTGATGGACTTACCTACGTGAGTTTGAAGGTGGGGGTCATCTTCTATAAGGCTTAGACTTCATCTCTAGATCACTCATGAAATTAGGATATAACACATGATCTTTAATGTACAACTTCAATATATTGGTAGATACACTATGACCATCTGAAGTAAAAAAGTGTGTTACGGTGTTTAGAAGGTCAATTAGGATTCTCAATTCAAAGCTAATGCTACTGAGATCTCACACTGACTAAGACTAAGTAACACGAAAGTGGGGCTTCAAACCCAAAAGATACATTTACTTATGCATTGAATCTTCACAAACAACCTATGTAGTCATTTTCTACAGTTTTGATCCACGTGTGAGATTGTTGGATTTTGGCTCAAAAATGTCCCTAAGTTTTCACTCTAATTTTTTATTTTTCCTAAGTTTGTAGGTATTGGATTCCCTACAAAATTTTAGTATCATATTAAAGGATTTTGGGAAATCTCTTGTCCTTATATAAAGGGGTAATGCTTTAAAGGGAAAGGCCCTCAAGAGCATTAGATCTTGGGCTTTTGCATCACTTTATTGTTGGATCTTGGATCTTGATTTTGATTATTGATTCTTGACCCTTGACTTTTGACTTTTGGACTTTATACTTGGATCTTGGATCTTGGATCTTGGATCTTGGATCTTGGATCTTGGATCTTAGATCTTAGGCTTTGGGCTTGGTATTTAACTTATCTTTTTAGTACTTGGGACGAATTTAATTCCTAAGTTTAAAACTGACATTTGACCAAGGCTTAAAATTGTCATTGACTTTGCATTGATTTCTCTTCGGATCTTATCTGGATCTATTTAAACTATGCCCAATAGTTTTGCATGGGCATTAAAAGTTTGAAACATTCCATAGCTTCCCCTTATCCTTGGTTTGTTTGACCTTGACTCGATCAAGGTCGAATTTGACCTTGTCAGGGTTGTTTCTATCCAGTTTTGGTGCCTCTTTTTTCATAATGGTTTGGGCCCTTATGGCTGGCTCATTTATTTATGGCCATTTGGGTCTTTTAAAGACCCATTATGGCATTTATGGTGTCTAGGGGGTTGGTATAATGCTTGCAATTTTTCATAAAATTTTTGTTAATTTTTGTGAATATCTCTATATGTGATAATTTGATAATGATAATATATGTTATATAATGAACATAGATTAATCTTAAAATAGAATATAGAAAAAAATAGAATATATCTATCGACCCTAGTAGAAATCATTTTCAAAATGCATTTCTGAGAAAATAATTTTTTTAGAAAAAAGGTATTTAAGTTAGACGAATTGTGGTTTAGAAAAAATTCATATATATTTGAAAATAATTTGGGTTGCATTTAGAGTCATTTCATTTAAAACTTAAATTATAGTTTTGAAATAGTTGAAATCCAAAATAATAAATAAAGTTAATTAGAAAAATAATTAAAATAAAATAAAAAATTTAATTCAACTAAACTAAATAAAATGATAGAGGTCCATAGGTGGGTTGTCCCATCTTATATAGCATCTCCTTGTTGACTTAAACAAAAAAAATGAAGTTAAAGCTTTAAATTCAAAGGTTTTTAAAAGTTATAAAAAATCATATTTTTAACCCAAAAGTCAAAACTTGCCTAATTGCTAAGGAATGCCTCCCAAGAGAAGGGGGCATCCCATCCTAGACCTTTCTATGATGGAAGGGCTGAACATTTAGAAGGAAGAAAGGTGAAATTAGAAAAAAGAAAGAAAAAAAAAGGCTTAAAAAGGTCAAAGTTGTTTGCCAAGCAATCAACCCCTATGGGGTGTCAACCGACCCATATTAGCATATTTTATGTAGTATACAATATATACTATACATTATATATTATACATGAAACAAAACCAACCTAAGTCTAGTATAAAAAAAATAGTAAAGGAGAAAATAAAACTATAAAATGAAAAGAAAGGAAAGAGAATTTGAGATTAGATCAAGGGCTAAGATTAGCCCAGACCATGACCTAATCCTCTTAGGTTATAAAAAGGGAGGATGGGCTCACCCCCCCCCCCCCCTATTTGTCCTTTTTCTAATTGGTTTGTGTTTTCTCTCTCCCCTCCTTCTCCCTCTTGCTTCTTCTTTCTTTTCCTTTAGTTTTCTTGAGGTTTTTCTCTTGTGCAAACTAAGAGATGAATCTACATATATTGATGGAGTGGGCCGCTCATCTAGATGTAGCCACCATACGATACAGGTAGCCAGTTCGCTTGAAAGAATCATTTTTTCTGATCGAAAGGAGTGTTTTCATGCAAAAGGTAGGGGGTTGTATTCTCTACACGTAAATCCGAACTCGTAGTCACGAGTTTATTCCAATTTATAATAAAAAAAAAAGTTGTACCAAAGCTCCTATGTGTGGGATTTGTGTTGAATTTGTTGAAATTAAAATAGCGAGGGTTTTCAGAAGAAAACCTCTCTCAAAAATCATTTTTGTTAAAAATCATTTTTCATGGATTCGAATTATTATGTTGTAAAAAAGAAAAAGCTTTCAAAAAATCTGATTTGGATTAGTGAAGATGGGTTTAATCTGACTTTTTCAAGAAAAAATGGTTCATCCCCTAGAAAGAATGATCTACTTGAAAAAAAAGGAATAAATCTATGTATGACATGTGTTATAAGCTTTCAAAAACAAAAATCGTATTTGTATTAAGGTAGGATAAAAATTGATTGTTTCTTGCATAAATCTTAGTTAGAATTTGTGATATAATATTTTTATGTACATAAAATATTGTTTGTCATGTTTTTTGTTATTTTTATCATAAAAAAATTTGCATCTCTATGCTTGAATACCAAAATTATTTTAAGGAAGTAGTGTTCAGGAAGATGAATTGATTTTTCAGCCTAACGAGTGTGAAAATGGGATTTGTTTATGATGAATTAAGTAAAAGTCATATACTAATATTTTTGAGATTTTATTTGATGAGTTTATATGAAAAAAATAGAAGTATGAATTTGGGTGGCCTATTTATGCTCACCTAAATGCATATTGTCCACTAATATGTATTTTCAGTCTAACACTCGACTCGTAAATCATTCATATCTCTCTCATCCAGAGGAGTTTATATGAATGATTTGTTACTTTGGAAAGCTTACAAAATTTTACACAATCTATAAAATTTTGAGCTTTGTTCTCAGATTGAGCACTGAACTGTGATAGTCGGAATAAAAAAGTATAGGCATACACTAAACTACTCATATCTTCCTTATCAAAATGAATTTTTATGAACGATTTGCGGTATTAGAAAGCTGAAAGAATTATTTGTAACTTGTAAAAATTTTAGCTTTGTTTGACAATTTTGTGCTTTGCTATGATAGTTGTAATAGTCAGACATAATTGAGGTCTGATGGTTTCTGAACCAACTAAATATCTGGTTATCAAATAAGTGTGATCTCAATACAACTTTCGAGTATGTTTTTGCAAACTGGATCATGTTGCGTATCTAATGTCAAATAATTTTTATGCAGGGATTGAGTATTTATCATGGGTATAAATTGAGTGAAATTATGCATCGATTGAATGAAATATTTATGCTCGAATTGGCTTTGTCGCCATTTGCTTTTGAATTAAGCGAAATGAATATGTACTGAAAGTGAATATAGATGCTTAACTTGTATGACCACAACATGTTCATAAATGAATGCAAGGTTAAAAAAACACATTGACGCATAAGTAATGTCTCATATTTGTAGTATGTGCATCCATGAGCTCTGAAATGGTCGAATTATGTAAATATGGTTTAATTGAGTGTTGCATGGAATCAATGAAGTAAATGAGATTAAACGTGTAAAACTAAATACTGATGCTTACAAGAAGAGGGTAAGCGATACTATTATGTCTTTGTGGATACCATATTTAAGCACAGAAGGTTACTCCTTCCTAGTCACGGAGATAGGGGAATCCTTCATACTAGACTGCAACGTGGTGGAACATAATCTCATGAGTAAAGTTTGATGCATCGG
The DNA here is from genome assembly GCF_984573655.1 of Nuphar pumila. Classification (NCBI taxonomy): domain Eukaryota; kingdom Viridiplantae; phylum Streptophyta; class Magnoliopsida; order Nymphaeales; family Nymphaeaceae; genus Nuphar; species Nuphar pumila. The sequence goes on along the minus strand of NC_143249.1, from coordinate 182,176,534 downwards.
AATGGTGGTGTTAGAAGTTTCTTCCACTCTTGTTGTCTCACTCTTGTTGTCTCTCACCTGACACTGATGAATGGTGCCCGATCAGGCCAAAGTCACAATCATTTGAAAACACTGGTTGTGCCATGACCTTGATTTAGGTTACTGCATGTGTTTGTACTCACATGGATATGAACTAAAATATAATATGAATATGCATTTAGCTAGGCATAACATACATCATTTAAAAAGAAAACTTAATTAAAAATGTTAAAGTCACTCATGCATACAATTCGAATTTGACAATGGTAAGTGCATGCATTGTTAACTATTCATGCATGTTTAAATGTTTCTGAATATATATCTACTTCTGATTGAAAGAAATATGCAAATATGATTGATTGAAAATCGTGTGGGCATTTTATTGTACTTGAGTTTAATGTATTGTTTGATATCAACGTGTGTGAGTGTTGAAATATACCCTTACTTGCTTGTTTTAATTTATGTGTATTAAATAGTTCTACCCTACTGAGGACTTAATTATCTGACTTTATTATTATTTAATGTTTTTAGGTAATGAATAGACGACCATGCGATGACGAAAGGTTGTGGTAGGGATTGAGCCAGGCCTTTCCCATTTTTGGACTTGTTTTAGATTGCGAGCATTTACAAGTGCTCAAAACTCTTATATTCATTTAATTTGAAAGGACTATATTATTATTTAATTTAAAGTGTAATAGACATTTAATTATTTATGGATGTTAAAATTTAAATTCAAAGTGTATTTGAAAATGATCTAATCGATATGTAATACGCCAAAGCTTTTATCCTGTTTGGATTTCTGCTATAATTCATAAAACATTTCAAAAAAAAAATTTACATGATCTTTCGGGATATAAATTTTGGAGTGTTACAGTTGGGGCATATATAAATCTCAGATCTCTCATCTCCCCTCTCACACGAATGCTCACCCTTTTCCTCTTCAAGATTTTTGCTCTCTCTCCTATTTTGGGGTTTTGAGATTCTAGTTTGAATCTCTATCCAAGATCAAAATTTAGTTGCAGTTTGGATCTCTATTCATGATCTATATCTGGTTGTTGTTCGAATCTCTATTCAGGATCCAGATTTGGTTGTTGATCAAACCCATATCAAGCTATTATTCGGATCTCGATCTACTTGTTGTTCGGATTCAGATTCGCTTATAATTTGAATTCATACGCATACCTGAACTCAAGATTCATATCCAACTCGAGCCTATTTTTTTCTATCCTACACAAGAGGTTGTTCAAGGTGGTTCGTGTCGAGGTTATCAATCTCACTCAATGAAAGGCGTGAATCGATTTTTCACGAGTAGGTGAAAGCTCGATTGTATTTTGAAAGTATAGTTGCATGAATACCTATTACACTGAGAACTTGATCCTAGGTGAGGCAACTATATGTTGATAGTGCATGTATACGCATGCCTCCGAGCATACTTGGTTCAAGCTCAGTTGTCTGACCCACTAAGTTAAGCAGAAATTCCAACAACATTATCTTCCCATGAGATGCAAAGGCACCATTTTTTTTAGATTGAAGAAAAATTTTATTAGCAGAATGAACAATTCCTGACGAGGAATCGTCAAAACTGAAACAAAAAAACATCACGAACAGCTGATCCTTCATTTTGCATTCTATGAGCCAGAGAGGAAAAAAGGCCCAAGGCGTTGCTGACCAATCCAAGAAATGTCTGAATCAGGCCACACTACTCTTTAAGGTGTGGATTATGTAGAAAACATACGATTGTTTTGCAAGAAGGGTCACCCTCAAATAGTTTTCGAGTGCCACTCTGTTATTTTTTTCTTCCCACAAACGCCACCATGCACAAAACAACCACCACTTTCCATATTTTGCGTCATTTGACATAAATCTGTGTTTTTTGACAGGGAAACCTGAGGTTAGGCAGATTCCTACCAATTATACAACCTTTTGCCATTGGGATTTGAACTTGCAACGCCCCCAACACAAGGAGAGGTGCACTAACTGCTCCTGTCAGACAAGCAGAGATCTTGTTGGTTCATTTGACAGTAATCTTTGTGAAAGGAGGACTTAAAATAAGCTGGCGAAAACAGGAAGAAGGATCGACTGTTGGAAGTAGTGCACCCCAAGCCCACTTAATAACGGTTTGGAAGGGAATCACAAATCTCTGCATCGGTTAAGAGGCACCTGTTAGCTAGCTATAAAAAGATTCCACAAGGGAAAAGCGAGCACGCAGGAAACCATGACAAGAAACTGAGAAGACCCCATCCTTAGATAGAGACCACTTGACTGTATCATAGCTACCATCACACACAATATATTAAATAAAACCAGTTAGATACTTTAACCATGAAATGTTGGGTAGCCGAGTCAAAATATGCTTTACGAGGATAACCCTTGTGGGCTTGGACAACCCTACTTTTGGTTCGATCACATGAGATTTGCTTCCTAATTTTACTTCCTAATACACTTTAGAAAGTGGATCTCATTTAGACATTGCCACAAAAACAATCAAACAAAAACAATTTATTGCACCCAACCTCAAAAGCAAACTCATAATTAAAAAGTAAATTGTTACAAAACCCTAGAAGTGAGATTCACTTTCTCATGATTTGAAATCTCATGAAATTTTGAATGTGAATCTATTTTGAAGATTACGTTCACCTTTTAAAAACACAACCAAACTTACCAAACACAACCATTAGAATTTCTTCTAGAATACCAATCTATTTCATAACATTTATGAAATGACTATTTTTAAAAACACAACCAAACTTACCAAACACAACCATTAGAATTTCTTCTAGAATACAAATCTATTTCATAACATTTATGAAATGACTATTTTTAAAAACACAACCAAACTTACCAAACACAACCATTAGAATTTCTTCTAGAATACAAATCTATTTCATAACATTTATGAAATGACTATTTTTAAAAACACAACCAAACATAACCATTAGAATTTCGGAAGGAAACAAATCTCAATAATAAGACTTTCTCGTAGGGGAAAGCCTAGCCAGTTGCAACTAACTTTGGGGCTTGTTTGGAATCTGCAGCTGAGATGGGTGTTTATGGAGCTTATGCATTGGAAAAAGTGGCAGCTGCCAAATCTATGATTTAGTGTAAACACAAAGGAGAAAGGTCCTCACTTCTCATTCCAATGAGGACCACCAAGGTAGTTTTGACCAAGATTTTACATGGGTCCCACCAAATGCATAAACATTCATCCCAGTGCTGAGATTCCAAACAGGCCCTTGTTTCCTTAGGAAAATCTTGAGGAAATGTTGGTGTTTATAAAATTAAAATTTTAAATGAATATTTGAATATATTAAAGAAATGCAAAAATAGTAGCATTAAAAAAATGTTTTGTGATGTTTCAAATTAGACTGTATTTCAAATGAACATGATATTTTCAAGATATTGTTGGTGTTAAATATTTTGCTATAAAATCCACAGTGTTTTTATCAATGACTACGACCAGAATCCAATGCAAGCATTTTGGGGAATTCAGGTTTCAAGTCATGATGCTCAATCTGAAATAGAATTTTTTTTGGAGTTGCTCGACTCTTTAGTAGAACTCCCTATTTACAAGGGCTTCGCCCATCTGGTAGGGCCACTTGTGAATGTCACTAAGTTGACGGGACATCACAAGTTCCAAACCCACAAGGTCAAAGCTGGTTGTATTCCCCAGTGGGTAGGCAGGCCTCAAGGGTTTTACCAACCGGAGGCCAGCCAATGTGTTGTCGATGGCAGCCCCCTAGGTGTCTCGTGTGCATCCTATGCGAAACAACTTACTTCAAACACAGTTGAATCAAGTATACATATTTTTAATATTTTTTTTGGTATTTGGATCCAATACGATACCCGTATCAAAGGCTAAAATCTATAAATTTCAACATATTTTCATAATTGGGTATAATATGATACCCATTTTTCATGTGTATATACTACGAAATTCTGTTTTTGTAGTAGACAAATTCTAAACACTTTTGGTATTTGGATCTAGTACGATACCCATATCCGAGGCTAAAATCTACAAATTTTCAGCATGTTTTCATAATTTGATCCAGTATGATGCCCATTTTAAATGTGTATGTACGAAGGATATGAATTTATATTTTTAATATATAATTTTTAAATATTTTTTGGGTATTTATACCTATATCCGAAGCTAAAATCCAGTCTAAATCGTCCAAACACTGTTTTGGTGGAGTGGATCATGTGGCAGAATCCAAAACAAAGCTATCCAATCCATTTTATATATGTACCCAAGTTGTTTTTGTGCAAATAAAAAATGGGATATAAAGACTAACTGTGTTCTAATCCGGTCGAAACAAAAGCCGGACAAGAACATGCGTGTAACTATCTTAAACTACAATAACATGTCTGTTATGGATTAGCAGTGTCCAAACTGCCCAACTTAGACAAACAATCAAACACATACTAAGGGAATGCTAGAGTCAGACCCTGGAGAGTCCGACTCTTGCATCCAAAATATTTGTCATTCGGCGTGTTGGAGATACAAATGTTCCACCACTCAAACACCCCTCTAAAGGACATAAATTAATTAGTCATGGACAAGACATTAACCATGTCCAATATCGGTTTAATGGTGTTCGCACATCATGGTGGCGTGTCCAATACCCAAGTTGTTGTAATGTGTTAATATAAGATGTGTGGTGCATGCAGCTAGGTGTGGTATGGTAATTTTTTTTTTCCGTGATTCTAACCTCTGTGACAAATATCGCAAGATTTATAAAAAATCTCGCCCATATATCATGAGAAATTGCCTGAAAGTTTAAAACGATAATTTCTTGTGAGATTTTCAAACTGTGACAAATATCACAATATTTATATTTTTAAAAGATATTTATTGTGAAAACCTCCGAGATTTTTATTTTTAAATGTGTTTTATTTATATTTTCTTATAAAAAACATTTTTTAAATATTTTTTTAATTTATTATTTATTCCCAAGATTTTGCCAAAAAAAAAGCGAGATATATGAAAATTTTCAAAATCTCCCCAGTTTTTTTCCTTGCCGAGATTTTGCCGTTTTTAACTTTTGTAACCATGTGAAGGTAATCTAGGTGTTTGTTGTAGTGCCGACTATCACTCGGATCACTAGATTTTTTTGCCCATTTACTTTTTACACGAACCGATGGCGTGTTTGTAAGTTATTTAGAAACCTGGGGCCATTAAAGGAAAGATGACAGACGTCGATCCCCATCTAGTAGCACACAGCCGTGCCGTGTGTAATCCGTGATATCAGATCATGAGCGTTTTTGCTCATGCCGACATCGTGGCCATCCGATTTGCATTTTAAAAAAGCTTAAAAGTCCACAAAACCACGTGGCATTCATCCAAAATGCAAACAGACGGCCACGATGTCAGCATCAGCAAAAACGCTCATGTTCAGCATGACCTGATGTGCTTCCCATTCATTCATCCTGCTGCAACCGCCGCCCCTCCACTCATTTTCTCTTTTTTGACAGGGGGTGTCAACGGGTCGGGTTTGGTTCAGACCCATGTGAAATCAGACTTAGATTCGATTTTTGGATATGATATCGGGTAAGGACCTGAGTTTAATCAGAGAAATCATTCCCGGTAAAATAATATTTTTTATCATTTTTATATTAAATTTTTTTGAGTTTTGTCCGATATAAAATTTTATAAACTATACTCCGATCCATGTATTAATCGGACTTTAAAATCTGAATCCGGATCTTAATCAAGTCTTCTTACTTATTACCATACCCAGACCCTATAAGGTTTGGTCCGAGTGGAGTCCGGGTAAACCCGACCGGTTGACACCCCTATTCGTTGAGGTGCCCACGCGAACTTTGACCGGAGCCACTCACGGGCCATGAAACCCAGTTGTACAAATCCCAATGCATCTCGGTTCGCTGGATCGCAGTCTGTGCAAGGTTGGGGCCCTGCTCTCAAACCGGCACCTACTCGGTGCAAACCGAAACAGAAAGGCTCAAAAGCAGCTATACCTGGCTAGGTTCCACCGGCCCTATGGACCGTCCAGCTTCATATGCAATCATGATAACGGACCTGACCCATATGACCCAACGTCACTGATCACGGCATGATGTGGGTGGTCTTGGTCCTGCGATAATTTATAAAATATTGGGTTTTCTCAAAAAAAAAAATCGTGAGACTATGCCAGCAAATACACAAAACATTATGAACGTGAAAATAAAAAAATAACCAAAAAAATGAAACATAAAATATATTATATGCACACTCTTTCTTTAAAAAATAAAAATAAAAAAATCTTTCAAAAAAGAATTAACACTCTTTTATTTGTACCAATATTTCTTTGATATTAAAATAACTGCACAAATCTTTGTTAATTTCAAAATTATATGGGCTTCTAAACCGCAATATTTTCAAACCGACGCTGGATTTTTCGTATCCCTAGTGAAGCATCCCAACGCGGCGCCAACTTCCATGAAATTTGAGCCATCCGCTTTGTCCCAACTAGTTGGCTTGCTTTTCAAGAGGAAAACGTGGGCGAAGTAAACAAAATTAAAGTTCCACCAAACCCTGTCCGAAAAATTGTATTTTTTTTCCTTGAACAATATGCTCAACCAACGTCCCCAGATCCAATATTTTTCAGAAAGTCAAAACACTCGGTGCAATCTCATGTTCAGGCAGCTGGAAGCAACTCATAATATTTGATTTGGATTTGGATTTGGATTTGGATTTAAATTTAAATTTAAAATCAGAATAATTTTATTCTGATTTTAAATAAGATCGTGTTGAAACATTTAAACTTATCCAATTTTATTTGTGTGAAATTCACTTTTTTGAAGTCATGAGATCTTAAAAGTGAATATCTTTTGAACAGTATTTTTACTTTTCAAAAAACACAAACACAGACAACTTAGGTTTCTTTCAGCATCCTACACGTCCACAAGAAAGCTAGTCAACAGATTGAGTCTTATCAAACTTGATCACACTCACTGGTCGGCATCCTAGTTCACATTCGTGCCCGGTCAACAGATCGAATCAACTCAAGGTAGTCATTGTGAACCTTAACCTTGCGACTTCAGAGTCGGGATACGGTCAACCGTAAGTCCGACCCGAATTCGGAAGCCCTAGACCTGAATCTAACGGAAGCGCTTCGCGTGGGAGAAATGGCGCTCACGTTGGTCGTTGGATTGGAGGACGGAGGCCTTTGGATCTCTTTCGTATGACAAATGGCCCATGAGAAGTTTCCATAATTGTGAAAGCCCCCCTTTTGGATGGTCTCATTGCAGAAATCCCCAGTAATAGTAGGGGTATCTCGGAGATTTCAGCTACTCTTCCTTCCCTAATTTAGGCAGGAGCTTCCTCTCTGCAACAAATCTACGAGCCGGTCTGAAGGTTTCTCTCTCTCGCTCTCAGATTTGAACAGATCGACATCTTCTCCGTTTCGATTCCGATCTGTTTCTCTTTGATCGCTAGTTCTATTTGGACGAGATCGAGGTACTCTCTCTCTCTCTCTCTCGATTTGGATGGAATTCATGAGATGGACTCGTCAAAATCGGTTTTTGATTGATTTTCACTCTGATCTTTGAAGATCTGGATCTTTGGGAGATGCAGAATCCTAGATCCCGTTTGCATTTCGATCAGATTGAGTTCCTAGGCATAACAAGATTGTTCTTTTTTTTCTCTATTTTTTTTCCTTTTTTGATGTTTATTTTGGAGGATTGGAGATTTAGGGGGTTTATTTAAGGTGTTTTTATTGGGGGATTGGTGGATGCATGTTTTATTGGATCAATGACCGTGGCTTTTGTTCAGATCGACGGTGTCCCGCATGGCGTCGGCTGCCGGGGCTACGGGATGGTTGAGAGGGAAGGTGAAGGCCGTCTCTTCAGGCGATTGCCTCGTTATAATGGGGAGCACCAGGGCGGAGATCCCACCGGAGAAGACCATCACGCTCTCGTCGCTCATCGCTCCGAGATTGGTATGGCTTCAGATGATCCTTTTTCCCTTTTTTCTATTGATCATACCGGCGGCATGGTATGGTGGATGTTGTTTTACATTAGATACGTGGCCTATGATCCCACTTTCATATCCTGTTAATTAACTTTCTGTTGAATTTCTCGTTGGGAGGATGAGTTTTAGCTGATTTCATGCTAGCATGTTGATATCGGTACTTGCTCGCTTGTTGATCAACGGAATAACAAAGAATCAGCCCCTTTAGCAGGAGCTTTTATTGATGTTATTTGGGGGTCCTGGACCTGTCAAGTTTTTGTCAAGTACCAATATAAGATCGATCTTTACAATTCATGCATTGAATGCTTTTTCGTACCTAGGCTCGAAGAGGTGGCGTCGACGAACCGTTTGCCTGGGATAGTAGAGAATATTTGAGGAATCTCTGCATTGGAAAGGTTTCACTTTATATTTTTAGCTTTACTAAACATGTTTTTATCTATCTATTATCTGTGCATAATTCAGTTGATATGACCGTATATAGTTTTGATGACAGTGCTCTATGGGGTTTCTTTCTTTTTCGAGCAGGAGGTTACCTTCAAAGTTGATTACACTGTGCCATCCATTGGCCGGGAATTCGGTTCTGTTTTTCTTGGTGATAAAAACGTGGCCTTGCTCGTAGTTTCTAAAGGCTGGGCAAAGGTCATACGAATCCATGCGCTTGCATTTTGAGTTGGAAAAGTGACTTTGGATTTGTGGGTTCTCATGGTTTTGGTTAACTTCCATCGCTTCAGGTTAGGGATCAGGGTCAGCAAAAAGGAGAATCAAGTCCTTTTCTTGCCGAGCTTTTGCGTCTTGAGGAGCTGGCGAAGCAGGAAGGCTTAGGCCGTTGGAGCAAGGCTAGTCCTTCAGCTGTGCTATTATCTGATAGAAGCCACGGACAATTTGTTTGTGGTGTACTCCTTATTGAAACGTTTGATATAAGGTTTGCGAAGTTACTCACTCTTGCTTAATCATGCAGGAGCCTGGCGCTTCGGAGGCATCCATCAGGAATTTGCCTCCTTCTTCAATTGGAGATCCTAGTAACCTGGACGCAATGGGCCTCTTGGCTGCCAATAAAGGTAGACCCATGCAGGGAATTGTTGAGCAGGTCCGTGATGGAAGCACGGTGAGGGTATACTTGCTTCCAGAGTTTCAGTTTGTTCAAGTCTTTGTCGCAGGTATCCAGGTAAGATTGCATTTCATGATATGAGATGTCTATTGTTAGGTCTAGGTTGTGCCTTTGTGTATGTCATTAAGAAATTTTCACCACTGCACATTAGGCTCCTTCAATGGGAAGACGGGCTGCAGTAGAAGCAACAACTGAGACCGAGATTACTTCCACTGAGATAAATGGAGATGTTCCTGCAGAAGGTCGATTGCCACTAACATCTGCACAGAAGCTTGCTGCATCCACAGCAGCAACTGGGGAAGTGCAACCAGACCCATTTGGGAGGGAAGCAAAACACTTTACTGAGACTCGTGTTTTGAATAGAGATGTGGGTTTTCTTTCATTCCAAACAGATCTTTCCCCTCTGGGTTGCACTTTCTGCAGTTTCTCTCTAATTCATGGTTAGCATGCAGGTGCGGATTGTGCTGGAGGGTGTAGACAAGTTCAGCAATTTGATTGGTTCAGTGTATTACCCAGATGGAGATTCGGCGAAGGATCTAGCCCTGGAGCTTGTAGAAAATGTGAGTTTCTTTAGTTTTGATTTCCATAAAAGTTGTAATTAAAATCTGGGTAAATAGCAAGTTACATTAAAGACTTTCTACCTTCCTGGAACTTTTTGTAACAGAATTTTGTGCTAAATTTATTGAGATACCATCAAGTTATAGTATCCTAACAAAAATCTTAAGTCTCATCTGAGCTACATTAAGAATGTTAACACAACTCAAGTTGATCTTCGTTTGTCATGATAGTTGGATTCTGTTTTCACAGATTTCTATTTTATTTGCAGGCAGATTGATGTCGTTAACTAAATACCCAATAGAAACCACAAATCAAAGAACCTCAATGTAAACGGAAGTAGATATTTGATTGTCATGATTTTTTTCTTCCATGAGGAATGGAGAAACCACCCTCGGAGTAAGAGACCTGGCTGCGCTGGACTATGCCTGCCAACCTACGGTCACTTCTCCGACTGTAAAACCGTGGCACACTCCTAGCCCCCAGGGAGTCGCCTTGCTTCGGCTATCATAATGCAAGAGGCTGACGTTGGCAGGATTTGAACCTAAACTGTTCGTCTAGCGGCCTTGGGCCCATCCAACTATGCCAAAGCCCTTTGGGGCCATGAAAGTTGAATTCTGTTTTCACAGACTCCTATTTCATTTGCAGGCAGATTGATGTCATTAATTAAAGTACAGTATAGAAAACTTTATGAGATTGATCTGAATGAGTTAATAGTGTTGAGTTTTCAACTTTCCATGACTTCTAAGACAGCATTAGATTTGTATCCTTGGGTATGTGTCTTCTTGCGCGGACAAAAATCTGTAAAATATTTATTCAAGCTGTGAACATGTGAACTTTTCAAATGTATTTGTGTGGTCGGATGTATGTGTGTTTTGAGACATCTTTGGTTATCTGTCTCATGAATACAGCTGTATTTATGGGTCGTGCCATTTTTGTGGAGTTCCCTTAGTGGATAAACAAGACATAGATGGATATTATATTCTGGAATGTGAAGAAAACTTCTGGCCAAATAATCAAGCAGTGTGTGTTTGAAAGAGGACTTTGTATCAGTATCTTTCTGGTTTCTAGCATGCCTTAAACAAGAAAAGGATTGTATTAGTAGGTGTTAAAGTCTCCAGATGCTCAAGTTCAAATCTGCAAGTTTATTAGTTCACCTGTTGGAAAACCCTGTTTTTGGATGACACAAAAACACAGCAATTCATACTGCATTTTGGAACGTCTGATTTTCCTCCATCTGCAGCTTCACGAGCACACTTTGTGTGACTCACTGACTCCTTTATGGCTCTTTATAGAAGCCATGGTGTTTTCACAGTCTTGTGAACCATTGAAGACCATGGTGTGTGGATTAAAGGGTCATCACCTTCCACAAGGGGCACATAAACGAAATTTTGTTGGGAATGACACTTTGTGATGTTAGGTGATGCGAACAATGTTGTGTATCGTTCATGGTCCTAATGGCATAAAGTTTTGCCATCTTTTGCATGTCATCTGTTGGTTTTTCTCTTGGTTTTTGTGAATTCCATATGCTTTCCATAGCATAATGGGTAGCTCATGGTTTACTATTATGCAGGTTTGATGGACTAGATTAATTACTTCTGTTAAATCCTATTTTAGACCATTCATTCTTGTAGTTCCATGATTCATTGACTAGCTGTTCGCATGCAGTTTTCTCAGTGTGATCATTTTCCTATTCAGGGTCTGGCAAAGTTTGTGGAGTGGAGTTCCAACATGATGGAGGAGGACGCCAAAAAGCAGTTGAAGGCTGCTGAGCTTCAAGCAAAAAAGGATAGGTTGAGAATTTGGACAAATTATGTCCCGCCAGCAACAAACTCGAAAGCAATTCATGACCAAAATTTCACTGGAAAAGTATGATTCGATTCTAATAGTATTTTTTACATTAGAAACTTGACCTGTGATTCTGAAATTGTATACTCTTTTTATGATCTATAAATTCTCATAGGTTGTGGAGGTTGTCAGTGGGGATTGCATCATTGTTGCTGATGATGCTGTTGCATATGGTAGCCCTTCAGCTGAACGGAGAGTCAATCTTTCTAGTATCAGGGCTCCTAAAATGGGCAATCCACGTAGGGATGAAAAACCTGCTTCATATGCTCGGGAAGCCAAAGAATTCCTGAGGACTCGCCTTATTTGTCGGCAAGTATGAACTTCATCGTTTGCATTTCGTACCCTGATTTAATCATGAGATAGTGGCTGCTTTTGAGATAATTCATACTATGTTCTTTTAGGTCAAGGCATCCATGGAATACTCTAGAAAGGTTAGCATTGCTGATGGGCCCAATCCCGTGCCTGCAGCTGGCTCTACCGATTCTAGAATCATGGATTTTGGTACTGTCTTCCTGGTGTCCCCATCAAAATCTGAGGGTGATGAAGTTGCAGTAGCTGCCGGAGGTGGCCACCCAGAGGGAATCAATGTTGCTGAGCTGGTGGTAGCACGTGGCTTTGCCACAGTTATCAGACATCGTGATTTTGAAGAACGATCAAACTATTATGATTCTCTATTAGCTGCAGAATCTCGTGCTATAAGTGGGAAAAAAGGGATTCATTCAGCTAAGGATCCTCCTGTGATGCATATCACTGACCTTGTAATGTCGGTAAGTGATTCCTTCATCTGTCTGGTCTATATTTGTGTAAAAGTTTCAAACTTCTTGTCATTCTGTCCATATATTCATTCCAGTCTGCCAAAAAAGCCAAAGACTTCTTGCCATTTCTTCAACGAAGTAGAAGGCTTCCTGCTGTAGTTGAATATGTCTTCAGTGGTCATCGATTTAAGTTGTTAATTCCAAAGGAGACATGCAGCATTGCTTTCTCATTTTCTGGGGTCAGGTGTCCTGGTAGGGATGAGCCATATTCCGATGAGGCTATTGCTTTCATGCGAAGAAAAATACTGCAGAGAGATGTTGAGGTATGTTTCCACTTCAATTTATGCCATATGCACTTTACCTTGTTAAAGATCATTCAGTTATCTTGAATGCTTATATGCAGATTGAAGTGGAAACAGTTGACAGGACTGGAACATTTTTGGGATCTTTATGGGAGTCAAAGACCAACATGGCTGTGCCCCTTCTGGAAGCTGGACTTGCCAGGTTCCAAACTGCTTTTGGCATTGATCGGATCCAAGATGCACATCTTCTCTCACAGGCTGAACAAAATGCAAAAAAGCAGAAGTTAAAAGTGTGTAACATGATAGAGTGAATAGTTGTTGTCCTTCTAATTTTTGTGGGGTTTCTTACTTGTTTTTTGTTTCAGATATGGGAGAACTATGTTGAAGGACAGGAACCTTCTAACAGTACGACATCTGAGACAAAGCAGAAGGAAGTGATAAAGGTTCTTTGTGATGATTCCATATTTTGGATGTTTTTTTTCTTCTCTATTGTCACTTTTTCTTCATTCTGTTACCGATCTCCAAACAATCTCTACAATTTTCAGGTTGTTGTTACTGAAGTACTGGGTGATGGTAAGTTCTACATTCAATCCATTGCTGATAAGAAACTGGCATCTATCCAGCAGCAGCTTGCTTCCTTAAATCTCCAAGCTCCCCCTATCATTGGAGTTTTCAGCCCAAAAAAGGGGGATATTGTCCTTGCGAAGTATACTGCAGATAATTCCTGGAATAGGGCCATGGTAAGAGTTTAATCGTGTATGCACTTTCAGACACTAAAACATGCCTTATTTGAAGCTATACTCAGAGCTGGGCTAGACTGATGTCTTAAATGTGTCACACGTCTTAATACCTTTGAGCAATGAAGACATCAAGTTCGTGTGTGCTCAGTCTCAATTGATATTTTTGTTCTGAGCATGGTTGGTGACCACTGTTTGGTTTTGACTGTTAAAAAATACTAAACACAATTCCTGAGTGCTGCTGACTTGTGTCTCCTTTTTAGGTTGTGAATGCTCCCCGAGGAGCAGTTGAGTCACCAGAGGACAGTTTTGAGGTATTCTACATTGATTATGGCAACCAAGAGGCAATTCCTTACAGTCGGTTAAGGCCTCTTGATCCTTCGGTCTCTTCAGCACCAGGACTTGCTCAGTTATGTAGCCTTGCTTACATTAAAGTACCAAAGTTGGAGGAGGATTTCGGTCCTGAAGCAGCTCAGTATCTAAGTGAATGTACCCTAAATAGTTCCAAGGAGCTTATGGCAATGGTGGAAGACAGAGACACCTCAGGAGGAAAGGTGAAAGGGCAAGGAACTGGTACAGTTCTGATAGTAACATTGGTCAATGTGGAAGAAGGTTCCAGTATCAATGCTGCTATGCTGCAGGTAAAGTCTTCTCTCCTCTCCCAGCGAGCGAGCGCGCGCGCGTGTGTGTGTGTGTGTTTACAAGGACTACATTGTTTCCAGATGAAAATAAATACTTTTCTCAATGAGCCCTTTAATCTTGTCAAATATTAATAGAAACATGTAAAGTCCAATGTTATGTAACCCGGATGCTAGCCAAATCACTGAATGGTTGGTCAGTTGAGAAGAGATCCAACTATTTGTGAACACTGTTTAATCTTAGAACCTTGACATGCTCTAAAAAACACTTCTGCCATTATTATCAGGTCCTCAATACACAGGAACCTATGTCACACGGATACTCCATTTTGACTGTCATTCCGTATCCCTTTATATACAAGTCATGTTGGAAATTTCATAACAATGGCCGTACCCCGTATCCGCAGCCGTGTCCGCGTGACATGGGCAGAAACACAAACTAGTTTAAGTTGGTTCTGTCCTACTTATGTCTAGACAACTCAACTGGCCTCTACAATCCAGCTTTTAATTTTAGAAAATTGTCATCTTTTGCTTGCATCTTAAGCATACAGTTGAGAAGAAAGGAATAAGAGGGAACTTTCTTTTCTTAAAAGTCTGTGATGTTTGCATTTCTAACATTTTTTATCTATTTCCTCTTGATGCTTCAATAGTCTTAGTTGTGGGGTCCTGATAAATGATCACTGTCCCTTTTATACAGTAGGAAAAGCTCGTGTCATCATATATTTTGGAGGTAACAATTTTGGTATTCATTTCAGAGTTGGATTAACAACATTTCTCCCTTCTATTCTTGTAAAAAAAAAAACAGGAAGGACTTGCTAGACTGGAGAGAAGGAAAAAGTGGGACACAAAAGAGAGACAGTCTGCACTCGATAATCTAGAAGAGCATCAAGCAAAGGCAAAGCGTGAAAGGCTCAATGTATGGCAGTATGGTGATGTCCAGTCTGATGATGAGGAATCAGATATGCCGGCAAGAAGAGGTGGTCGCCGATAAGCTATAAGCCTATAACGTTGTTAGGTGAATAAATTATCGAATTGTTGTGAGTTGGCGTAGGATAGCAAACCACTATGCAGCTGAAACTGGCTAAGAAGAGTTACTATGTTTTACTTCATCTTCGTTATCTTTTCCTTTTTTGGTGTTTTCAGTTCTTCTTTGAGGGGATATTATTTTTAATCTTTTGAATAAGGGAAGTTTAGTAAATGTGTCTCTCCCTTATGGAGGTGGGCGTCTTCAATTGCCTCAATTATTTTGTACGAAATTTTCAAATTTTAGTTGGTACTTTTTGTTGGCCAGGTTCAATTATATTAGACAAGATTACAGTAGGCCTATAATGTATATGTTTTTCGTTTGGATGTGCTGTTTATTTAGTTTGTTAGATGGGTCATGTTGCGGGGGGCTTGGCCACTCTCTCAATGATCCATGACAGGCTTAGTTACAACATTTGACCCAAAAAATATTGGCCTAATTTGGTTTGATTAGCGAACGAGATATAAACGAGAAAAGGAATACTGGTTGAATAATCGGTGCAAATGGTTTAATGCTTTGGATCAGCCTCAAGTAAATAGCTTGCTGGAAACGTGTTTGTATGCTTGGGTCATAAGGGATGGATGGTAAGACTCATTGTGGACATCTCCAGCAAGGCATGTGCAAATTTGCCAGCTACTTGAAACAAAGTTTTAAGGCGATGAATCTATGTTGGGTTTTACGAAGCCGTTCTATACTGTTGACAAGTAAGAAGGAACTTCAAAATCCAAATGTATCTGATAATCAGTAAATTCATATGAGAAACCCCCAAGAGTTTCATTTATCAAAACAACGGTTTTGAGAGGTAAGCTAAGAGCAGCCAAGCTATTTACGGAAATGAAGAACAAAAACATTTACACATCAAATGTAGGGTATGAAATCAATTAGATTAAATTGATCTTTCGATCAAATGAAGAATGCGAAATCTTGAGTTTCATCTCCCTCTATCTCTTATCTACGAAACGATATCTTTATTGGCTGTGAAGTAAGAAAAAGATGGTGGTGGCGTTGGTGGAACTCCACAAGAATGGCTTCCATCAAATTGTAAATCACCATTTTGAAGGGGTCAAAATTCAAGTTTGCTAAGGGTCATGGTAGGGATGCAAATGGGCTGGACCCAGGATGGAGGTTTGGAAAATTTTGGCTGTTCTGGATTGGATTTCAATTAGAATCCCTATGTATTTAGCTGTTCAGGGTCCGAACCATTTGCATCCCTAGGGTACGGTGGTCCTCTAGGGTTTTATTGGTAGAGGTCTGCAGTGGAGCGGGCTGTGTTCACCCTCATCTGGTAGTCGCATTGAGAAAATTTTTTCTCTTATTTTAGAGAAAAAGAAGAAAATCCAAGAATTGCTTTCTTGTATTGTTGTTGTGGGCTAAATTTTAAGGCCAAATTTTTTGCCTTTCAAGTCAAGGAACGCCCGTGCGACACTAGGCCTCGTGGCCTAGTCAGCCTCACAACACGTGTTTTTTTCATATGTAATCTTCTTACACAATGAAACTTCAACTTAGCGAACTTTTCTTTTAAGAAATTCTTTCAAACATGATCGTCGTGCATCTGATAACCATTTACGTGCATAGTCATTTTATACTGGTTAGCACCTTCAATCGAAAGGCCAAACGTGCATTGTCGCTCACACAGGCAAGGGTACGCTGGCATAGGCTGAAACGTACCTTCACGGCACTACCGACTTAACTAACATTCAATGGAGGTCATGAGGAGCATGTTGCATCCTAAACTTTTACCGACGCATGCTAAGCCTCCAAATATCATTTTGAGTTACCTTTCCTTAATTTTGGTTACCCAAGCTAACACCGCAGAGATGCCTTAGTCTCACATGCTATAGAGTGAATAAAGACTCCATGAGCACGCCCTCAGTAAAACCTCACCACTAAAGAGACAAGGTCTTTCAACCCTCAGTTTGAAGACCAGTTGATGATTACATACTATAGTGAACAACATCGCCCAAACTCGTTCGTTGGCGTCGTGCGCTCACTTGCATGACCCCGTGCCATCATGCACGATTGGGACCACATCGTCGCACCAAGGGCTGCCTACCTGCACACCCAAAGCCTTTGCTTATATCACATGGGGGATTTTCACTACACACTGATACACCCATGCACTCCCAGTGCTGGCCGTGCGATATAGGGGTACCTATGCCAAGCTAATGCCAAGATGTGGCAAACATCTCAAACAGGAGGTTCCTTATATAGGTGTTTTGAGAGTTGATCCCCCACCAATAGGAGGAATCCGAAAAACACTTGAGGAACCATAAATTTTACAACTTCAAAATTTTTCGAATCCGCCTTCACCCACATGTTCTCCATAATTCATTTATACGGTGAATCTTCGATCTTGGCCCCAAACAACTCCAAATACATGCTGGATTATCGCCTCAAAAGATTATGCACACAGTCGTACACACTGCTGCATGTGCCACGACCATGCCGTTGATAACTCCGACGGTTTCGAGCTGTAAAAAATTTTGTCTGAAGCGGACTTGGCACGCAGCACCGATATCAAGCTGGGATGCACCAGTTCAAGACCGAACTGTCGCAGTTCTTAAATGGGGCGAGCCTCTGAACGACGTCCCTTTAGAACAAACGAAAAGCCACGACTTGCTGGGGAAAGCCTCCTCCGCAAGCTATGCTTGCAGAAAGGTTCTTACCAAAAGGGGTTCACAAGACTATTGATGCAGCGGCAAAAGATGTTGTCACGCGACACGCGGTGGATGGTGCATGCACGATGTGGAAGGGCACTTTGAGGCGTGCGACAGATGGCGCACATTGGGGGCTTGCGGTGAGGAGATGCGTGGGGACAAGGGTAGGTCCGTGCATTAAGGTGCGTGATAAGTAAAGCGGGTGCAGGGATGCGCCTACGCGTGAGGTGCACGACGGTTAGTGCTGGCGGCAGAAATGGATCGCGCATTGGGGCGCGATGTACGGATGCGAATGGTGCGGATGCAGAGACAGGCCCACATGTGACACGCATGGTGGTGGTGCAGCACCGCCCATGTGTTGGAGTCGAGGCAAGGGAAGCTTGCAGTGCACGACAGATGAGCCCGCGCATGAGGGGTGTGGCACAGACAGGCTTTGCGTGTGGCAGTGTGCATGGACACAAGAATGGTCGGGCGTTGAGGTGTGCGACGAGGGTTACAGTTGCAAGGAAGAGCGAGTGTGTGAGGCGCGCGACTGGGTGGCATGCAGGGTGGTTGTTCCAAGCGCACAGGGTGCTATGGGAAGCCTGTGGTGGTGAAACAAGAGGGATAAACCGTGACACACGGGTGCGATGGCACTGGGGCTAACCAGGTCGAGGCCCACAGTCGGTCCGGTGAAGAACCACGTCGCTCGACAAAGTTCTTGGGTGGGCTCCAGCAGGGACTTGCAGAACTGAGAAGAAGAAGAAGAGAGGCGAGAGGGAGAGAGAATACATAAGAGAAGAGAGCAGAGAGAAGATAGAGGGACAAAAAAATTACCTTCATTCATAAAATCAAAGAGATGCTACATCAAGAGCTTTATAGGCCCAACAAAGTGGTCCCCATTGTTGGGGTGCACAATAAAAAAGCACGGGTAGCCCTAACGGCTTACCCGACAAGATGACCCCTGCCAGCTTGTTGGGGTCATACATTGGCGCGGATCATGCGCCAGTTGGTGGTAGCAAGCCCCTGTGGCATGCTTGTTGTAGGGGTATTTGAGGGAAATAAAATTGGCTCCCTGCTACGTGCCTGCAGTCGGGAGGTGGGAGTACGGGCGTGGCCTCCTGCCATGCCTAGAAGATTCTTTCATGCTGGCCGCACGCTGAGGTGTGTAGCGTGAGTGCTATTGGTCCACGTAGAAGTGCATCAACCCCACCATGCTTCAGCTATGTGCTTGCCCTCAAGACAAGAATCTCGAATAGTCTCTCAGAAGCTCATTCTTCCAGATCCAACTTGACGTCTTGGTGTTTCTGTTGTTTCATTCGATCAAATGCTTCTTTACCAATCACCCTTCTTCGCGTCGTATCCTTTTTGTTTTGAGGATCTTTGTTGGTAGGGGGCGTCCTCTTCTGCGGGAACCTCGATGGTGGTTGGCGGTATTCCAAAAAACGGCTTCAACCTTGAGACATGAAAAACCAGGTGGATCTTAACCTCTTCAGGCAACTCAAGGAGGTAGGTCACCTTGCCAACTCTTTTTTTGATGTGAAACAGGCCATAATACCTTGGGAGCAACTTAGTGCAGAGCTGATCGAAGAGTATTTTCTATCCCCTTTGAACTCGCTTTAGCCATACCCAGTCATGATACGGGTCCAGTTGAAACCGCATCAGCGCTAGCAAAATCAACATAGTAAATGTGCAAGGTAGAGTCAATCTGAAACAGGCCTATGGTCAGCAGGGGTTTAGTGGTCTACAACTAAGGATTAGGGACGTCATCAACTGGATTTGAAGTAAGGGTCGCCCAGTGAGCTGGGGTGCCCACTCCAGATAGTCTATAAATAAGACTCAACAATTGTAAATAAGGGATCGAACAATCATTTTGGATTCAGCCATTTGTAACTCTGTGATTTGTTTCAATAAAGTGAATTTTAGTTTGACTCCAGTTTGGAGTGGCCTCCAAGAGAAGGTGAGGCTTCTTAAGCTCTAACCAGCAGAAGAAGATTTCATTGATTTTCATTCGATCATTCTTCTCAACGCGTCCTTCCGTCATGATCTAAGAGGCAATTAGCCGAACGGATTACGACGTCGCCCCTGGTTTAGCACTGAAGCATCATCCTCTCGATTGGATCGAGTCTGGATGCTTCAGTGAACTGAGATTGTCTCATTCACTGTGACGATCTTAAAAGCTAAGTGCATTCTCAACTAAATCCAGTTATGTGTTGAGAACATGATTAAGCATGTCTATATGCAGGGAACGAGTACCGATCAGATGACATTAATGCACATTTCACCAATGAACACTAAATTTGGACAATGTTCGATGACTCCAGTGAATTGAGCCAATCTCAATCACTGCTCGAAGGCTGAGAGCTAAGTGCATAGCCTCTAAATCAATTTTGTTTGTGAGTTAGCTAGTTATCATTCCTACTTGCAGGTTGGAGTTTAGTATTGCAGCAGAGGTTGGAGCTGATCTCCTACAATAGTTGTTCGGCCTTTCTACCTGAAGGCGCATCACAGCTTGTAACGACGGTGCATCTGTGCGCGCACTGAAGGAAGCTAGGGACTGTGTGTGATGATCGAGGCAATGCCTGTGTGCGTTAAAGCTGTGAGCTCTTACATGAGCGTTTGCTTGCCAACACCGAACAGTGCCTTTATAACGGTTAAGGAGCACATCTAAACGCTCATCGAGTCTGTAACTGAGTTTCAGTCATTTTCACAACATAAGACATCAGCGGCGACACGATCCTCAAGCAAGCTTGTATCACCTTCTTTGAAGTTGTGATCGATTCATCCCCTCTTGTAGATCTGCTTCATCCGCTATTGTGCTTGGGCGATGTTGGCCTTCTGGTCTGGAGTTCTTGGTCTACTTCTAATGGGTGGGCACTCCCATGCTCGTATGATATGATCAAGGGCAGGGGGTACCCATACAAGGCTTCAAATGATGTAATGCCGATGGAGGATTGGAAACTGGTATTGTACGCCTCTTCCACCCACATGAGATAGGCGGCCCACTGTGAGGGTCGATCGCTGGTAAAACATCGCTGATAAGTGGCAATGATACAATTTACCACATCTATTTGTCTATCCATTTGAGGATGATTGAACATCCTAAACCTGAGTCGAGTCCCATTTCTCTGAAAGTATTCTTCCCATAACTGATTCAGAAAGAGCGGATCTCGATCGCTCACTATGCTTTTGAGTCGACCATATAGCTTGACCATACTTTCTAAGAATGCATCCAACACTTTGTGAGTGGTGTAATCTTTTGGAAGGGCCACAAAGTGAGCATATTTAGTAAATCAATCTATTATGACGAAGATTGATTCATTCTTTCTGGACGGTGGTAGAGCTTCAATAAAATCCATCGATATATCTTGTCATGCCCCCTTCAGAATGGATAAGGGTTGCAACAACCTTGAGGTTTGATTCGCTCATACTTATTGGCTTGGCAAATTGGGCACTTTCTTACATAGGTTTGAATTTCTCTTTTCATCCCCTTTCAGAAAAATATTTTTTTGAGTTTTTGATAAGTTTTTTAACCCCTCCCCCTCCCCCGGCCTACTTGGAGAGTATCGCGACACTCCTTGATGAGCTCCTTGGTAAGTTCATTACCACTCGAAAGGTAAATCCTTCCTTTATAGTAAAGAATGCCCCCTCTTACTTGGTAGTGGGGGTGAGCTTGGGGGGTCCTCTTGGACCTTTTTGATTTTTTTCTGGGTTTCACTATCTTCCTCTTGGGCTTTACAAATTTTGCTTTTTACATCACAAGTAACAGTAGTGAGTGTGTGCAAGACATGTACGTCTTCAAATTTTATGGAAAGATCACAGCTTTGTTTCTCAACCCCTTCTTGTACTCAATATCAAAATCATACCCCAATATCTTGGCTATCCATTTATGCTAATTTAGGGTGGTGATTCCTTGTCCCAGTAGAAACTTAAGGCTCCTATGGTTTGTCCGCACGAGAAATCTCATTCCCAAAAGGTAGGTCCTCCATTTATCGATTGCCAACATGATGGCCAGCATCTCCTTATCGTACATGGATAGAACATTGCTTCGGTTTGGCATGGACTTGCTAAAAAATGTTATAGAGTGACCTTCTTGAGATAAAATCACCCTTATCTCGGTGTCACATGTATCGGTTTTCACCATAAATAGCTTGGAGAAATCTGGTACCACGAGGACCGGTGCGCGTGTCATAACCACATTCAACTGTTTGAATGCCTCTGTGCTTTTATCCACCCATCATAAACTATCCTTCTTGAGGAGGCTAGTAAGGGGTTATGTAAGTTGACTATAGCCCCTTACGAATTGCCTATAGTAACTGGTTAAACTGAGGAAACCACGAAACCCCCTAATGGTATGTGGTAGGGGCTAATCCACCATGGCTTGAATTTTCTATAGGTCCGCCCGAATTTTATGACCGGTCACAATATGCCCTAAGTAGCTAACATTCTATTGGCAGAACAAACATTTTGACATCTTTGCATGTAGGCAATTGCTCCTCAGTATACCCAATACTTCTTTCACGTGCTCCAAGTGTCCTTCCCATGACTTACTGTAGATCAGTATGTCATCGAAAAATACTAGCATAAACTTTTTCAACGCTCCTTGGAATACATCGTTCATTATGCCTTGGAATGTAGCCGAGGTGTTGGTGAGCCCAAACGGCATGACCAGAAATTCATAGTGCCCTTCATGTGTCCGAAATGCCGTCTTAGGAACTTATTCTTCGTTCATGTGCACCTGATGATAGCCAAACCTTAGGTCCAATTTCGTGAAGAACATAATGCCATGGATTTCATCCAGCAACTCCTCTATGACAGGAATGGAGAACTTAACCTTTACAGTGATATCATTCAAGGCACGATAGTCTACGCAAAACTGCCATTCACCATCTTTCTTCTTTACTAAGAGCACCGACGATGAGTAGAGGCTTGTGCTCGGTCGAATGATCTTTTTATCCACTATTTCTTGCACCAGTCTCTCTATTTTTTCCTTCTGAGAATGGGCATATTGGTAAGGTCTTATCTCTATGGTCCCACTTTTCAGCTTTAGGGGAATTTGGTGGTCTTGAGACCTAGTAGGGGATAACCTTCGCGGTTCTTCAAACACATTTGTGAAGTGTCTTAACACCTTTGCTAACTCTGGTGAGATTGTTGGGGAAGGGTTCTTCTCCTTGGTCGAGCCCATGGCATGAGCAGTGTGATTGCCTCATAATAGCTTGAGAGTCGTCGTAGACTCAATGACGGTGGCCGTGGTGGCCTTGACACCTGATAACTTGACTTCTTTTCCTTTATTTCTGAACTTCATCTCCATGGAAGAGAAGTCTCAAGTGACTTGCCCGAGATCCTTTAGCTATTGCATTTCCAAAACTACGTCTGCCCCTTTCATGGGAATCACATAAAGGTCCACCACGAACCCACTGTCTTGTAGCCTCAGTGGTACATTGGCGCAAAACTCTCTACATTTGAGGTGAGATTTGTCTCCCACCATTACATCGAACGTTGGGTGTTCCTTGAACTTGCAACCTAAAGACAACACCAGGCTCTCACGGATGAAATTGTGCGTACTCTCGGTGTCGATCAAGACATCCACTTCATGGGAGCATGCCTTTCCATGAATTCTCATGGATTGAGGGATGGGTGCGTTGGAGATGGCATGGTAAGAGATCCCATGCGTGAGGTCTCTATCATCTTCCTCCAACTTTCCACTTTCATATTCGATGGAGGTTCTTTCTTTGCCCTCGCTTTCATCTCTTACATGATAAACATGAAACTTTTTGCATTGATGGCCTCGTGACCATTTCTCATTGCAGTTGAAGCAAAGTCCCTTCTTGATTCATTCTTCTCTTTGAGCTCGTGAGATGAATTCCACCCTTGGGGTGGTTGGCGAGATGCCTCAGGCAAGCCACGAGATCAGTTTGCTTAACTTTCCTTTTGCATGTCACTCGAATAGGCAATGAGGTTTCTTCAAAGCTCACAATCATTTATGCTTCTCATCATGCCTCTTCGAGAGTCCTGACATTGGCGGCCAGGACCTCAATTCGAAGCTCTTCACGCAGTCCACCCGTGTAGGAGCCTAATAAGGTCTCTTTGTCCACGTGCGAGAGCAAGGTGCAAAGCTCCTTGAACTCATTTTGGTAGTCCTCTAGGCTGCCTTTTTGTCATAAATTCTTCAAGTCTACATGATAATTAACGAGGGTCGTGGGGCCAAAGCGCCCCATGACCCCGGTCATGAACTGTTCACATGTGGGCTTCTCCCGCATAGTGACCATCCACTAGTACTACTTAAGTGTGCTGCCCTCCAAGTGGGTGATGGCCTCGTCGACTTTGGCGTCGTGGGGAATGTCATGGCAAGTAAAGAAGTGGACCATCCATTTTATGGAAAATGCAGAAATGTCAAATCTCACCTTGCGGCTATGCCTTGTCTCATAGCCGTAGTGGTGTCCACTGTACGCATGCCTTAGTGGTTCGTCGACAAGGGATTCTGCTACATCATCCATTTTGTCGAACATGCTGGCCTGGTCGACCATGCCGGGGCCTGTTGCACCCAGGTTACGCAGTGGGTTGGTGCAGATACTGTTCATGCCTTGCCCAATACGTACGGAGGTGCCCAACACCTCAAGACATTCTGTCAGTAGGGCCAGCGCTTGATGGATACTCTAGAAATTCTCGGCATTGGCTTGTTGATCCTTCGCCAACTCTACTTGGGTTTGGTGGGCTAGGGCTTGAGCCTGCTCGTTATGGCAGAGGGAATCATCGGTGCGTCCCTGCGAAGGCTTAGGGATGTTCATGAGCGGGAATTCGCTCTGATACCAAGATGATAACTTCGACGGTTCTGGGCTGTCAAAAATTTTGTCTCAAGCAGACTCGGCAAGCAACACCAGTGTCAAGCTGGGGTGCACCAGTTCAAGACGGAACTGTCACAATTCTTAAATGGGGCGAGCCTCTGAATGGCGTCCCTTTGGAATAAACGGAAAGCCACAACCTCGCTGGGGAAAGCCTCCCATGTGAGCTATGATTTCAAAAAGGTTCTTACCAAGAGGGGTTCACAACTGTTAATGCAGCGGTAAAAGATGTTGTCGCACGACTTGCGATGGATGGCACACACACGGTGTGGAGGGGCACTTTGAGGCGCATGACAGACAGTGCGTGTTGGGGGCATGCGGTGAGGAGACTCATGGGGATAGAGGCAGGTCCTCACGCTGAGGTGCACGACAAGTGGAGCAGGTGCAGGGATGCACCCGTGCATGAGGCGCGCAACGGTTAGTGTGGGTGGCAGGAACGAACCGCGCATTGGGGCACGACAAATGGCATGTGTTGTGGTGCATGGTGTGCGGATGCGAATAGGGTGGTGCTATGGGAAGCTTGTGGTGGTGGGACAAGAGGGATAAATTGTGGCATAGGGGTACGATGACACTGGGGCTAACCGGGTCGAGGACCATGGTCGGTCGGGCGAAGAACCACGTCGCTGTATAAAGTTCCCGAGTGGGTGCCAGCGGGGAATTGCAGAAGTAAGAAGAAGAAGAAGAGAGTCGAGAGGGAGAGAGAAGACAGAAGAGAAGAGAGCAGAGAGAAGACAGAGGAAGAAAATGATTACTTTCATTCATAAAATCAAAGAGATGCTACAACAAGGGCTTTATAGGCCCAACACAGTGGTCCCCATTACTGGGGCGCACAATAAAAAAGCACGGGTAGCCGTAACGGCTCACCCGACAAGAGGACCCCTGCCAGCTTGCGGGGGTCATACACTAGTACAAATCATGCGCCAGTTGGTGGTAGCAAGCCCCTGTGGCGTGCCTGTTGTAGAGGTATTTTAAGAAAATAAAATTGGCTCCCTGATGAGTGCCTGCAAACGGGAGGTGGGTGTACGGGCGTGGCCTGCTGCCACGACTAGAAGATTCCTTCACATTGGTCGTGCGCTGAGGTGTGTGGCGTGAGTGATGTTGGTTCATGTGGGAGTGTATCACCATGCTCACCGCAACTGCATGCTTATGCGTGCTGCAGCACACTACTGTACGCGGCAGTGTGCAGCCACGCGCATTGTGCACCATGCACCACACACCGTGGGCCGCACTTCATGCACCACACACAATGTGTGTGATGCGTTGTGCCTGTGCGGCAAGCATGGGTGCTGTGTGCGAGCACACCAAGCTGTGTACAACGTTTGCACATATGAGCCTGCTTGCTGCGGGGCTGTTTCGGTTGCCCCATGCACATTGTGGTCAGCCAATCCATCGCTCCTAGGGCAATTCCAAGATACTTCAAGCACATCCAAGCATCCGTTGCAGCATCTGCCATTGGATACACTATGTGGCATGCACACACCTCTTCCGCACCAAGCACCACACCAAGTCCTATACCACTGGCACGCTGCAAGGCTCTCCGAGACTTCGTGTGCAACAATTGCAATCCATCGTGTTGATGAATGGATTGACATCAAAGGTTAGTTTGCTACACTCATCCACCAATTGGCTTGCACCAAGCACATCGTCTACTTTTACCTCTTTTAAGATGGAGCAATGAAGAGACTTCAATTACCCATGAATCAAGTTTTAGGTCATTGTCACTTTCGGGTTCGATCCCGGAACATGGTTGTTTGTAATCTCCTGAACGGTATCTCTAAGCATGTGGAAGGACAAGCCACCTATCTACTATCTAGTTAGCCAGCAATAGGGCTTGTTCTGCTTTGTCAAAGGAGGGAAGGGAGTCCTTAATCCCCCCTGCTCGATAATAATAATAATAATAATAAAAATAAAAAAAGGACCCAAGAATCTTGGTGTAAGGTGCTCAGCTAATATTTGTTCACGGTTTTGCATATATTGAATTAGCCAAAAAGGGAATTATTGTCCAACACTGGATTAACGTTACCTGAATATGTGATTTGAAAATTTGTATTAAAATCTGTCGATTCTGAAAATCTTGGCAATTTCGATCACAACAATGCTTGAGAACGCTCCAAAAGTGGGGTTCCAACCTTTTGGACAGATGGGCGTCTATGAACCATTTGCGTTCAGGCCCCATCAGCCTTTGACCCAGCTTACTGTTGTGACAAATTTGAACCTTATTTTGGACCCATCGTAAGTTCATTGGCCAATCGCATTTGATGGTTTTGTCTCAATTAATCATGATTAGTCAAAAGTTTGACAAGCCAAGACTGACCAATTTTCTTCCCAAACAATGCATCTACAGAGACGGTGGGTTTTTTTTTTTTATATTTACAGGGAGAAACCGCCCACAGGATCGGTGGGCTTATCCCTTAAACCCTAAAAAGTGCCCCACTTCCACTTGTGCAAGAAGTGATGCCTATGGGATTTGAACCTCTACTGCCTTTTCAAGTTTTTTTTTTTTTAATTCTCACTATACGGATATGATCCACTTACTAGATTTTATAGGATTAGATCTTGGGGCATTTGATTTTGACACATGAATGGGTTTTCATAAGGTTTGAACAGTCAACGAATCAAAACCTTTGGAAATTTTCAAAGCTCCAAATATCGTTTTCTTTAATAAAAAATGCATGATCCAAGTGTTGATTCCTAGTAAACCCACAGTGTTGAACACATCTATGGGGTTGGAATTGTGAGAAAATCATGGAAAAGTAGAAAATCATATTTAACATGTTTGCATCACTCATATATATATTAGGTGTATACCTGTGCAATCATGTGTACCCTCCTTTAACTTGGCCACAAATTCTCACTCAATTTAACCCCAATAGATGTATTGATCATGGCTAGTTTTTTAGAGGTCACACCCAGGATCAGGGTATTTTCAAAAGAAACTCATAAATTTTGAATTGCAGATTTTTTTGTACATTATAGCTTTTGATTTCTGAATACCTTGAAACCCTTATTGGTCACATTGCTCAATATATATGTATATATATATAGAGAGAGAGAGAGAAAGAAAAAACTGAACATATTAGGCCCCATTTCTTGTTTTGCCCTATAAGTTTTAATTGTTTTATGATAGATCTGAACCGTTAGATGTGTTTAAGATGATCGATTTAGTAAGAATCAACTCTTGGATCGTGTTTTTTTTATAAAATATATAATTTAAATATATATATAACTAAACAAACTATGCAGATCACAGCTATAGGGCTAGTTTTAGCATCCCTTCATTTTGATAGGATGATGCATGGTGGGTGAACAGAAGTGAAGTCCTGCAGATTTTTCAACTTATACACAGCTCATTCAGCATAATCATGTGGGACACTATGACCATGCCGTGTTGGCCTAACCATATGCAACATATAAAAAAGGCTGTGTTAGGCATGTCCCCAAGTTGAAAGGTCCACACTGTGTATAGAGAGGTCTTTCTTTTTTAGCCTTTGTAAAATTGTCAGAGAAATCCAAACCAAAAGGGAGTAAGGAACAAATGGCCTTGCTTGCTGTTCGCTTTGTCGTTTAGGATGGCAGCCATAGAAGGGGGGACATGGAGGCAGATCGGAGACCCGCCTGAGCCCACCGAACGGATTGGTCTGAGCACTACAAGCCAAGGCCACGGCGCATGCTCATCTCTGTGTATAGCTTTAGATTTTTTTCATTCAAAGCAAGTGCGATCCCTGTTTCCCCAATTTACTTTTTTGTTAGGCAACCATCGTTGGCATCATTGGTCAGTACGGTGGAGCAACCATCGTTGGCATCATTGGTCAGTACGGTGGAGCAACCATCGTTGGCATCATTGGTAAGGGGCCCGCTCCAAGGGCAAAGGCGTTGGCGTGGTTAGTGGCTCTAGATCGTGTTCAAACCCAAATTAATGTCAGGAAACGGGGGCTTCAGTTTCCAAGCATGTGTGTTCTTTGCGAGAAGGTGGTAGAGGACACGACTCACCTATTTTGGTTTTGCCCGATAGTTTTAATCTTATTCTTTCAAACTTGAGGTGCACCGCCGGTTCAAACACGTTCGAGTTCTGTTATTCGGGACCTCTTGTTTGGTCCCATGAGTTTACGAAACAAAAAAAAGGGAGATTATTGTGGCGGGTATGGTTGTTTTCAGCATGGTGGGTGATATGGACTGAAAGAAACAATATCTTTTTCAGGGACATCAAATTCAATTTTGGAAGGCTACGTCAGCGGGTTATGTTTGATGTGTATCTGACTCTTAAATTACATAGTAGAGACGGGGGTTTGGATCTACTTGTACTCTGAACTGTGCACAATCACCATCTAGATGGTGGCTGTCTTACTCTTATGTTCCTCTCTCATCCAATATTCGGTTGGATGTATTTTGGTAATGTTGAATGATAAATGTTCTCTCTCTCTCTCTCTCTCTATATATATATATATATATATATATATATATATATATATATATATATATGGCGTAAAGTTCGACATGCACGTCATCAGAACACTTTTTTTTTGGCAAAATGACCCTTTAGCACCTCTGTCCAAGACCATCACTGAAGATCAAAAGAAACACAAAAAAAGAGAGGATTAAACGCACTGAGCATGTCCGACCCCCATTCCACGATTGTACGCTCGATGGTACACCCAATCGTGTATATATTAAATAAAATATGCTAGAAAACATGTTAAATGGGTTTTGCTGCTTTTTCAGTATTTTTTTTTTTTGCAGTTACTATCCCATAAATGTATTGGGCACGAAGAATTTACTAAAAATCCATACCTGGATCATGTGTTTTCCATGAAAAATAACATTTAAAGCCTCTAAAATTTACAAAGCTTTGCAATTGCAAATATTCTTCAAACTTTATAAAAAACCCATGTCTGAACTGAATGCTTCAAGAAATGATCCCTATAAAATCAAGTGTATAGATCACAACTTTACATTCAGAATTTAAAAATAAAACAAGAAAAGCCCAAAATCCCATTTAACATGTTTTATTTAGCACATATATATTGCCTATATATAAACATATTTGCTATAGTAGTTT
This sequence comes from Nuphar pumila, assembly GCF_984573655.1. NCBI lineage: Eukaryota > Viridiplantae > Streptophyta > Magnoliopsida > Nymphaeales > Nymphaeaceae > Nuphar > Nuphar pumila. Next base: position 182,147,046 of record NC_143249.1, on the reverse strand, counting down.
ATAGGTATAAATATCTTTTTTTTATTTAATCATTTTGTTGGTTTTCATGAAACTGATTTTACAGTGCTTAATGGGGATCAGCTCTTAGATCATCCAATTACAATATACAGGCAACTTTTGTAAAGCTCCAAATGTCATCTGCCTTCAATGGGCAATAGTTTTTTTTGTCTAAAAACATAATTCAAAAGCTGATTCACACTATTTTGGACATGTTGAATTCATCTATGAGGTCTGATTGGATTATCCAGAGGTTGTTTGTAATAAACATTACAAACATTTGTAGTTATATTGACATTAGCTGCATTTAATTGATTCATTAGACTCTCATAAAAGTAATGGCAAATTTTAAACTAGAAAGTTATATTTTGAATTAAAAAAAAAGTCACTTTGACTTTCAAATTCAAATTTGTAAAGTTATATATTTTTTCATTCTATTTTCTTCTAAAATAAAAGATTCACTTTTCCTCTAAAGACACCTGTACTTAAGTACGCCTTTTAAAAGTGTTTAGTATGCTTAAGAGATAAAACTGTTAAAGAGAGACTAATTTTTCTATATATGCAGATGTGTCTATCACTGCTTATTTAGTAAAAAAACATGTGTTGGATTGAATGAATTTTATTGAAAAAATTTCTTTTTATTTCTTCGAGTTCTACCGCAATATAGACTATTAATTTTTAGCGCTGTAGAAATTATAGATAAAATATCTGTGATATATGCACAACAGTTGGTTTTTTATCTCTCTAAAGAACACATTTCCACATGAAAAATATCCAACTTATTTTTTTTTAATATGGAAAAAAATTGAATACAAAAAGTGTCATACTTAATATATTTTTTCTGTTGAGTAAACTGTGACTAAAATACCTACCGATTTAGATCAAGCAAAAAGCGCCTATAACCATGATTTTTGAGGGATCATAATGAGTGACGAAAAAGAAGTGGCAAGATGACCTCTCTTTCTCCACATATATATATATATATATATATATATATATATATATAAAGAGAGAGAGAGAGAGAGAGAGAGATAATAATGTGTTCTTTTTACCCACCACCTCATTCTGCTCCCTAAAAATCATCATTTTTGGTACTTTTTCTCACATCTAACACCATAGGTGTAATCTATAGGTTTTGTTTAGCGGGAACCCGCTTTTGGATCACCGGAATCTGACCTGTACATAGGTTTTTCTGGTGATCCAAAATTAATGGTTACCAAGGTACCAATTTTTCCTGGCTATTAAAAACATATTTTTTCCATCAAAAAAAATTTACCCAAGAGTTGACTCTCACTAAAACGAGCATGCTAAGCGCATCAAATGGTTCAGATCTATCATAAAACACTTTAAAACTATAGGAAAGAATATGATAGAACAAGAAATGGGACTTAATATTTTCAACTCTCATAGGCATTCCTTCTCTAAGGATTGAGTTTTCATCCATCAGACTTTACCTATTGGATTTTATCATTCATTTAGTGAGCAACAAGTTCTTAATTAATAATATTTTATGTTTAGATGTGTCTTTGAAAGCACTAAAAAACAACGGTCCATAATACTTTGTATTGTAAAGTTTTAAATGCATTGTGAACAATTGATTTGTCATGTTTGAAAAAACATGTCTATGTATCTTAAATTCTTCTTACACAGCATATTTCTTACTAAATAAATTATAAAGAAAAAATATATGAGATCTTATAGATGAGATGCTCAAGCATTGGAGAGAGAGAGAAAGGGTCACTAGAATGAGAACTAAAAATACAAGAACATTTCCAATGGTTTTTTTTGCAAAATCCATGTAGACATTCTGCATGATTAATTTGCTAGGAATCAACTTTTTGATCATGTATTTTCAATAAAAAATGAGTTTTTTGGATGCTTGAATATTTATAAAGATTATAAGCCATTGAGTTTAAACCCTCAAAAAATCTTGTTTATGCATCATAATTGGATGATTCAAAGAGCTGGTCAATTATAAAACAATAGTTAGATTTTAGAGAAAAAAACAAAGAATCTATGAAAATAGCAATTTATACAGTAGCTCTCATATTTCCAGTTCTCATATTCTAGTGACTTTATGTATAGAAAAAGTATTTGGTATTAATGATCAGTAATGATCAGTGAGGTCGGGCAGAGCCACGTGGGCAGGGTGGGCACGTGCCCACCCTAACCCACACAAATCTTCAAAGGGGTATGGCCACGTCAGGGTGAGCACTGCCCACCGTGACCCGCAAGATATGTGAGCAACCCGACCCAAAGGGGGTCGACGGGCCGACGACCACGTTCTTCCACTTTTCGTTCCTAAATCTCACCCCTTATACCTAATGTCTCTCTCTCTCTCTCTCTCTCTCTCTCTCTCTCTCTCTCTCTCTCTTATAGATGATGTGTTGGCTTGCTTTCGTTTTTTTTGGTTATCTGCTTTTTTATTTATATGTAGTTTTTGTGCAATGGCTTATTTTGTGGACAAGCAATCCGTTTCTTTAAATTTTGGGAGAGCCTGACTTGATCTTGAAAGGTCGATATGGGATCTGTTTTCTTTTAGCAGATTTTGAAATGTCCATCTAATGTTGAAAGGTCTACCTGGATTTTTTTGTTTTTGTTTCTGGCGTAAGTGAATATTTCATTATATTTTTTTTGCACTTTTTCTTGTTTTTGTTGAAAGGTAGATTTATGATTAGAGTTTTTTGTTTCACAATAATTTGTCTTCTGTATATGCACAGTAAGGACTCTGTAGAGAGAGAGAGAGAGCATCCTGTTGTATTAACATTTCTAAGGGTGACGCTGCTTTGCTTGTAGTAAATACAACAACATACCCACCATGAAAGGCATCTTTTACAATTTCGATCCCTACCACCTTTTCCATTTGGCTTTTTCTGTTTCTTCCACCCGGAATATACCATTGATTTTGTATACAGCTGGTAGGTTATGACCATGACATGCGGAAAAAAACTGAACTGAAAATATAACGTGGGCTGTCTAATTAAAGAGAGATGTTTATCAAAACACTTCCTCCTCCCTACTGTAAATTTCATTAATGTTGTTGTGGGGACAGCTTCAATCCAACAATGCAAATTGTGTGTAAGATAAGCATTTTTCACATCGAATGCAAATTGTGTGCAAGAGAAGCAATTTTCACATCGAGCTGTCGAGATAAAGACAGTGGCCCATCCAATAGTTTCTTTGACTTTGAGTAGGCTAGAAACGAATGTCTTCTTATGCAATGCTAATCTTTGAACGAGTAAAACTGTAAAAGATCACGTATACCACAAGAGGAGAGGTAATCCTTGTTTCTGCGCTTACCTACATAGTGGATCTGAGATGAATTTCAGTCAGTGGTAGCGATGGTTATGGTATTGTGTGGTAGGGCCTAGAGACACCAATTCTGACAATCCCGAACGTGTGGAAAACAAGTGACAAACCACAAGAAGACTGTCACCTTCAGCTATGACGTTTGGCAAATAACCGCATGAGCTTTGATTACTGCAGGTGATGAAAATAAGTTTTTTTTATTTTATATTTTGGGTGTGACAAAAATGCCTTCTAGGACGGAGGGCATGTACTTTTAAGAAGGCTCATCAAGGGCATTTTTAGTATATTAAAATTAACTCACTTTTGGAAAGTTTATAAGACAGCTTTAGGAATTCCATTCTAATGGATAAGACTCTTTTGTGTTGGTCATCTTTGACCATTTTTTTTTTCTTGTGAGAGAGAAGAGATTCTTATTTTTGCCTAGTCTTTTCATTTAGAAGAGAAACCATCCATTCTTAGCCACAGTTGAAGAAAATATTGTTGGGAATTGTGGCCATTATCCGCAAGTCTCGGCATATCCATGGACAAGGACCCATTCATGGATATGCTTGAGCAATTATTAAAACCAATTTCAAATAAACCTTTATAAAATCGTTTTTGTTTCTTGCCCGTTTCAACAATCTCGTTAAACTTATCTGCAAAGTTGAGCCAAAGAAAAATTGAGAGATGCAAGTTATAAAATAGAGACATGCTCAGCAGTCGAGTGTGTGAACAACACAACAGAAAGCTTTTCGAAGCAAGCCTTAAAAAACCCTAACCTTCTTCTTCTCATCTTGCTTGAACTACTCTCGCTTCTTCTATTGTTGTGTGCCACTATTGCGTCATCCATCAGTGGTATGGTATCAGAGTAGGCTAAGATCCTTGAAGTCTGTTGCATCCTTATTCTTCTTTCGCCTATCGAAACCTGCAAGGAAAGCCTAAGCGGTTAGTCAAGCTTTAGGAAGTCCTTTTTTTTTTTTCTGTGACTGCAAATCGGCATGGACACAAGATATTTTCTTTAATGCATTTTTGCTTGAGGGATTAAAAGATCAGAGACCTTTCTCTGATCTGTGTTGCGTCTAATGTCTGAAAGCATGCAATAAATATTTCCTTCTGTGTTCTGTGCTACTTCTATATATCTGAAGAGAACCATATCTGTGATGAAGAGTTTTTTTTTTCTTTCATCTGTAGCAACCTACAACATGAATACAAATCTAAATAAATAAATAAAACTATTCTTTGTTTGTCTGGCGTTGTTTTTTTTTTCAGCGACCGCTGCTACAGCGGCCCCAGCCTGCGCCTGGCTTTTTTGTTCTCTCTCTCTCTCCTTGTCTGAAATTGTAACTGGTAGGGAAGATATCCACTGGCGTTCCTGAAAAGGCAAACAAAACAAACAGTATACTAGAAAACTCATCTGAGAAAACCCCAGAAAAAGGAAAACACCGAAAGTCGGTCGTCCAGCTACCGGTTTGGTTTTTTTTTTTCAGAGATAGATCTGAGCCGGGAGCATCAACCCAAACACTTGGCAGAGGTTTCCATCAAAATTCCTAGCCGGAAACTCGAAACAGAAGTTCGGCTTCTCCGATGAACTTTCGAGAGAAGAGATAGAAAGTCGACTGAAAAAATAAACTTTTCAGTCGACTTTAGGGCATTTATACCCTATAGTGCAAAAATACAATACTACTTCTCTATTTTGCAGGTTATTCAAAAAAACTGTTATAATATTTAAAATTGTAACCCGAATACTTTTTTAAAAAAAATTGCTAAAAGTGGTTTTCGTGTTTGATTTTACCAAAAATTCCATTTTGAGGCCCGAGAATGTTTAAATTTACATAAACAAGTTTTTTGTTTTAGTATTAATATTTCTTCATAATTTTGGCTAAAGTCCACTTATTATTTTTTTTATTGATTCTTATTTTCTCGGTGTAACATTTTATAGGCCGATAGTGATTTGTGTTTTACTATTTCATTTCTTAAAAATAAATAAATATATATATATAATAATAATAAAATAAATAAAATATAATAACAATAAATAAATTGCTATAAATTAAAATATACAAAAGCGTAACAGGATGACTAGCCGTGTGTGTGCTTCTGAACTTGCCAAAACAGACAAGTTAAATGGAACAAATTTTTCAATCTGGAAAAGAAGAATACCTTTAGCTCTTACACTTGAGGGTTTGGAATATGTACTACACAAACAAATAGAAAATTTCAAAGAAACAGGGTCAAAAGAGGAGAAAGAAAAATATGAAAAATATTTAAGAGATGATCTTATAGGTAGAACAATTATGCTAACATATATGGATGATGACCTGATTAGAGTCTTTGAAGACTATAAAACAACTAATGAAATAATGGAAGCAATTGAGTCTAAATATGATACTACGTCTGAAGTACATGTTTAATTGCTGTTAGAACAATACAACTCATATAAAATGAAAGAGTCAAACAACGTAGTCGATCATGTAAATCGTATGTTGGTTATGTCCAAAGACTTAGCAATAGCTGAAAACATGATACCTGATAGGATGCAAATCTCAACAATCTTGAATATTCTGCCTATATTTTGGAGGATGGTAACCACAACACTTAGGCTGAATACTAAAAGTCTAAACCTTAATGAGTTACCTCTCCAACTGGCAATAGAATAAGAATACATGGTCAATGACAAAAAGTCAGAACTCATGATAGCCCAAGATGTCTCGTCCAACAATCAAGTATCCTTTAAAAGGAACAACAATAACTTTAAAGAAAAGGAAAATAACATGTCCAATAAAGGACAGGAAACCAACTTCAGAAGGCCTCAAAGAAATGAACCTCAAGTAAAGTGCTTCAAATGTGGAAAGATGAGACACATCCAAATGAACTGTAAGATAAAGACCTTCAACAAGAACAATTGACAGCAAGGGAAACAAAACAACAAAAGAAGACCTCATAATAAAGAAGTTGTTAGTGTGGTGTTTGAATGCCTCCTTACAAACGAGGAACTCTCAGGTTGGTGGGTTGATTCTAGAGCAACCCGACATATAATTAAGACCACAAATGGATATGTAAACATGAAAGAACTAGGTCCAGAAGAACACAAGGTATACATGGGAAATAACACTTACTGTGATATATATAGAATTGAGTCTTATAGACTTAATGTAGGTTGAGCAAGTGTCATTCTTAATGAAGTTCTTTATGTACCCTCAATGAGGAAGAACTTAGTTTCTGTCCCAGCATTGACTAGAAAATGATTTGAAGTCAGATTCATTCCAGGAAAAGTCACAATAGGAAAACATAGTAGAGTCCTATTTTAAGAAACATTTGTCAAAGAACATGTATGTTTAAGCTGTACGATGATAAAGAATCAGTTTCCGCTTATATTGATTGTGTCTTTAACATTGATATAAATGCATCGCATAAAAGACTTGGACATATAAGAATAAAGAAAATAAAAATTTAGCACAACAAAGAATAATTTCTACATTTAATGAATCACATTTTAAAAAATGTGAAACTTGTATATATGAAAAAATGGCTAAGAAACCTTTTCCACCAAATGTTGTACATGCTAAAAAATTGTTAGAAATAATTCATACTGATATTTTTGGACCATTTAGAGTCCAAACTCACAGCGAAATGTTATATTTTATAATATTTATTGATGAATTCTCAAGATACAGCTACTTATACCTGATTAAACATAAATAAGAAGCTCTTGAGAAACTTAAAGAATATAAAAGCGAAGTTGAAAGATAACTTGAAAGATATATTAAAATGATTAGGTCAGACAGGGGAGGTGAATACACCTCAAATGAGTTTTATAAATTTTGTAAATATCTTGGCATTAACAGGCAAAGAACCATGCCAAGAACACCACAACAAAATGGTGTTGCAGAGAGGTGCAATAGAACCCTCTTGAACATTGTTAGAACCATGTTGACAGGAGCACAATTACCCAAAGTTTTTTGGGGTGAAGCTGTAAATACAACAATGTATACCCTGAATAGAGTACCCTACAAAGTTATCCCAACAACTTCGTATGAAAGATGGACTGGTATGAAACCAGATTTGAGCCATCTTAGGAGATGGAGATCTGTAGCACATGCTAAGATCTTGGATCCAACTATGGATAAGTTGGACAATAGATCTGTTAGAGGTATTTTTATCGGATATCCCAAAGGATCAATAGGCTACAGGTTATATCACGAAAGATTGAGACTGATTGAGAGTAGAGATGTTGAGTTTTTAGAAGGACTCAACAATGAATCCAGTGATCCTATTGAGGATCCCATTGATTTACTAGATGATTTTGATGATCAAGATGAACAGTTTGGCAATGAACCAATTGTAGATCAATCAGGCAACGAACCAACTGATCCAAGCTCCTCTACTTCTCAAAGTTTAAGCTGTCATAAAAGGACTAGAGTTTCTCCATCCTATCTGGATGATTATTATGTGTATCTGACTGAAGAGTTATGTTATTCAGTAGATATAGATGAAATGACCAACAATCTATCATATTCTGATGCTATTAAATCACATGAAGCATCAAAATGAAAAAGGGCTATGGATAAAGAAATAAAATCCATTGAAAAAAATCAAGTCTGAGAATTAACTAATCTTCCTAAAAGAAGAAAACCAGTTGGTTGTAAATGGGTTCTTAAAAAGAAGTACAAAGTTGATGGGTTAATAGACAAATTTAAAGCAAGACTGGTAGCCAAAGGTTTTTCCCAAAGGGAAGGTGTTGATTACACTGAAACCTACTCACGAGTTGCTAAGTTTGCATCTGTCAGGATAATATTGTCCATAGCAGCTCATTATGATCTGGATATGTGACATATGGATGTAAAAACTGCATTCTTGAATGGTGACTTAAAAGAAACCATCTATATGTTTCAGCCAGAGGGATATGTCACAGATAATGACAAAGTATACAAGTTAAAAAAATATTTGTATGAGCTTAAACAATCACCTAGATAGTGGTATTTGGCTTTTCATAAATCAATAACCAAGATTGGATATGAAGCCAATCAATTAGACCATTGTGTATATGTCTGAAAAAGTGGGAGTTACTTTTGCAGTTTATCACTTTATGTTAATGATATATTGTTGACTGGAAATAATAATAATATAATAGTTAACACAAAGAGTTTGTTGTATACCAACTTCGAAATGAAAGATATGGGTGAAGCTTCATACATTCTGAGAATCAAAATTACCAGAAATCGAGAATAAAAAATTCTCAGCTTGAGTCAAGAAAGATATATTGACTATATTTTGAAGAAATATAGAATGCATGACTCGAAACCCATTGGGACTCCGGTTGCTAAAGAGAAAAACTTAAGTAAAAGTAATTGTCCAGGAGAAAACCAACAAAGACTAGATGTGCCTTATGCTCAGGCTGTTGGAAGCTTAATGTACGTTATGCTCTGTACAAGACCTGATATAAGTTTTGTCGTAGGTCTTGTTAGCAGATATCAAAGTAATCCTGGTTGGCCTCATTGGCAGGCTGTCAAAAAAAATTTGATATTTGAAAGGCTCAAAAGGATTACAGTTGAGTTTTCAATCTGATAAACTTGATTTGATCGGGTACTCAGATGCTGACTTTGCAGGATGCAAAGATGATAGCAAGTTTACCTCTGGCTATATCTTCCTGTTTGGAGGAGGTGCAGTAGCATGGTCGTGTAAAAAGCAAGGTTGTGTGACTCTGCATACTCAGAAAGCTGAGTATATTGCATGTAATGTAGTCACAACCTTTGCAGTGTCGATTAGAAGGTTCATTTGTGATTTAAAACTAGATCTTGTATTTGAATTTGTATACCTTTTTTGTGACAACTAGGCTGCTATCTCTCTGATGAAGAGTAGAGCAAATAGCTCTAAAAGTAAGCATATAATGGTAAATATCATTATATACATGATATGATTGAACGGAATGAGATAACCATTTATTATCTACCATCATCAGATATAGCAGCAGATCCTCTCACGAAAGGGATCCCTGAGGATCTGTTTACAAAGCATGTGTCACATATGGGATTAAGATACCTATGATTACGAGGCAAATCCTTATAGAAAATTCGTAATCATTGCATGGAAAGCCCACAATAGTGGAAGCAAGGTCGACAAATATATAGCCAAGTGGGAGATGTTGGGATGTGTGGCCATTATCCGCACGTCTCGGCATATCCACGAACAAGGGCTCGTTCGTGGATATGCTTGGGTAGTTATTAAAACCAATTTCAAATAAACCTTTATAAAACCATTTTTGTTTTTTGCCCATTCCAACAATCTCACTGAGCTTATCTGCAAAGCTGAGCCAAAGGGAAACTGAGAGATGCAAGTTATACAATGGGGACATGCTTTCGAGTGTGTGAACAACACAACAGAAAGTCTCTCGAAGCAAGCCTTAAAAAACCCTAACCTTCTTCTCCTTCTCCTCTTGCTTGAACTACTCTCGCTTCTTCTGTTGCGTGCCTCTACTACGCCATCTATCGAATATATATATATATATATATATATATATATATATATATATATATATATATATATATATATATAGAGAGAGAGAGAGAGAGAGAGAGAGAGAGAGAGTAGTCAGTGACACAGCTGCATATCATGGTGACCACATATATTTATTGTTTCTTTGTGGCTTGTGAGTTTTACCCTTATTTTATATGTTGTTCATGGACCCGTTCATGATCCTATTCTGCGCTTCTCACACAACATTATGAAGTGCATATTGGCACTTCAAGTAGTGTTCTGTTAATTTTCTAGTTCTTCACTCCTTCTCAATGTTTGAACACAGAACCTACGAATGCATTTCCATCAGGTTAGATATAGTTGGTTATCGATTAACTCCACATAGAAGTTCAATAGTATGTTTGGATTACTTATTTATTTGTTTATTTTGCTAGGTCTGCTCACTTTTCGATCTTTGACCTAAAACAAGTAGTGGCTTTGGTGTTTTCCCTGTTGTAAATTTTTATTATCGAAGACCGGGAAGATGTGGTCATTACTCCTGACGATATTGCATTCCATGTACTCAAAAACTGGATGGGGGTGCATGAACACTGGCAAAATACATAGGGTTGTCACCTGCTTAATCGACCAGGCTATAAATTAAAGAGGAATTACATTTATTCTTTTTACACGTATATGGGCTTGCTCTTACAATATTTAGGACTTCTAAGCGTGTCCCGTATGAAAGTTTTCTTTTTCTATTAAAAAAATGTTTCTAGGACAAAGTTGATAACTTGACTTTGGGAAAGTTTAAAATTTGAAGATATTATCAAATTTTAGTTAATTATTATTTTCTTTTTTCGGCGCAGCATTTACATGAACACCTATATGCTCTATGCAAGTGTCCATATATATAGGATAATTGAAATATCTTTACCGGTATGAACCAAGATTTTTATAGTTTTTTTTTTACTTTTTTAAATATTTTGTCGTACGAATTTTTTAATATTCTTGGATCATTAAGAAGGATCTCTTATGAGTTGAAACTCAATGACTTAGAATTTTCATAAATATTGAAGCATAAAAATTTGCATTTCTTGTTCCGATTAAAATGATTCGAGAGACGTTTCCTAGCAAATGGACCATATTGAATGCATCTACAGGGTTAGATTTACAAAAAAACTTATAAAAATCTTGATTCATACCAGAAAACTTATTTGGTATAGGCTTTAACGTTGAATGCACGTCCAAATTTGATTTCAGACAATTAGCGGCGATCATGGCCACCACTAATTGTCTTTGCTTCACAAAAAAAAACATCTATTCATCCACTCTTACATGCTTCTATATATATAAAGATTTGCTATAATCTATTGTACACTAATGTTAGATAAAAAATAATAATTTTAATAAAATTTTGTTTTTTAACAAAAAACATGTTCTAAGGGATGTTTCCTAGTAAATCTAGTATGATTAAGTCAAAATAACTTGCATCATGAGATTCCAACTAGATTGTACCTATAATCATCTATATATATATATATATATGTGTGTGTGTGTGTGTGTGTGTGTGTCTGTGTGTGTGTGTGTAAATTGGAATATATTTGCTGGTATGAATCAAGATTTTCATAGGTTTTTTTGCAAAATCTAACCCTGAAGACGCATTCAGCATGGTCCATTTGCTAGGAATCGAGTGTTGGGTCATCATAATCAAATCAAGAAATAAGATTTTTTATGCTTGAATATTTATGAAAATTTTACGTCATTGATTTTTAACCCTTAAAGAATCTTTCATATACATCGTAAAGAGTCTGTTTCTATAAAACCAAGCATCTAGATCACATTCGTACAAGAAAAATTTTGAAAAAAATAAAAAAACCCTATAAAAATCATGATCCATACCAATAAACATATGTGGTTTGTAAACATATTTTAGTTACCCTATATATATATATATATATATATATATAAACACTAAAATATGAGAACTGATGTGTGAACTACGATTTTCATAGATTTTTGTTCTTTTCTCTTGAATCTAATCATACAGATGTGATTTGCATGCTTGGTTTTATAAGAACTCGCTCTTGAATTGTCTGATTTTGATGCATAAACGAGATTTTTTTAAGGATTTAATATCAATGGCTCATAATTTTTATAAATATTCAAGCATTCAAAAATCACATTTTTTCATCGAAAATACACAATCCAATGGTTGATTCTTAGCAAATTCACCATGCCAGCACATCCACATGGTTGGATTTGCAAAAAAAGTGCTGAAAATGCCCATATTTTTAGTTCTCATATTATAATTCTAATATTTCAACTCTCTCTCTCTCTCTCTCTCTATATATATATATATATATATATATATATAGTAATGGGTACGTGCTAAATAAAATATGTTAAATGAAATATGCTAAATGTGTTTTTTATTTTTATTTTAAATTCTGATGGTACATATGTGATCTATGTACTTTATTTTATATGGATCATCTCTTGAAGTGTTCAATTCTAACACATGGGTGGGTTTTTATAATGTTCAAAAAATCAATGGTCCAAAATCTTTGTAAAAATTTGAGACTCAAAATATCATTTTTTGTCATAAAAAACACACGATCAAGGTGTGGATTTCTCTTAAATCAATCATGCCCAACACATTTATGGGTTTGAAACTGCAAAAAAAAATCAATGAAAGAGCAGAAAAGCACATTTTTCATGTTTCATTTAGCATGTACCCATTACTCTCTCTCTCTCTCTCTCTCTCTCTCTCTCTCTCTCTCTCTCTCTCTCTCTCTCTCTCTCTCTCTCTCTCTCTCTTTCTCTCTCTCTCTCTCTCTCTCTATATATATATATATAAAGTAGTATGTGATAGCTGCCTACCGCTAGTCTACTGTGAGCGAATGGGTGTTTTTACGCTATTTTTTGCAAATATAACCCTATAGATGTGTTCAACATGGTCGATTTGTTAGGAAACAACACTTGGATCATGTTTTTTATAAAAAATATAAAATTTTAGGCTTTAAATATTTATAAAAAAATTAGACTGATGATTTTTAAATCTTATAAAACCAACATGTGTGTCAAAATCGGACGATCCAAGAATCGATACCTATAAAATGAAGCATGTAGAACACATGTGCATGGTCATATTTAAGAAAAACATGAAAAAATCATTCAAAAAGCTGGTGGTAGGTAAGGACCACTTTATATATTTATAACTATAATATGTAAACTCGCTAAATATGTAAACTAGTATGAATCGAGATGCATTTGGCAAGTGGTCAGTTTGCTTGGAATCAACTATTAGATCATCATAATCGGATCAAAAAATGTGATTTTGTATGCTTAAATATTTATAGAAATTTTGAGCCATTGATTTTCAAGCCTTAAAAGATCATTCTTATACATCATAATCGGATGATCTAAGAGTTTGTTTCTATAAAACCAAACATCTAGATCGCATCTGTAGAGTAAAATTTTAGAAAAAAAAACTATGAAAATCTTGTTGTATACCAGTATATATAATTTGTTGGTTTACATATTTCAGTTACCCCATATATATATAATGAAAATATTTGGTGTTTCGGTGTCATGATACCATATGGTAGTACACCCTCTTGTTTGCAAGTATCTAGCCCATCTAATGGTAAATCTAATCATAAAGATCTATTTGACACTGTTTATTTAGTATATTAGAAGGTTTTCTCATGTTTTTAATACACCATAAGATTTCATCTTGATGATGGTTAAAATCAATGGCTCACAATTCATAAAAATAAGAGTGGTTTAAAAATGATATAAAACATCAAATTGGACTGAAAATACTAATTCAAATATGCTACATATGATACAATGGTTAGATTTTGCTTTTCAAGCATATCTATATAAATCAAGTGTGTTCCACCATAAGTTATGTTGGTACAGTATAGCGCACACACACACACATATAGGGGAATAAAAACCTCCCCGATGAAAGACCTCCCAAACCTTCCCAATGAAGAATTTTTGGTGTTTTTTTTTCAAAATTCTGACCATACTTCAGCATGATTGATTTACTATGAATTGACACATGGATAATAAATTTTGGATAGAAAAAACGGTATTTGGAGCCTCAAAATTTTATGAAAATTGTACGCCGTTGATTTTGAAACTTATAAAAACTATCCATGCAATGAAATCAAATGCTTCAAGAATTGATTCCTATAAAAACAAGCATATAGATTGCATATGTACATCAAAATTTTGAAAAAAACACCAAAAATTTAATAAAATGTTCGAAAAGGTTTGGAAGGGTTTTTCATTGATGTGGTTTTAATATATATATATATATATATATATATATATATATATATATATATATATATATATATATATATATATATATATATATATATATATATATATATATATATATATATATATGAGAAGAATTATAGAATAGATTGCAAACTATGCCTAGATCTCAAAAATTTTATTGATAAAACCTGTTCAATTGTAGCCAATATCTTATTACTAATAATTTCAACTTTAGGAGGAAAAGTGGCATGTACTTTATTAGAGAGATTGTGCAATTTGATTTTTTTTTCTTACTTGCCACTATTTATTTTTACAATAAGTATATATATATATATATATATATATATATATATATATATATATATATATATATATATATATATATATATATATATATATATATATATATATATATATATAATGTTACCGATCGAATTATAAAAATTAGGGTAATATGGATGTAACCGTTCGCACCCGTTCTTTGGATAGAGTTGGGCATTGGAGTGTGTCCGCATGGAGTATTATTTTATGTTTTTTAATCTTGAAGACTGGAGGCTGTAGGTGGGTCTTCAAAAATACCAAACGTGCAGAGCAGTCAAACAGCCAATCGTGAATTGACTCCGTAGATTGCTGTCCCGAGTGTCACGCCTCTCTCTTCAGCCAAAGAACCCTTACCTCCTTTATTATTGTGGTATATAAATACTCCTCAACCTATGCCCCCAGAACCATCCAGGAAATTTCCCCCCTAAGAAAAGAACCGAGAAAAATCAAGCACCCCTCCTCCCTTGGCTCTCTTTCCCAACTCTCTTGCCAGATCTTCTCCTTAGACACTTTATCGTCTTTCTTCTTGTGGGTATCTCAGATTTTGACAAATATCATGTTCTTTAGTGTCTAAAGCGGTTTCCTCCTTGTGGGTATCTAAGATTTTGGACCAAGATCATGTTCTTTAGTCTCTAGATTGGGTCTTCCACGATGGGTGTCAAGTTTTTGAACCTCCAGATGATCTCGTGGTGTTTTCAGATGATGGGCAACCACTCTTCTTGCTTGCAGTTCCCTCCCGAGCCGCCGGCGAGGACAGTGAAGCTCATTCAATCAGATGGAGTCGTTAAGGTCTACCACAGGCGGGTGAACGCATCCGAACTGATGGTGGAATTCCCTAAGCATCTGATCTGCCACTCCGATTCTTTCTACATTGGGCAGAAAATCCCCGCGCTCTCTGCCGATGAAGAACTCCAACTCGGCCATAAATACTTCCTCCTCCCCAAGCACTTCTTTCAATCCGTTCTTTCCTTCGTCACTGTGGCTTCTTTCGCTTCCTCTTCTTCTAGAGTAGTCAAGAATGTTGCAGGCATTCGACCGTTTGACATACTCAAGACGCCAGAGGGGTCCCTTCAGATTAGAGTCTCCGATGAATTCATCTCGAAGCTCATAGAAGAAGGGAAAGTTGGTGAACATCGGCTTCAACAGCAGCAGCAGCAACCGAAAGGGAAGGTGTGCACCATCCCAGAGTTGCAGAAGGACTACAAGCAGTTGGTCGGTTCTAGGTCTCAACAATGGAAACCCAAGTTAGAGACCATTAAAGAGACAGAAAGGAAAGGCAGTAGATTTAATGGTGCGTTTGGAATCAAAGAAGAAAGAAAGCGAGATCGAAAGGTACCGAAAAGGCGCAGAGATCTGAAACCATGAAACAAGTTAGAGACCACGAAAAGAGAATACTGTAAAATATAAAATGTTACAATTTTTTTCCCATTTTCTTACCTCAATGCTGTGTTAATTCCTCAAGATCCTAAAAGTTTTTGGATTGAGATCGTCGATTGGTGATTGATCGCTCTGTGACATGCCTCCGTGTAAATTGATATAGTTAAACGCGTAAAACAGGAATTTCAGAGAAATTTTCATGGGTGGTTTTTGTTCTTTCAAGGTCTGCCTAATACAATCAAAAGGTGGTGATGTCAGGGACAACTCAGCCACTATAGAAGCTGGCTGAGAAAATGGCAGATTGTCCACGTGAAGGTTGGCAGTCTTAATTAGTCTTTTTCGGAGGTAAAAGTGACAAATTAGTGATCAAAGATGGATTGGGGGTTTGAACTTTGAATCTCGTGTACGTTACTTGGCTGAAAATGCAATTGTGGTCACGCACGCACATCTGTATGAGAGTGGATCAGGTCCGATGTACTCCTGACGGTCAATTAGGTGCCGTTCATCTACTTGATGAACGGCATCCAACCACAAAGGCTGGAGACTTTTCTCTCAGCCGTTTATTACAGATGCTCAAGATGCTATCCATTAGAGCATCAATGACACTGAAAAATTTTGTTAGCTCCAACTGAACGGTAAGGAATCCAACCATGTTGGTCCGATGGCATTCACCGTTAGGGGTACCCCTGACTTGATCCACTCTCCACACACACAATCGACGATCTCTCATCCATTTCCGACGAATTGAACGAGAACGGCTTCCCTTCTTGCTTCGATCGATGCGCAAGGCGAAGGCGGCGGAGAGTCGGAGAAGATGACGGAACCGGAGCCGCCGACGAGAGCTTCGCCGAGTCGTTCTACCGGAGCGGCACGGACTTCTCCTCCTTGTTGCAGAAGGATTTCGATCCGTCGACGACGGAGCCGAGACTCGTTCAGGCCGATCTATTCAGTATGTGGGGGCTCAAGCGAGCCGCCGACTCGACGGATGGGGGGATCGTTGATCAAGCGATCCGTCGGTTCTGGTTCTAGGGTTTGGCAGAATAATCGGAAGCTGCGTCGTGTAGGGGAAGGTGTCGTCAGCTCGGGTGGTGGTATGAGGCGGAGATGTCCCTTTTACAAGAGAATTGCCGGTACGATTTCCTTTAAAGTCTGCGAGTTTGTGAGAGTTGCGGCTATGATTTCTCAAAGTCGAATTCGCGATTTTGTGAAAATTTCTGGTATGATTTCTTGCATCGAAGTTATGAGTTTGTGAGAATTTCCTGTATGATTTCTTACATAGAAGTTGTGATTTTGTGAGCATCTTGCCGGTATGATTTCTTAAATCGATTTCATGATGTTGAGAAATTTTCTTATATGATTTCTTGCATTAAAGTCGTGATTTTGTGAGGATTGCCTGTATGATTTCTTACATGGAAGTCGCGATTTGCGATATTCCTGCCTTTGGTTCTCTGAGTTTGATTTTTGCGTTTTGTTAGATTGCATGGGATTTCATACTTTTCTTTTTCTTTTTCCGTTGATAAAGCAAGGAATTTTGCAGTATTTTCGAATACAAATGATAAATCAATCCTTTTTTTTTCTCCTTAAATCATCCAAGAAGAATGTGGGTGATCGAATCAGGATTGTGAAGAAAAAAACGTATCCTGAAAACACACGAAGAAGAAAAACAAGAAGCGGCGGCCGCATTACCAAACTGATATTGCATCCAGTCCTGCTGGGGAAGAGGCATAACTTCCCTTGGCATCGGTGGAGGAATTTAAGTCTCCAGATTTTGCGTCGAAATACCCGCGTGGAACAAGAAATCTTCGAGGGTCATCTCCCCGAGCGTCGGCTGCCACTGAACCCTCTGCTCCTGTACGTGCTGAATCTCCCTCTAAATATCACCGACCGTCTTCTGGCCGAAATCTTGATTGAACACCAAGCTAGGTTGCCTCTGATCCCCAGAAAAAAACAGTAACCCCAAGAAAGCAAATGACCAAAAAAGAAGCCCCAAATCTGTAAAAGATGAAGAAAGAAGGAAGGAAGGGAGAAATTAGAGCACAGCCGAGCGCTCTTGGATTTATAGGAGCGAAGAATCGGTGGAAGTCTCTACACGGAAATTAGGGTTTATTTTTTCTGCTATTTTCCCCATTCTCTGCTTCTTGGCAAGTGATGATTGGTTCAGATTAGAGAGAAAGAATCAGATGAGATTAACTACAAGAGAGCATTGATACGCGGAGCGAGGCAGTTGGAGACGAGATCTTATTGACCGTTCTTTCCGTTTCACTTTTCTTGATTATCCATCAAAACCATGGCTGACTTGGTGGGTTTCAGGGTGCATCAAGTTCAGGGTTCTAAAGATCTGTGTTTTCTTCACCACCGAGAGTTAACGTCACAAATCATGTTCTTGGTACAATATCGCAATATTTTGAAAAAAACTAAACAATATGAGGATATAGGAGAAATCCAATATCGAAAAAATAAAAATAAAAACGTGAATAATATAAGTAAGATATAAAAAGGGTTTTATTTGAAAAAAATAAGGGAAATTTTCAAAAATAAAAAACTAAGCAATTGTTTAGCTCCAATTAATAAGTATTGATACTTTTCCTACTCAATATAAGGAACCATTGATAGTCATAAATGTTGCTGGTCTTAGGACTCTAATAGTTGCATCAGGGTTCACATCATATCTACACCCGTTATTTCTTACCAGTTTAGAAGCATAGAAAATCAAGTTTGGATTGGTATGGGAATTTTTCAAGTCGATTCCACTCATACCTTATGTCAAACCTATCTTCATACCCCTCCTCAGGATTTCAATGATGCAAGTTGTTTTCATCAAATCAGGTTTCATAAATGTGGTCGATATGACATTTAAATGGCCTAATTAAATCCGACTTGTGCATGGGATTTTTTGGCGATTCAAAAATCAATGGTTGACAAAATACATAATTTTTATTATTTAAAAATCATATTTTTTAAATTAAAAATATATGATACAAAGGAAACTTAAGAATCAATCTATAAGGTCAGATTTGATGAAAACAACTTGCATCATTAAATTTAGGAGGTATTGAAAGTGATGACACAGGGGTGAATGGAAGCAAACTAGGAATTTTATCCAATGTTTATCTCTCATTTTTTTCTCAACCTACAGTGGTATTGGCTCTAGCTAGTGTTGCTTACCACAAATAGAATTCTTTCTTGAATAAAATTCACTCAATGCATTGAGCACAGTAGGCAACTCAAGTATACATTGAGTCAAATCCAAGCAGTTGATATGATCATAACCTGCACCCACATGACCTATCTGCTTCATCCATCATTGCTCAATCCAACCCTACTACCCCTAACTTATAAAATCTGGAGAGAGAGTCCCTAAGGTGCCAAACTTAGAAAGTCCAGAGAGAGAGAGTGACTTTAGATTCAGCTAATTAGTTTGAGTACATTGTCACCAACCTCCCAAAGAAGAAAAAACAAAAAGAATAAAGAAATCCACGCGTGAAGAACAAGGAAACACAGACGTTATGGAGGCCTTCAGCATGTTATGAAGCGAGGCGTAAGCCTCGAGGCGTTGAAGCGTAAGCTTCATGATCAAAATAATAAAATATATAATATTAATAAAATAGCATTGGTAAATGGTTTTTTAATATAAATATACATATATGAGTTTGTTATATACATATATGAGTTTGTTTGATGGTTGATTTAGTAAATATAAGGTTTTTGAAGGACTTGAAAAATAAATAACTCCCAATTTTTTAAATTATAATCTTGAATTTGTTTCCATCAAAAACGGCCTAAACAAAAAAAAATCTTAGTGATGCATATAAATATTTTTTTCTTGGACATATCAAATGCATACATGCAATAGCAATAGAACTATCATGAAACTATAGTTTTTCAGCAATGCACTTTTGCGCACATCTCTTACTTATATACAGGTATATGTAAATTTAAGTTACTAATGCAAGATTTTTAGTGGTTTACCACCACGCAATTAATCGGGAGCTATTAATGCTATATATTGAAACTTGCATCAAACATTTAGCTGAAATCATAGTGAGGCCAATCCAAACAGTGTTATATTTGAAATTATTTTAGATAATTATGTATTCAAAGCAATTCCAGAACGCCTCAGTACCTTGAGTGTGTGCCTCAGTACCTTGAGCGTGCGCCTCGCCTGTGAGGCGTACGCTTCAAGTACTGAGGCGTACGCCTCTCACAACACTGCTTACATGCATAAGCCAATAACACGAGTCTTTAACGTGGTTCGGTCTTGATGACCTACGTCTATGATGCCTCTATCCCTCTTAGACACTTAACGTGTGATATGTTCCCCTATTTATAGTTTGGTTTACAAATTGATAGACAACTTTTTTCAATCTTGATAAGGATTTTCGTTAACAGGTTTACATAAAAGTCTCTCATGATTACAACTTTATTAGCAATAAGATTCTCATAAACTTGGGTTTCCTTCTTGGACTTTCTTTAGAGGTTTTTCTTCATTCGTCTTGCTCTCTTTAGAAATTTTCTTATTGAACCTGTTCTCTTAGAAAGTTGGATCCTGTTGGATTTAGACAACGGAAATTAGATCAAATTCGTGTGTCTTGATATCCCAACAGCCGAAACGGGCTTGGGGTGACGTTGAGCTTGGTTCTTAAATAGTTGAACCATGGAATAACAAGAAGCTTGGTAAAAAAATTTGTGAGCTGGTCGAATTGGTCGATACAAGTTGAACAACACGAGCATGAACAACAACTTTGTCCCGCACAAAGTGAACGTCCAATACGATATGCTTGTTGCGACTGTGAAAGGTACCGTAGCAAAAACATAATCACAATAGATGATAAGAGAGGATGAAACTTCATGACCAATTTATCATCGAAGATATTGAAGCCACATGCATTCGGCAGTTATGTAACCACTTTTGTCACATAGTTGACGAATCAGTTGGTCGTATGATTGATCTGAATTTTGTTCATAGCCGTGGCCCGACTTATTGGGTACAACAATAATTAAGAGGGAAACCAAAGAGGGCTAAAACCCTAATTAACCCTCTTTTGTTTTACATAGTATGAACCATAGATTAATTAACGTCAACTGTTCATATTTAATACTCTGTACATATATATATATGTGAAAAAATGACTGTATTATACGACAAAAATAGCATGTTTCCTAAAATGCCCTATAATCGTAGGTTTTTAGTTTTTAGTTTTAAATTTTTTTATTTTTGCTTTTACTCCTCGCAGGTGCGATTTTTTTATTTTTGTACGTTTTGATGCTAAAATAATACACCCACAGAACTCGTCACCAAAATCACATTGGAGGTTGTGATGTTACAAAAAGATTGCTAATTTTTAAACAATTTGTCAAACTCATGCCGAGTTTTGCGCGATCACCAGCAATTGCGAAATTGTTGATGAGTATTATGAAATTATAAAATAGTTGTGAAACTCGAAATCTCTTATTTGAATGGCACCTGTACGAAATTACTTTTTCTTGTGCAATTATGTCTCATATAAATGACACTTTGTTTTCCAACCCTTTTTTCATCTGGATGCCCTATTTTGCAACACCTAATGTTCTTATAGTACTTAATCAGTGTTCCTTAATCTTTTCGGTGACATTCCAATGACATTTATGTGAATATTTTGGCGAGCAGCAACTTTGCGAAAATCCTTCATCGACAGTGACTGGCCAACGGGGAAAAACCTCTGTAATACCTGCAAAATTTATTCAATTTAACTTTTAAATTCGAGCAAAATTTAGTTTAAATTCGGGTTAAAATTAAGCTAAATTCAAGCAAAATTCAAGATGTTAAATTTAATTTGGACCCTAGTTAGATTCGAAATGGGTCATGGATCTGGTAGAAGATCCAAATTTGCAACTTTAGATTTGGGTTGGATTAGAAAATGTTTTTTTTAAAATGGACCGACATCCATTTTGGTTTTTTTAAAACTTGGATTGGATTTAGAAATGTATTTGAAAATGACTGAACCGCATTTTGGACCCAACCTAGAGTCCCTGTAGGATGTCACGTGTCATATGGGGCCTAGTGGGTCACTCACAGCCCAGAGAGATGCCATATGTCAATGTAGAGGCCCACAGGGGCTGTGGAGGTAGCCATGGGTATAGTGGTCTTTTACACCCTCTATACGTAAAGTGGCGAGTCCATAATGCGTAGCGATTCTTCACATGGGTCCCATGACATTTGAAACTATGAATATAATTATCTAAACAAAGATAACCAAGCAGGTAAATGTAATAGATTTCAAACCAATTAGGAAGTTAGAGATATTATCAAATTAATTAATTAATTAATTAAAGAATTCTAGAAAAGGGTGGGATGCCCCCCAGTGGACCCCACATGGTAAATTAGGTTAATTAACTAGATTAATGGAGGTAGAGAAAAAAAAAGTTCTCAAGTAGGAAAACTAGGTGTGTTGACCCTAGTGGGGCCCACATGGATAGAGTAAGAAACCACCTCTCCCCTATTTTTGGGGAATTTCACTGGGTGCTCCACCCTAGTGCGGCCCACCAAAGGGATAGAGAGGTTGTTTGAGAAACCACCTCTCTACAAAAATGGGGAAAATCCCCTTGGATAATCCCCCTTATCGCTTTATCTCTCTATCTCCCTTATCTCTCTTTCTTTCCCTCTTGTTCTCTCCCTCTTCCCACAAGTTTGGTTTTCTATCTCTATCTCTTGTCGAGCATGGAGAAGGTGTGCAGCCATTAAAGCTGCACAGTTTGAAGCTTTTTCAATGGAAGATGAAGGTGTGAGAACCTATATACGCACATATGCGGTAGGGTTCTTCTTACAGATATAGTTGAGATCCAATACATGGATCATATGTTTTCCATGGTGGGTTCGATCAGACCTAAGGTTGGATCATATCAACACCCTTTCCAAAGATTTTATAAGGATTAGAATATGAATTTTTATAAAAATAAAACAAGGTTTTATGGTTTCTTTTAAGGTTTAATAAAAAAAAATGTGTGAGTTGTATTAAAACCTTTTTTTTCATTAAACCTATGCTATTTGAATTATATTTCAGCATACCTTATGATTCATATGATTTGAAACATGTTAAAGGTGTTTTTACGTTTATTGATTTGATTAGGTTGTGTGAGTGCCTTTATTTTGTTTTATGGGTGTGTTTTGTCATGATCTCATTACAAATGAGCATATATAATCATTCTTAGGGTTTGATTTTCATTGTCATACCTCATAAGCATGTTGTTCGTATTGAAGAAATAAATATCGAATTTTTGAGCATAGGTTTTATGAGACTTTTTTTGTGTCTTATGATGTTGAGCATGAAATTAATTAAGCTTGTAATGTGCTTATTTGTTGTCTTGTAGAGACAGTGTTAGACGACCGTAAAAATTTATGGAGACCTTTCAGATATATTGAAGAGATCCTAGAAAAAACTGAAATCCATTTGGTATCTAAAAGTGTCCCAAACGGATACTGCAATAGGCAGCAGATTTGTTGTCCTGTGTGCAAGACATGTTTTAGAATCAAGTTTAACTTGAATGAGACTGATTTTTGGCTAAAGTCTACTAGACACGACAACGGATCAACGAAAAACAAAACAAAAGTTTTATGCTTTACCTGTGAGGCCCAGAAGCTAGCCCAAATCAAGTGAGTTTATAGATTTTGCAAAATTTTGAAATTTGAACTGTGCCTAGACATGGTTCAGTGCAGAAAAAATCCATGGTAAGAAGTTATTCAATAAAATTTGATTTGTTGAAAAGCGGTTGAGAGGCCTATCATAATAAAAATATATTTGACTAATTTTTCTTGAAGAATTATGATATTTTTAAAAATTGTTTTGAAAATGGGTTCTAACCTGTATGGTTAGGATAGAAAAATACACTGCAATTCAGAAATTACTACGAACAGCTGTAATGGAATTTTTTTGATCTTTCACTTGAAGATGAAAGCTAACATCCCCTGTTATATTCTGAATTTTTGTTAGGCCTGTGTGAGCTCTGTAGGGAACGTGGAAAGCAAGAAAATGCTTTTATACACAACTTAATGCTATGTGTATTTTGACTAGTGAACCATGTTTTAAGTTATATGATTTTGCTTAGACATAAGTAAAGTTTAGCTTGCATGTTCTTATTGGCTGGATTATGATGTAAAATACGGGTGAAGTTTGAATAACAGATTTCGCAATATCAGACTTTCACAACTATTTTATAATTTCACATTCGTATATGCAATACTCATCAATAATTTAGCAATTATGGGACTTTCACAAATTTTATGATTTTCGCTGGTGATCGCGTGAAACTCGTCAAGAGTGTATTATTTTAGGGTTATGACATGCAAAAATAAAAAATTCACACATGCAAGGGGTAAAAGTGACAATAAAAAATTAAGAACCTTCGATAATATCTATTCGGCAAATTTGGTAAATTCTGAAGCATTTTAGGAAACACATTATTTTTGTCGTACAATATTGTCATTGTCCAATATATAAATTATATTATGTATAATGTGCTGAAGCCAAGCTTAATCAAATTTAAACAGGTTAAACAAGCCCCATCAGTTGATCAAACTCGACTCGCCTACTCAGTCAAGCTTGTGCTCTTTTTATGGATTCAGCTCGTTGAAAATACCGAACATAAAGCGAGTTGAGCTCGGGCTGGCACGATTTGTTGTGCAGCCCTAGCTAGATGTACCGAGCCTTTGAGGGCATGAAGAGTGAAAACTTTAATCTAAACACGTACGTTGCGAATATTGATCACATTTTGATTAATTATATCTTTAGTATAATAAATACATAAAATGGTAAAAACAACAACACATTGATAAGTTTAATTTTTTAACGCATCACCATAATATCATGCATTTATTGGATTTATTTTATATGTTTTTGCATTTTTGCAAACATTTGTGTGCACAGGAATTTTCTAGCAACAACTATTCTTTTTCATTATTGCAGGTTTCGATAAGATTTACCCAATGTCAGATCCAAGGGGTTTGGAAAAATATGAACATAGACACAGTATACTCAAGCAGCAATCAATAAATAACACATCCAAGCAACAAACAGAACCAAACATGTCAGAATTTTCAACAGGAGATTAAGAGCATGATTATCATTTAGTTCAGGAAACTGTCTGATGGGCTCGGACCGCAACTGCATGACACAACAGCTCATTAAAAATACACTGTCAAGCATAGAACAGACACTCGGACATACTGGAAGATGAATAATAGGTCTTAACACAAAATACATTATCCAGATGAGACAATCAAGATTAACCGAAGTTACAGCAACAAAAACATTGCTAATAATAATGTTTCCTGCCAACTCCCAACTTAACAGCAAGTTTTTTTATGAAGTATAAACTAACTTCCCAATTGTTTAAATTCAATGGTTCAATTTCCGAGCTCTTTTTCTTCATCTCTTTATGTTGTATTTATCCAGTTAATTCAAGAACAAACATGCAGGAACACATGAATCAAGTATTAATGTACTCAACAGAATATTTGGTAATGGAATCGTCAATGCTTATATTTCAGCGAAGCATACCCACACTAGAGACTAGCCTCAAGCCATCAACCCACCCATACCAGTGACCAGCCTCAAGCCATCACGAGTGGAAGTTTGATTAGATTTGATCAGTTAGCATGACCTTGTTGTGACATGAAAAGCATTAGTGCACGAGGCAGGTCATACACAGTCAAGAAGCAACCACAAGTGTAAACTTGTAAAATTTGCAAATTGAGCACTCTACTTCAGTGCACAGGTAAAGATAAAACAATCACAAAGCTATAGCCGTGATGATGTGGCTCATGTAGCAGCAGAGTATCTGTTTGAGCCTCTTTTCGAGAGCATTGATCATAGAACGAGACAAGTATGGTACAAAAGCAGTAAAACCTGATACCAATGGTAAGACCACGACAAAATTCATGAGGTACAACGAAACCAAGCTGGACTTTTCCAATGAAATCTCTTCGGATATGAAAATGAGTACAGGACCAGATATTAGAACAGGAAACACAGAAATTTGAAGAGCCTAAAATGACAAAAAACATACTGATAACTGCAACATCCCATCTACATTACAACCTATACTATATCAGGCTCAGAAGTGGAGGACAGAGAGCACACGGCTATTAAAGTTACTCTGTTCAAATTTCAACTCCCTTAAGCCTATGTTTCTCTCCTAGATCTCCTCTGGCGAGGAGCTGCAGTTTCCTCTTTCTCATTCTCATCTTCCGCCTCAGCAGAAATTTCTTGATTATCCGTCTCTGCAGAATGGTCATCCTTCTTTTCCTTTGGCGCTTTAGGTCCAGCCTACAGCAAGAAAAAAAGAAAAGAAAAAGAAATAAGTCAATCTCTGAGATATGCACTATAGAAGCAAAACAATTGAAACTCAAAGACCATACTGCAACAGAAAGCACTACAGAAGGAAGATGAAAGAACTCACAGCCGGTTTCTTCCCACCAAAAAGAACCCTTAGGAAGAGTGTGCCAATAACCACCAGAACCGAAACCAGAATACCAATTGTAAGATTGGGTTGCTTTTCACCTTTTTCAATAACATCCTGCAACACATCCAACAAGGTTCAGGGATACTCATGAATTGAAAAACATAAAGCAACAATGCAGTTCAAACAATTCCAGTGCACATATGGAGACAATAAATTTAGACAGATAACATGTAGAATTACAAAAGATCAGCCTTCTGATGTGAAATTAAGCAGGAAACTTAATGGAAATATTGTCACATGGCGTCCAAATTTTCACCCTATGAATCAAACCTAAAATAATAACAGAAGCCATTCAGCCAAAGATCTCAAGTCATACTACAATTACAATCCTCACGTATTACAATTATGTCATTGTGATATATTGAAAGATGAATAATTTCCTAACTAATAATGTATGAGAAGGTGAGTCGCTTACAATGATCTTGACTTTATATGCCTCCAAGAATGGAATGTCAGCTATCTTGTAGAGGATATCAAAAACCTTTTTCTGCAGGAAATGAGAACGGGTTCAGCATAAGGTAAGAAAATGTATAAAAGATTCATATAGCAAATTGTAACCCAAATATAAACACATAAAAATCACTAAAAACGTCACCTGGAAGCCTGCGAGCCCCTTTGGGAGATTGGCAGCCTCATCCTCAGCCATCTGCTTTTCCTTTTCAGCATCATATTTGGGCTTCCATGCTGTCTCACGGTACCTCTCCGCAACCTTCTCATCACTTACTATCAAAATATTGTCGAATAAGATCCCATCCTGCATTGTCCAAATCTCTATTCCAATAGCAGCAATTGGCTCAAAGTTGGGCTTCTCGAGTTCAAAGTAATCAGGGTTTGGAATTTGTTGTGGCTTCCAAATGCCTTTGTAGTTAGGGTTGTCAATCATCGGGGCATGCCATTTGCCCTTGTAGGCTGGATTCCTCTTCATAGGTCTCTTCCACTCACCACAACCAGATGCTTCTGCACATTTTGGGTTATCAATTTTTGGGGCCTCCCACTCTCCGTCCTCCTCATCATCCCAATCTTCTGGCTTAGTAGCCTCTGGGTCATCAATCTCCTCAGGCTCATCATCCAACCAACCCTCAGGTTTTACAGCCTCCTCATCTTCAATTTCCATCGGCGCATCTTCATCCCAGTCATCTGGCTTTACTGCATCAGGGTCTGCGATATTGGCTCTCTCATCCCAATCCTCTGTTTTTTTATCATCTGGATCAGGAATGGTAGCAGGCGGGATGAAAGGTGGTTCGAAATCATCCTGTGACAGGAAGTTTACCTTCTTCTTCTCCTCGCTATCAATCAATATCCTTAATTCATTATCAGGTTTGACTATTGCAGTGTAAACATGAGTAAGCTTGTCCGAAGGAACGGATGGAGGATACTTGAGGTGGTGCTCAACATATTCTCTAGATTTAGGGTTTTTGTGCTTAACAATGAAGTGCACCTTGTTGGTCGAACCACATTTATCGGGTCCAAACATAATAGTGTAAGGAGACTCATTGTCGAATTCCTTAGGTTTCCACCCAGCATCCTGAGGACGGAGGTACTTCAAATAAGCTCCACCGCATTCAAGCCCATTCTGCAACCTGGTCTCAAATTGCAGAACGATAGTTCCATCCTTGAATTCTACCGCATTGTCCAATTCCTTGACAATGGCGTATTTCATCGCCTTCTCACTCACAAGAAGGCCGTGATCATCATGCCCCTCACTCTTAGCATGCTTCCATACGCCTAAATCAAACAATTAGAAAAAATAGTAAAGATTAATCGTGACCAAAATCCATAGAGAAACCTATAAAACGCTAAGATCTACAACTTTATAAACCAACCTTTGTAGTCATCCTTCTCAGATACAATCCACCGGCGTTCGAATGATTCGTCAAAGGATTCATAAAACAACTGGACAAGAAGCACTGAATCAATTCAAAGCAAGCTAAAACCCTAGAGAAGAAAACCAGATTTAGAGAATCTACATACGAACAAGGAGGAACAAGACGGAACATAACCGTCTCCATTCAAAACTCACCTCCTCTGCGGCGTTGATGCTGACGGCAAAGCACTGAATAAGCAGCAAAATAAACAAGGGTGCAACGGAGATCCGCTTATCGGCCATCATGGAGAACCGAACAACCCGACCTGCAGACAGCGCCAATTCAGATTAAACCACCAGAAAACCCTAAAATAACTCCAAACCCAATATAAACCCTAAAAAAAAACTAAGTTTCATAATTGATCTGCCTCCCCAAACTCTCAAAATTTCCACCGGAATACGTCAAAAATAGGAAAAAAAGAGAGATTCAGATCATACTAAACGAAAACTAATCCGGAAAATGGATTCTTGGAGTCTGAAAAAAAACGCAAAAAGAAAAATGAGATAACAGATCTAAAGATGACCGCTATAAATTCCACATATTGCATACTAATCATAACGGCGTAGATGAAAGAGAATCGTTCAGTTTCCGCAGGAATCTAGAAGAAGAGTAGGTTTTCGGAAGGCGATGACTCACCGCAAACCGATCGGAAAATCGGCCGGGAAAAAGCGCCCTCCGAGGGTAAGCCGAGCTCGAAACCCCGATCTAGGGATCATCTGGGTCGAGGGCTCGAAATAAATGACACGGACAAGGTCAGGTGGGGCCCAACGAACCCCCACGTCCTCACAACCAATAGTGAAAAGAGACCAACGGTCATCGCAGTGGCCGGGTGGCAGGCTTGAGCACGTAGATAAGGAAGCCTCTCGGAGAACTCGGTTGGTTGTGGACATGTTCCAACTCGGCTGATATTTATTTATTATATAGTTCTTAGGTATTTGAGGAAAACCAAATTTTTTTTTTTTTTAACTACCAAGGAAAATCTTCGTCGAGAGCCAAGTATGTTTGGTTGAATCTCAAAAATGATTTTAAGTTATATGAGATTTCAAATCACATGTTTTGGTTATGTGCAAATCAGCTTCGTCCTCTCAATTGCATGATATTTAAAATCGCATGTACTTAGCAACTCCCATGATATATGCCGACTCACGCCTTTGCCTTCAATACTTGTGCACGGGTAGTTAACGTGGAGTTAAGCTTCTGTCCACACCCGAAGAGTTCTTGCATATTGTATTTATATGGTTAGTCCTTAAAATTGAAAGCCATCACTAGGTTCATCATATATGAGTTGCCAGCAGAAACTAAATGTTCTTTGAAAATGCATATATGATTCGTCGAGAAATAACTTCAAGAATCTGGCCAAATGATATACGCGTGTTAAAAATAGACTAAACTTCGAAGCCACTTTTGAAAGTGAATTCAACTTCATTTTTTATGTATAATTACTTGATTTGATATCCTTTTGATGAGTTGTAGAACCATATTCAGAGTTTTTAATCTTGCAGAAAGGGGGGTTCGGGGGCTCCCCCGGCGCGGGTTTGAAACTTGGTTTTTTTGGGGCTTATGTTTGAAACCCGGTTTCTTATGGATCAAACCCGATTTGTTTAGGTTTAGGGTTGTCGCCCTGTGCCTTGTATAAATTCTTTTTTTTTCTTTTCTCTTGTTACAGTCGAAGAAGAGCAATAAAGTTTTTCTCTGGGCGGTCGTGGTTTTTTACTCTCTCTCTCGGATTTGAGGGAAGGTTTTTCACGTAAATCTGTGTGTCCTTGTTGTGTTTGGTTTGATCGTTCTTGTTTATTGTTTCCTTCATGTTGTTTTTTGCTTGCGGTTTTCCTAACACCTTCGATCTGAGGAATCTGAATATGCAAATATCTTTAACTAACGAGCTATCAATTGATCGGGATAAATTATGGAACAGGAAAAACATTATTCAAGAAGCCTTATTTCTAGTAAAAACAAGGTGAAGTCGATCTAAATGCTTAGAACTCTGAATTGTCATGTTAGAGGATGCAGTTCAGATGTTCTGGAATAGGATTCAGCAAAGAGGAACTTTGATTAGAAATTCAACACTTGAATTCACATGGATCAATCCGTGAAGATGATCATGCACTTCTACTCTAATGATCTAAGATGAATTGCAGTTGAAGGTGTTGCTGGAATTGAATCAAGAGCTCTAGCAGATCTACAAGTATGATCTATAGCGCAAACATGTTATGCAGTCTCTGCACATTTGTTCTAAGCCTAGAACACATCTAGAATTTCGGCAAATGCTTGGATTTCGATCAGAACCAGGAGAAAGGTAGAAGAAAGATCGATAGAGGAGATGAGAAGGGAAATCAAGTGAAATCCTGAAGAGAAGAGCAAACTCATCTCGAAAGGCCAATTCCTCACACGAGGCTTATTTCTAACACCTATTCCTAAGATCTATAGCTAGAGGAACTACTTCTAAATTTATTTCCAAGAATCTAAAATCAAGAGTTACACAAATAAAGGGTTTGAGGTCCTATTTATAGGCTCAACCAAGTTACAAAGTGAAGTCCCTTGCTTGGTCAACCCAAGGTTGAGGTGGTGTCTATTGGGATGGTCAAAGTTGACGTCTCACTCTACTCTAATAAAGCAACTCTAACTGGATGCGCACTAGCGCATAGGCACTAGAGATGTGTCTGTCGCATGCATGCACACTAGGCACTTGGACATCGCGTGCGTGATCCCCACGCGCTTGCTTGTCGCCCACGTGTGTGCTAGCAATGTGTGCATTGCACTATGGTGCACCATGGCTATGTGCATCGTGCGCATGTGCGCGCCAACTGACTTTTGATGTGGATCAGGTCCAACTATCTCGTAGGCTGAAAGCGTCGACCTGTGCAATCCCATGCACTATGCGTCGCCGACATCAAACTTTTGCAGGTAACTGCCTTTGATGCAATACCAAGGTTGCCATGCGCGGCCTATGCACATGTAATACACAAATAATTGTAGCAGTGTTGCGCCACCAGCTAGGCTTATCACAGATGCTGATCACTTCTCTTCTGAGGCTTTTTGTTTGAAGATGCATAGGGCTTAACGTCCTCTTCATGGCCTCTAATACACACAAGTTCACACCTCAACTCTACTACTGATAAGGACACACAGAATAGTTCTGCACGCAGCAAACAATCAATGCAATTTTTAGTAGTTGCC
Source organism: Nuphar pumila (assembly GCF_984573655.1). Lineage (NCBI taxonomy): Eukaryota > Viridiplantae > Streptophyta > Magnoliopsida > Nymphaeales > Nymphaeaceae > Nuphar > Nuphar pumila. The sequence continues at coordinate 182,115,772 of NC_143249.1, read as the reverse complement.
CACCTCGACGCTTAACACGCACAAGTGATGGCACAACCATAGATAGTGGTGCATTTTCACATATACATGAGCAAGATCACTCGGTGCTGGTAGTTGCAGTGCAGGCGCGCACACTGGTGTTGAGCATGGGTTGTGTGTTGTGTGTGGGCAGCAGACGATGTGCACACGATCGTATGGCAAGCATGCATAGATTCAACTCATCCTTGAGCAGCAATTAGGCGGATGCACACTTTACAAACACCTACACTTTTGTGCGGCTGATACACACATAATTAGTTCATTCTGTCATAAGCGCATACACAAAATTTTAACTTGTGAATGATCGAAATGAAAAAATTGCTCGAGCTTGTCTATGCACTTATCTCTTAGTTGATTTTACGACATTATTGGCTATGCTCAAACAATAGTCAGGGCAACGACCGTAGTCAATCTACGCAGATGTGCGCAGTCCAACTCCCGTCTATGACATTGTAGCCAAGGCGATGCTGTGAGTTGCAAATCAATTGACCTCTATTCTCAACCAAATGCACGCAGACACAGTATCAGCAATAAACAAGTGTTGTCCTGGGCAGGTGCACACACATGCTCTGCATGTAGCACTATGTGCGGTTGTTGGTGCATAATCGTGCAACAACTAAAATCTCAAATGTGCATCAGGTTGCTCTGCATCGAACACTAACGACACCCTGCTTGTAAGACCCACATATTTTCTAGAATTTTAATATAATATAGAGAAATTTTAATGTAGAAAAATCAAAGTAAGAAAATATTGATTTCTATATTTAACTTAGCTAATTAATGTTTATATTTTTAGAATATAGATTTTTTGTATTAATTAACCAAAAAGATTAAACCAGTAATTATTTGTTAAATAATTTTAAATGATTGAAAGCAAGGTCTAATTAATCTTAGAATAGCTAATTATTTTTTAATTATGCCTTAAGCTATGATTTCGCTTAAGAAAAAATATATTAAAGTATTTATATAGAGTTTTGACCTAATTAGATTAGATTAAACTAGAAGATCTAAAGTAGAAAAAAGTAGTGAAATGAAACTTTAGAAAAAATAAAGACTCAATATGGAATCTCAGAAAAATAAAAATTCAATGTGAAATTAAAAAAAAAGGACTCAAAAGTCCAAGAAGAATGATGACATTAGGAGTTGAAATGCAAGTGAGATTCACTAAATTCCAAGAAGAATCTTAAAAATATCCTAAGTAGAACAAATGAAGTAGAAAGACTAGAATCATTAGCTTGACGTAGGTTTCTATAATAGAAAAAGTCTTCATGTGATATGGAGGTCAAGGGTTAGGCATGGGAGAATTTTTTTGAGAATTGAGTTGGATATATCTCAACCCTCTATTCTTTGTAAAAATCTAAGCCATACATCTTGGATGTAATCATTAACTTAAGCCTATAAATACCCCAACAAATTGTGAAGGATAGACATCCTATAGTTCACAAACTTTTGTCTCTCTTGTTTTCTTCCTCTCCCACGATTTTGCAATTTTCTCATCTTTCTCCACTTTAGTATAGTGTAGGGTGCCATTAAGGAGCTCTACTCTACACCAATAGCGAGTTGAAAGTTCCAAGGTGAAGTAGATCAAGTCTAGTTGCATTTACAAGACAAAGTAAGTTGATTTATGTTTTACGCATATTGATATTTATTCAAACTTCTCTCTCTCTCTTATCCTATTTCTCTCCTCAACCCATATGAACATGTGCTTCATAATACATGTGGATATGACAAAAAAATTTATATGTTATTATCTATTTTCTCTCATGTATATATTTTTTGAACCCTACATGATTTAGGCAATGTTCATGGTTGAAGTGGAAAAGCACTAACTGTAATGGTATTTTCTCATTTCAAGAACCACGATCAATCAAAAAAATTGATTGAGTTTTATGAATTATTCATTCTTGAAAAATCAAGCATCTCACGAATTTTAATTTCTCTCTAAGCATACTTAAGGAATCATTATGTTCCTCAATAGAAGCAATTTTTTGAAATCCAATTGAATATAGAAATTGGGAAATTTATGTGAATGTGAAAATTTAAATTAGTTTCTTAAAAATTCGTGTGACGGAGATAGAATTCACAAATGAGAAATACTTTCTTAAATATCCATGTGAATGAAATAGAGTTCACAAAAAGGGAAAAACGGTTTGTTTAAAGCTCGTCTAAATATGAAAAGATTCACAAATTGTACTTTGATTTCTTGAAAATTCGTGTGAATGAAATATGACTCACTAATTAGCACTGGTTTCTCAAATACCCATATGAATGTGATAGAATTCACTAAATGAGAATTGATTCCTTGAAGATCAATGTGAATATGATAGGATTCATGAGTTAGAATGCTTTCTTGAAAATTTTAGTAATTCACAAAAAGGAAAATGCTTTCTTGGAAATTTTAGTAATTCACGAAAAATGATTTCTTGAAAATCCGTGTGAATATGATAGAGTTCACTCAATGTAAATGGTTTTTGAAAATTCGTGTGAATATAATTCCCAAAGTGGAAAGTGTTTTAAAAAAAAAATAGTTATTCAAATTCCTAACGTTGTTTATGAAAGTAAGTAGCTAAATTGAAAGTAAATGGTTTCAAAAGAATGAAATACAAATTTCTTATACTGTCTCCAAACTGGTTTAGAATTTTAATCTTTGAAAATTAAAACAATAATTAGGTTTCAAACACATTGACATTTTTTTTTTAAACACTCAAAACGATTACATGTATAAGCTGGACAAACCCAGTCCAGACCCCAGCGTTGTCCAAACTAGGTCTGCATCATAGACCATGCAAGTCTAAACCAACCATGGGTTCAAACTTGGGTCATTTTGGTCAGCACAGGCCCAACCGAACTGAGTTTGGCCTTTCTACATTGAGCCAGCTTGAACCAACTGGACTGTGTGGTTTGGTCCAGCCAAGGTTCAATCCTGGTGTTGTCTGATCGAGACCAATCCAGTGTTGACTGGACATACCAACAACTAGCAGTTATTCCTTGAAAACAAAAAGAAAGAGAAAAGTTTACAAATACAATATTGAGAAATCAATACCAATTGTCTTACACAACAAATTACTTCGCAAAAGCTTGAGTCTTCCGAGACATAAGAATAACATCACTAGATACACATGCACTTTCAAAATTAAGTGTTTAAAGAGTGACACAATACAAAAAGAGAAATTCTTATTGAATACACATCTGGGCACGATTAAATCATTGGTGTATGGTTAAAAAAAAAACATGCATATGATTCCAACTAGTGCACGATGATGTTGCACATAGAAATGTTTAAACTCGTCTACACCTATACTTGAGACAATGCAACTTGAAAAAACATGTGGGTCTATGCATATGATTGGTGCTTGACCACTATTTTCACAAGCCTGTGGTAAAGGCTAGGCAGCATTGCACCAACTATGCTTATGAAATTTGCCATATGATAAACGCTCGTAGGAATCATATATATATATATGCTCACGAAGGTGACATAAGCACTTTGACATAGAACAAATATACTTATGCTTGGCATCAATACATTGAGTCATAATGTCTATGCATAGGCCGTGTCCTAGGCCGATCTTTTGGAATAGGACATCTGCAATGCAGAGCTCTACTGAGTGGAAAATGCATTGAGTGTAGGAATGTGCGATATGTGTTCGCTTGATCAGTGATGTGCGCTTGTAGCACGACATGCGATAGGCATCAGTATTGTCGTTAGTGCATCGTTGTGTAGCGGCACAGACGTAGAGCGTTGTTCGGTTAAGCAGTGCCAGCGGATCAAAGGATGTTGCTTTTGGGGATTTGGTTAAGGACCTCTTGGCTTGCAAGATTGTCCCACACATAGAGGTTGGACGCATAGGAGTGCATGTGGGCTAGGGCTAATTCCTTCAGGGATCACATTAGGTGATTCCAACCGAGTATGGTGACTAAGGGCTAGGCGGGTGAATGCCTAGGTGTCAACGAATGACTTTGGTTGGTGCTCTTCACTATGGTGTTCAATCATGAACTGGTCTTTGGACCGGGGGGGCACAAGGTCTTGTTCCTTCAGTGGTGAGGTTTTGCTATGTCATGCACATGGAGCTGCAATACGTTTCATGGCATGCAAGGCTAAGGCAAAGTTTGTGCTTCTTTCAGAAGTGATAGTTGGTATGGGATGACTATGCACTAAGCAGCATGGATTATATGGAAAGCACATTTAGAAATGTGCTTGGTTAGCTTCCGCTAGGCAGCTCTGCACGAAGTGGTGTGAAGGGCCAATGAAAATGATTCAACACATAGAAAGGTGTTGGTATGTAGCCTTTGACCGTTAGGTTGACCAACATGGGCATCTTGGCGCGTTGCAGGTTTGCAAAATATTCTATGCCCGTAACAGAGCGATAGAACGGCTTGCGGTGGTAAGGAAAGACTATCGTGCCACACTTGCTTATTGAAAAATGTAAGCTCCTGACAAATTGGTATTAGAGCAGAAAGATTCACGGAGACCTTGTTCTTAATTGTGTGTGACACTGAAGAGTACAACGATGATTTATCTTGGTTACATAATTTTACGCAATTGAAGTGTGGTTGACCGAGCAGAGAAGCAAAATGTTGGTAGGATAGTATGAGACATCTTGTCGATGATAAACAGAAGTGTAAGGTTGTTGTTTAGTTGGCTAAGGGGAACGTAGATAAGCCAAAGATTCCTACCAGTTGTGCGTTAGGCTCACAGATGGAGCGTAACGTTTGCCTTGTGCGTGCAGATAATGCGCGTTGGATTCAGCTGGATGGATTTGCACCTTTGGGTATGGGAGAATCAATCAAACTTCTAATTTCTCTTCCAAGACTATGGGTTAGCGAAATGCTTACATTTAGCATAAGGATCATTGTTTTGATCTCTTGAGTTGGCAGATCATCAATGAATTTCGTGTGCAAAAAAAAGTTATTGTTTGTGACGAGAATATTTTGCTGACTCTGACAGAGAGTTACAACAAACTGGCTCTGGGAGGGGAGTTTCAGCGTTGGGCCAAAGGTGCCCATGGGAGGATAAGTGCCTAAGATGACATTTTGAAGGACCATTTTAGGGTGATACTCAAGAAGGCATCCCCCACTTGAAGACTAGTTTGGTCCGTTGAAAAACCATTAGTTGGTTTTTAAAGGAGTTGATATCTCTATGGCATGCGTTGGTAGTCGTCTTTTTCTGTGAGGACCACAAAGGGCTTGGAATTGCCCTTGTTGGGGTTGGAAGACACCCTAACCATAAGAATAAAGTTGGCAAGTTTGTCGTGTGGGCGAGAATGACTCGTTTGTGTTTGAGACTATATTGAGGTCTAAAGAGCAGAGAATGCTCGATGTTGATAAAATAGAAGACCGTTATCTAAGTGATCGAAGATGCGTTAAAAGAATCAGACTTGACGTGTTAAAGGTTGCGGCGATGATGGATGTAAACCAGATCAAATTGAGTAGGTTGAATAAAAAGAGTAAACCAAAGTCAAGTACAAAGGAAAACTGACATATTAGTGAAGACGATGTTCTTATTTGCACCAACATTGTCGAGGACGACAATGATTTTGGGTGAAGGAGAATGTCTCAGGCCGATCTTTTGGAATAGGACATGTGCAATGCAAATCTCTACTGAGTGAAAAATGCATCGAGTGTAGGAATGCACAGTATATGTTCGCTTGATCGATGATGTGTAGTGGTAGCACGCTATGCGATAGACATCGATATCATAGTTAGTGCATCGATGTGTGATAGCACAGACGTGGAGCGTTGTTCAGTTAAGCAATGCCAGCGGATCAAAAGATGTTGTCTTTGAGGATTTGGTTAAAGAGCTCTCGACTTGCAAGATTGTCCCACGCGTAACGGTTGGATGCACGGGGGTGCGTGTGGGTTAGAAAGAATTCTCTTAGAGATCACATTACGTGATTTCAACAGAGTATGGTGACTCGGGGCTAGGCAAGTGAATGTTTAGGTGTTGGCGAATGAGTTGGGGTGGTGTTCAATCATCAACTGGTCATTAGACTGGGGGCTGCAAGGTCTTGTTCCTTCTGTGGTAAGGTTTTGCTATGTCGTGTGCATGGAGCTGCAATACGCTTCATGGCATGCAAGGCTAAGGCAAATTTTGTGCCTCTTTTAGAAGTGATAGCTGGTATGAGACGACTATGCACTAAGCGGCATGAACTACATAGAATGTGCTTGATTAGCTTCCGCTAGGCAGCTGCGTATGGGGTGGTGCGCAGGGCCAATGAAAATGATTCAACACATGGAAAGGTGTTGGTACATGGTATTTGGCCGTTAGGCTGGCCAGCAAAGTTTGTGCCTCTTTTAGAAGTGATAGTTGGAATGAGACGACTATGCACTAAGCGGCATGGACCACATAGAATGTGCTTGATCAACTTCCGCTAGGTAGCTGCGTATGGGGTGGTGCGCAAGGCCAATGAAAATGATTCAACACATGAAAAGGTGTTGGTACGCGGTATTTGGTCGTTAGGTTGGCCAACTTGAGCAGTTTGGCACATTGCGGGTTTGCAAAACATTCTATGCTCGTGACAGAACGATAGAAAGGGTTGCGGTAGTAAAGAAAGACCGTCACGCCACACTGACTTATTGGAAAAAGTAAGCCTGTGACAGGCCGAGTGCCATGTGATAACGTTTGTGTTGTAGTGTGCTAAATTGCCTTTGGAATGGTAAGGTTATGCGAAAAAGAAAAATGCATATGACATGTACATGCATAAGTAACATCTGTTGCATAAAAGCATGTGATCATGATGTTTATGTTTTTTTTTCATATAAAATAATTGCCTTTGAAATTGACTATGTTGTCTTCACAAAATGATATACATAGTACTTGAAAGAAGTACAATTAAATTACATTTGAATTATTATGTCATGACTTGATGCATTGAGGCATGATGAACATCATTTGACTTATGTGTGATATGAACTAATTGCGGAATGCATTAGTGCTCTAATTGTGCTGTGATTTCATGTCGTGAGAGAAAGTCTCACTACATATGCAAATAACTACACATTTAAGATCATGGTTATCGCCTTCAAAAGCAATGTGCTCATTTGAGAAGCACATGATTTGGTCTGGGCAAGACCTTGTCATGACATACTGCCCTGCAGAGAGTGTGGAGGCTATTGAGCCAACTATTTTGTGAAATGAGAGTATGACTACTAACTACCCATAATAAAGATGGAGTCATCTATGTCACCCATTCATACTTTGATCCTTCATGAGAGAGGGTGGTTCAGTACAACCTCAAGTGACAAATGTCGCATGTACGTTTTAACTACATGTCATACCGACTTGAAAAATAAAAGAGCAGAAACGTCCTTAGACCTCCGTCACACAGAGTTAGGAAGGTCCAGGTCCAGGTTATCAGACAAATAATAGGCCTTAATTGCTGCAGTGATAGGGATTGCAATTCCAATTTATCTTTGCGCTGAATATTTATCGATTCTTTAAAGGCTGTAGGCTTGGATTGAGATCCGGTCACTAAGTACTACAACAAATATATAATTTGCATAATGAACACTATAACATACTCTAACTTACACGATGACAAATACTAGCCGGCCGTTGAAAAGTACATGCCAACCAGAAAATCATGACATTGAGGTTGGGGCATGACAAGTTTCCATGATTTAATATGTCGTTGGAAAGTAGTAGCCAGCCCAAAAAACGTGACATTGGAAAGTAATAGCCACGCGCCCACACTACCTCAATTGGCCAACAATCAACCCCACTGTCTTAGTTTTCTCGATAATGTGTTCAATGTAAGGTTTGATCCCGTCCCTTCTCTTCAGCTTGTTTTCACTACAAAACTTGTATACCGAAGCTCGGTTCAGGCTTGTCAGAGTTGAGCTCAAGCTAACTTAGCTTGAAGACTCACCCCGCAAGCACACGAGACCATGGCCCAGATGACAATGGCACGGAACCAATTTAAGGGTCTAGGTCAGGATCCTACGGTCGGTAAGCTAGGTCAACTGGGCATAATCTTTGGGTGGGTTCACCCAGTCAAGTCCGAGTCTCTCTAAACCAATGCTTTTAACACATTCGGCTACTCAACCACTTCCCATCCAATCCATTTCGTTGCGGTCCGAGTCCGAAACTGACGGGTGTGTTTTTTCCAAAAGCGCAAAGCTTAAAAGCCTCTGATTGGTCGAAACCAGAAGATGCGGATCGCTACCCCATCTCAAATCCTCACCGTCAGATAAACCTCACCACGCGGATTGACCCCACTCTATAAATACGGACCCTCTCCCCGATCAACCATTATCATTTTCCCGCCTTCTCAAATTCGAATTTCTCGCTCCACTGAAATCTCGTTTGCCCTTTGCCAACAAAGGAGAGAAGAGGAAGCCGAGAAAGTGGAAGATGGAGGGAGGTAAGTCTGTGAAAGCTGCCGGAGGCCGAAAGGGAGGGGTGAAAAAGACGGCCGTGTCGAAGTCGGTGAAGGCCGGCCTCCAGTTTCCGGTAGGAAGGATCGCCCGATTCTTGAAGAAGGGCAGGTACGCGCAGAGGGTTGGCATTGGGGCTCCGGTTTACCTCGCTGCCGTTCTTGAATACCTTGCCGCTGAGGTAAAATTGAACTTTGCCAATAACCGGATCTGTGTTTTTTTTTTTAGATTTTTGCTTGTTGGGGTTTTGATGTGTTGGGGTTTTGTTTTTTTTTTCCTTGTGGGTGGTGTAGGTTCTGGAGTTGGCTGGTAATGCTGCGAGGGATAACAAGAAGACGAGGATCATCCCCAGGCACCTCCTTCTGGCGGTGAGGAATGATGAGGAGTTGGGGAAGCTGTTGTCTGGTGTGACTATCGCGAGTGGCGGTGTCCTGCCGAACATCCACTCGGTGTTGCTGCCGAAGAAGTCCGAGAAGGCGTCCCAGGAACCCAAATCTCCAAAGTCTCCCAAATCGACCAAGAAAGCTTGAGTGGATTTGCTGTTCATTTGTACCCCACTTTTTCCTTGCTCTCTCTCTCTCTCTCTCTCTCTCTCTCTCTGTTTTGTGGGTGGTGGTGGTGTGGATGCTGGTTTTGTATATCCGAAGCATGTTTAACTTAAGTTTCTTTTCTAGTAGGATAAATTTTTGTTTTCTTCACGTTTGTTTTAGCTGTTTGTGATCTAATGTGATGGATTCTAAGAAATGACGTTTTGATTGATTTTCATTGATTTCTTTGCTTCATTATGAATTGTCTTTACTTGGAAAAGATTTGGTTCTTTGTACATCATCGAGCAATCCTGATACCTATCTGAAACATACACGATAATAGTTGTTTGGATATGGATCTTGCAAAGCGTGGATCACATAGTGCAATTGGGAGCCAATTTGATCCTCACTTTGCCTATGTCTTCAAATTGGAGAATTTAGCATACTTGCAATATGAGGCTCATAAAATTTCTATTTGCCCTTAATCCCAAAATTGAGCATATGATTTTAAGAAACTGCCAATCTGAGACATCTTCACCGATATCCAGCTTGTTAATTTTCAATTAAATCGGATAAAAAGCAATTCTTCCCTTCTCTTTCTCATGAGGGTAATATGATTTTTTGTATTTTGAAGGGGAATATGGAGAAACTGAATAAAACAAAACAAACAATCGTCAAGACGGTGGATGTTTAACTTGAGGTTCTCTATCGATGCAGTTTCTAAGAAACGGGTGGCCGTGTCATAACTGAGTTTTCTAGTTGAACTTGTTTCATTTGTTTGATAAAACGCTCTGACAATCCTATTGGTACAAGAATAGGTTTCGGCGGTGACGGTTTTTTTGTGTTATTGCGATCAGTCAGTTTCAGACTCGGCTAGTCATCCGGTGTCTTGGCCGTGTTGTCTTGGATCAGAGCTCGCCTGATTAAGAAGAGGGTAGATTTGTTTTAATCCAAAAGTTGCACGATTTACTTGTGAAATTGGTAGATTCAGCCCAGTTTAGAGCAAAAAACTATGCAATAATTGGGTCACTAAAGTGTTGAAATTTAACAGAATCTGCTGTCATACGCTGAAATGACTCAGCTGATTCAACTTTACATAAGATATTAATAAAAAATCGAAGAAAAAACGCAAATGGGGGCTTCACCTCTCGCCCCTCATCTTACTCAACCCCTCTTTGCCTTTCTCCCTCGGTGATCTGAGAGATTTTTGGACGAGTTGACGCCGAATGGAGCAGATGAAGGTGGCTTATCTGACGTGAAAGCCACCTTCATCTGTATAATCAGTGAAACTTGTGCTTTTTATCTGAAACGGTCTGATAGTCTTCGTCTGACATTGGTAAGCTTGTCCTAATGTTCTTTCGCTGTATTTTATGCATGTGTCGAAAGTATGTAATTTTCCGGCGTAGAATTGGGATTGATCGCACACGTGACTTCTTCATAACGTAGAGGCTGGATATGATAATCTCACGTATATGGGCTTGGTTCCTAGGCGTTACTAGTTTATATGTCTACTGCATTAGGAATCCTGAGAAATCACATATTTTTGCCATTTAACCACTTTTTATCTTTAATAGAGAGATTGATGTTTTGTTTAACATGGTGTTCATCTATGTTGATAGATTGCAAAGATTACTATCTAGAAGTCGTAACCAAAGATTAGCTAAAGATTCCAAGAAAACTGATGAAATAAGTGTTGAATCAGAGAACGATGACATGTATGAACGAATTTGAATTGAGAACATGAAAGTGAGGTTTGATTCTTAACTGTGACATGCCATCTGCAATATTTTGTTTAATTTGATTTCTTCAAAAGGAACAGAGCTTAGCTGTTCTGTTAACTTCCAGCATGAAAAACTTGCTTAGCAAGAAAACAATTCAAGAGCCAACTTTTGACAGTATGATTGTCGTCTACAGGTGATTGCCCTTTGTACCTCATTAGTTCCTTTCCGACCACAAACTGTTACTTTAACTGTATATATTATATTATTACCATGCTGGAAAATATTTGTTGTTTGACTTGGACCAGAAGTCCATTTTATGATGCTTCTAAATCAATTTCATTTCTGTGGCCTTGCCTGGGCATATAAGATTTTTTTTTTATGTATTTGTGAATGTTTGATCCGAGCATTCTTCTTATTAGGCGTGCAAGCAGCAAGGGCCAAGATGGTCGTGGAATTTATATCAAACATTTTAAAAACATTCATTTGGCTGATATGGAACTAGTTCTCGTGAGCCTTCCAGCTGTGATTTGGTGAATGGAGGATTCTTTTTTCAAGTTATAACCTTGAACGGTCCATATATATTCTATAACTGTCAATGAATAGTGTTTTTTGCAGCGAGAAGAAAAATCCAGGCTTAACCCCAATGGACTGGGTCAAGTTTTTTATTTCTGCTGTCTTACGTTTGGTGAGTCTTTTCCTAATAATCAGGCTCATTGGTTCTGCACTCATTTTTCATCTTTTATTCCTAGTTTTCCTGCTATGCTCCAATTTGCTGTTTTCCTTAAGGTTGCTCTTGTTAGTTACATTGAAATGCCTAAAGCAGATATAAGGGTTATAGTTGCTATTCTCTCTGGACTTGTGGGTTATTCTGCCAAGGCATACTTCACGTAAGTTTTCTGTTAGATAATGGATTTTCGTCATGTTTATTGTGTTCTGTGGATCCAGTAAAAGGTCTCTTTAAATGTTTTTTTAATTTAGTTAATTAGTTGGTGTTTTCAGTGTCTTTCAGCTTCTTTGTGTCTCTGTCAGTTTGATGGGCCACTGTAGTTTGTTAAACTTGGGTACTGGCTGTGGACCATCTCATGCTGAATATCTGGATAAGGAACTCAGGATACCTCAATGATGCAATATCTACAAACAGAACAGAATGTGTAGCATGCCTTTTGTTGAGATTGTAGAGATTGCATTTACCTGTGGATCTATGTTTTTTGTGATGTTTTGAGCAAACCAGATTAACTAACAATCAATTGATCATGTACTATCATGCATGTCAAAGAGATGCATATACAATATGACTGCACCATCCCTTTCTTTGTCGAAAATGAAAGTCAATTTTGCATTGTCTTGCTTTTCCATTTTGACCATGCAACATTGGTACCAAGCATTTCAATTTCGACCATACAATTGCTTTTCCGTATACATGACCATGCATGTGTTTTGACCCTCCATGCACCATTTCAGGTTCCAGTAAAATTTGGCAACATACCAGAACTTAATCACAAAATCTATGTATGACAAACAATTGGATAGTGGGAGAGGGACCCTTCTTCATTTGTGTGATGATGTTATACGGCAGGAAGTAGGTATCAAGTCCGGTACTTCTATCATTGTACTATATGTTGTTGGAGAAGAGACGACTTCTCATTTTTTATCTACTTGACGAGCTGAGTTTTTAATGTTTTTTTGTTGGTTGATTATGTGAAAGAGATTATTATAGCATTCTTTGTTTTGATGGAGCAAGGTAAGGTGACGAAATAGGTATATTAGGCTAATGATGTTGGTCAATTGCATGTTTTCTTGCCAAAGCTGTATCTTCGGCAATCATGTTTCCTTACCACTTGAGACATATTCATAGGACCTCGATTTGCGCTGTGAAGAACTTATGGAGTCAGAGTTTGGCTAGAATGCTGAAAAATCATGTGGGCCTGCATACGTTGAACCACACATCGTAAAACTGTCTCAGTATCTCATATGGTATGGTACACTATGTGGAGAGACCTACCCTGTCTACAATTCTGTAATGGGCTGAATTAGAGACAAACTCCTAAACACATTTTGTTATGGTCTCCAAACCTTATATAATGGCCCTCTTTCTGGGCTCTTCACATGTCAAAAAGAGAATTCAGTCCCTCTATCATTAGATCTAGAGAAAAGAAAATGACCAAATATATAGGTTCTGAAAGATCATACCGTCAATGATTTACCAGAGCGCCAATGAATTCAGGTATACTTCCGTATCGAGTTTGATTTCCATTTTGTTTCAATAATTTAGCGAGAACATGTAAATCGGTCCTCTTTGGCTTTCAGTGGATTTCTAAATCCAACACAAAAATCTAATTTTGAGGTAAGATGATGCCGTTCAGAAGCTAGAGAAGCTTGGAATTATTGGTCAGGTAAGATTCATATGACAGCCTGAAAAGGACAAAAAAACAGACAATGCGTTGATCTAAAACATTTTGTTTTTTGGGTGCATCAGATTTGGAGGTTTTTATAGCTTACTATCCTTTTTCTTTACTCCTGTTAGCTAAACTTGAAAACACTAATGACCTTTGAATTTTGACATTATTTGGGTTGGCATCTTTTCTTCGCATTAAAGTATGATCTATATCCCTTAGAAGTGCTTCTGCATCTGAAGAATGATGTAATCATCCGGCAATTGAGTATTGCCAAGCACTAATCCATGTAATAACAAAGCATTCTTTGTGATTAGATCTGTACGCAATGTTCAACAACATTTTCATGGAGAACTCCAAAGATGGCTAACTATAATATTCTGATAGCTTCCTTTTGATCAGGAGCAGTCGACCCAAAACTCACTTGATTATATAAACTACTTATGCCCTTACAGACACTTAAACAGAAGGAGCATGCAACGACCTTCGAATATTTCTTACCCTGTGCACAGTGGCGGAGCCAGGAGTTTTTCGTTGGGTGGGCAGACTTCGGGTCTCGGGGACAATGCTATGGTCTTGAAGGACGATCCATTTATTCGGATCAATAGCGGAGCCAAAAAAATTTCGTTTGAGGCACAGTCGTTCGTGAAGAGATAAAACTTAAATAAGCCTTTGAATTATATTGAAATCGATTGGTTATCAATGTAAAAAAAAATCAGCAATATTTATCACAATATACTCAAATCATTTGAGATCAGTCTCACATACATTCAGCTCAAATAAACAGCAAGGAAGCAGAACATTACGCTGCTTTCCAAAAGCAGTTTCTAAAGCTTAAAACGCACAATCCAGAACCCGGTTGAATGCAGATTCGAACTCGGGGAGTGACAGACGCTGGTCCAGATTAGGTGGAAGCTTAGGGTGTATGTGATACCGCTGCCACGGGAAGACATAAATGTGTCAGCACCACTTGATGATCGCTGTCCTGGGCGAGTGCTCGCCACCTAAAACAAACTACATCTAAATGACAACACACCACGGACGATAATATCCAGAACAGGTCAGGTCCAACACTAACAATTTTTCAATTCCAAGCATGCGTTATTGATCCTCGAACAGATTGCTGGATTAAAAGTAAACATACACTTATTTTATGTTTGTCACACACCAGACAAATTAAAACACACATAGTGGTAGGCATTAGCATACAAGAGTTAAAATCAGATTCTTTGTTTCTTTACGAAATATCGCTGGAGGCACAGTATTTTTTTTTTCGGTTTCAAATTCTGGGGTGGGCGACTGCCCACCCATGCCCACCCCTGGCTCTGCCACTGCCTGTGCAGCAATCGTTTCTAGTTTTAACATGAAACTGCTATGATGATCAGCAGTCTTTGGTTTCACTTACAAAATCTCTGTGTTGGTTTCATTATATATATATATATATATATATATATATATATATATATATATATATATATATATATATATCAGTGTCACTGATATCACTGATATTTTGAATATATCGTGATATTATTGGCAATTTCAAGCTTGCAGATAATATCAGGAATATATCATGATATTTTCAAAATATCGACAAATAAAAATAGTGTAATATTATCGCGATATTTTTTAGGTTTTCTTTTAAAGTTTGCATTTCCTAGTTTTTTGTTTCTTTTATATTTTAAAACCTTTAAAACATGTTTATTTATATTTTTGAAAGAAAAGTAATACAAAATTTATTATTTGTTTAGGTTTTTTGTTGTGATATTTATATTTTTTTTTGTTTTTAAAACTTCCAAGATTTATCAACTTTCGAAAATCTCTCTGAGAAATACCCTTGCCCCGATATTATCTTCAACGATATATATATATATATATATATATATATATATATATGATAGCATTTGCTAACCTCATGTGTAAGGGGGGAGGTTTTTTTACCAAATCTGACCTCATATTGATATGTTAAGCATGGTCAAAATAGTAGGAATCAGCTCTTGAATAATAGTTTTTGGACTTAAAAACAAATTTTTTTTTTAGGTTTGAAAATTTTGTACATTGTAGGCTGTTGATTTTTCAACCCTCTTAAAATCTGAAATATACATCAGAAAAACATGATCCAAAGGTCAGTTCTACTAAACTTAAATGGTCAGAACTCAGATGTGCACAAAAATTGGAAAAAAAATGAAAATATTACATTTTTTTTTCTAGGGTGTTCCTTAGCTACGAGGACAGCAAACATGAGATAAGATATTGAATAATCAGATAGACTCTAAACACAATATTTTGACTTCAAGAGTCAGCTCAGGTCAGATTGATTTGGCCACAGTTGGTCTCTAGTTTCTCTACCAACCAAACTTGGTTCTTATGTGGATCGACCTGCAATTTTAAAGCCATGGAGATGGATTTTCCAATCTAGATCTCTTGTAGCTTTTTGGCCGGCAGAAAATGGCCGAAGACAGCTACACTCGACAGCACAGACCGAATCAAATTCATCTTTCATCAAGCGTTAGAATTCCACCATTAGAAAGAGAACGAAATCTTTGACACGCCAATGTCAATGTTTTGGCAGCACTTCAACATCAACCCTTCCAAATACAAATGTACAAGATTTTCGCATTTCAATCAGATCAAGACCTTCCCATATCTCAAATCCAAATTGCAATCAGATCAAGACTTCAACATCAACATCAACCCTCCCAGCTCTATATGCTAAGATCAAAATTGGCTCAAGTTATTAAATTCTCCTATGTCTAGAATAAATCGCCACGCTTGACCTTCCCATATCTGAGATCAACTCCAAAACCAAATACGATTACGTCCTGAAGCCAAGTATAATTAAGTCCTGTGCATAATTGCCCAAAACCAAGAACCAAATGGACACCATTTACATGTCTAATGCATTATTATGTTCCGTTTTTGGTCAGTGTTGTGCCCTGTGTAACCGTAATTCAAGAACCAAAGAAATTTGCACTCGCACTGTCAAAAGAGACTCCTATTGTCATTTTGAATATCGAAATGGGATTTCTTTTGTTCATTGAAAATATGCATTCATTTTAATCCTGCAATTTTCATATTGTGAGTAGAAGGCTAGCTTTTGGACATCTCCTGAAAACCAGATGGACTTTTTCCCTTTTGGAAGTTGGAAAACAAGAAAAAAAGAATACTACTTCAAGGATGGCTTCATAAAGTTTTCATCTTCTGCTGCCCGTTCTCTTGCTCTTTATCACATCTAGTCATCTGTAAAAATAATGTGTGTGTGTGTCGTATGCATGAGTCTGCTTCGAAAGCAATAATCAATCATCATAATTTAACCCCACAAAGTAATAAAGGCTTAATCTAAAGCTTCTGTAAATTAAAGCATCAAGTCTAGCTCTCCACAAGAAAAACTTAAAACTCTATAACATAATAAAGTCTTCAAAATAACATAACAAGATCATATAACAAATCGACGATTGTCCGCCATCAATTTCTAAGCGTGGTCTGAATTATTAGCCAGTCTAGAAAGCACACCATCGTTATTGCCTGCACCATGATAGATGCATGTTCACAAGGTTGGATATACTCTTGGACCTGAAGTAGCAACTGTGCACAATTACATGAAAGTTACACCTCCCAGTTAGCATGCTCATCACATGAGAAGGACCCTATGCAAATAAAAACTGGATGAACTGAATTCCTGAAACTTCACGACTGACCTATTCTGCTCTGACATGCATACCATCGGTGCAAGCCAATTGTTTTGTAAGATTGTATATTCGTGTACCTATGTAGCTTTCTATCCATATAATTTTCCTACAATGTACTTCATGTCCAGGTAGGAAGAATTCCTAGCAAAACAGTTCAAATTGTAATGCATATAAATTTTACTGGTTACCATAATGGGGGACTTCCTGACCCCTCTTATCATCCCATCCTCTAACCCATGGCTGCCCAGGTGCTGCACGAGTACTAGGTGAAGCATGAGCGTTGACATTGTTCAAAACATTGCTTTGAACAGCAGAAAACACCTGTACAAATGCAAATGCACAGAAGCAATTAAAATTTCTGCCATTGAAACCAATAATGTTGACTTAAAAGTAATACTTCATGGTATCTATACTAACTGGGTTAGTTTTAATCGCCTCTGGTGGTTGCGCTTGTTCAGTTAGCCACTTCCACAAGTCTGGGTTTTCCTGCAAGAAGTAAGCCAAGCATGAGTCTAAACACAAAATGCTGAACATCTGTATATGAATGAGATGCACAACGGTTCCCATCATAATAGATGAAGAAACAAGAGAGAGAACTTAAATTTCTTCCCGGAATATGCCAATATAAATGCTTCTTGGGCCAGAAATCCATGAAAGTAATCAAAATTTAATCTAGTAAAAGTTGTCAGCTGCACAATTTTCAATTAAACATCTAACAATTTGATGAGATCTTCTTAGTTGAATTTGGAAGCCATTATACATGTAATTTTCATAAAGTCCAGGAGGTAAAGTGGAATCAAATTTCAAATCAATAAGATATCTCCCCAACCAAGTCCAAGTACAAACCCATAGTGGATTCTGTTAGATCTGATTATACTGGATTTGAATATATCCTAGGCCACATGGATACTCCATCTGTACTTATGAATCATAATCCCTAGATATTTTCCTAACTGGAACCTCCATCTGGCTGTATATGTGTTAGATAGGCTACACTTGCATATGAATTTATCTGTGCTGGAATGTACTGCACGGGGCCAGATGCCTATTGACTTACATAGATTAAGATTAGGACATGCACGAGCTGAGTATAAGACATGGTTGTTCCCACATGCCATGTGTACTTTGAACCATGCTTAAGCTCATGTCAAGTTCAAGTTGAGCTTAAACAAACATGTTTGAGTTCAAACAGTTGGGTTTAAGTTAAGTAATGATAGAGCTTGCTTAGATGGGTTGAATGTAAAGGAAGTTGAATCAAAATTCTAAATAACTGAACTACTAAATTCAAAACCAAGGTCATATCATTATCTTAACAGTGTCAAGGCTGGTGGACAGCTAAGTTGTGTGCTATAAGGTGCATGAAAAGCTTAAAGCCAGGAAAGGAGACAGAACGTCCAGGCACAGTGGTAGAAAACCTCTTAAAAAGAGAGAAGATAAGAAGGCAGTCACCAGGACCACCCGAGTGGGAAAATTATTTGTGCATAGAAGCAGGGATTGAGAAAAGAAGTTCCAATAGTCTGTATATGTTGGAACACCAATCTTGAGAAATCTATTGTTTGGTGAAAATGATCCTCAAATTTAGATTATACCAACAAGAAATGAAAATTTTCAATCTAATTAACACAGTGTTTTTTCAGAAAAAACCATTGGCATGCAAATCACATGAAATGTTCAATCTCCGAGGCACTTCTCCGAGATAACTTAACATTCTGGAGAATTTTCTATTAATATTTCAAACCCCAGACAGTCCCTTTCTCAACACCAGTTTGACACTAACAAGACCGGTTTCAGAAAATCCTCATCGCACTTCTGGTGTCAGAAGGCATTTGGCTATCGCAAAAGTGCAGTGGGCTGAATATATGGAACCATGGTTGTTTTATTTTCAATGATATGCACACAGCAGCTACTTATATATATATGTATCTATACGAACATCACATATCATTCAAGAAAAACTATGCATCCATGCGTAACTAGCTGATAAATAAGTTCAAGAAATTAAGATGGTTGGTTCAATCATTTGCTTAACTGAGTTCAAATATACGGATGCAAAATTGATCATACCAAATCAAGAACACCGACTAGAGAGCGTAACTAGCTAATAAAAAAGTTCAATAAGATGGTTAGTCCAATCATTTGCTCAACTAAGATCAATATACGGATGCAAATTGATCGTACCAGATCAAGAACATCGATTAGAGCGTTAATTTGAGCTATCGAGCGAATGTTCTCCTCCACCCATTTCCCCATAACCAAGTCGAGCTCAAGAAACCCCCGCAGATCCCATCATTATACATATAATCGGGTCCGTCTTTCATTCGATCGTGACCACATCCAATCAACCACTATGATTGGTTGTGAACTGATCCATCAGTTGGACGGCTAGAATCAATATAAGATCCTTTGTATCTTATGTCAAACGATTGGATCTTGTTTTGAAATTATAGGGTTTTTAGAGAATTCGGTCAAATTACTCGTAAAATATGGTTATTTTTTGAATAAAAATATATAAAAATAAAAACTATGCATTTTTTTCATGATAAATAGCTAATGAAAAAAAAAATATCACATTTAAAATGCAATATTTGACGAAAAACTCATGAAAAATTGAAACCATCGCAGGAAATTACTGTTTTTAACTTTCACATAATTTCTTGCAATATTTTTGCAAGATTTTCATAAATCTATGCCGGTGAGTACACTCAGAGTAGACCTTGCAGCAAGGGATGACACCTATGAGTTTCAAACTTGTGACATCCAGCCAACTTAGAGACATTCACAAGTTGCCCCTCCAAGATGAGCAGAGAGCTTGTGGGCAAACCAAGTTCCCAGAACGCCAACCATGCGGAAAAAATCTCAACCTATACGCCTAGGCTGTCTTTTGAACGCAAGTGTAAGGAGGCCAATGAAAGAAAAAATGGCCTTCCTTTAAATGTTTGTATGTGGTGGCAATCACGGCTGTAAATGGGTGGGAACCAGGATGGAGGTTTTACAATTTTGGGATTTGATTTTGATCCGAATCTTCGCGTATTTAACAGTTCTGGATCCAAACCGTTTGCATCCCTATTGGCAATGCTCTTAAACGCATGCAATGAAAGAAAGGCTGTTCATGCATTTAAGTTTTGGTGTTGCTACGCAGCACGGCAGCAGCATCCATGCAACCGTAACCATGCCCCGATATATGCTCCTATTCTACCGTAGGAACGCTACCATTAGAACAACGTCCATTTAATGTTGAAATGAGCACTTTAGATGCTTATTAGATTTTTCTAATAAGCTAATTACTTAAAATGTCAAGAATAGATTTCTAAAGGGGCTCATGATTCAGATAAAAAAATAACTGTACTGTCCTATAAAAATGATGCATTCATGCAAAAACTTAAATATTTCAAAAAATAACTGTACTGTCCTAATAAGGCTTGACGTTCACACGAATATGTTGCAAACCTCCAAATATAGTTAAAATTATCGAGGAGATTCACAATATATTTGCACGAATCTCTTTACGTTTGAATAAATATATTGTGAACCTTTAAATATGACTAAAATCAGATTAACAATATATTTGTGTGGATCTCCTTATGTTACAACAAACATGCTAACCTATAAATATGATTAAAATCATCAAAGAGATAAACAACATATTTATACAAACCTCCTCACGTTCACACAAATATATTGTGAACCTCCAACTATTGGTTAAAATCATTGAAGAGATTCACAATATATTTGTGCAAGCTTTCTTACGTTCTCATAAATATGTTGTGAACCTCTAAATATGGTTAAAATCAAAGTAATGAGATTTGCATAATATTTATGCGAGGCTGTCGACATTCGCACAAATATCTTATAGACTTATGAAAGATTATGATCAATCAAAGAAGTTTCATATGATATTTGTGTAAACCTACAAACATTCACACATATATCTTGTGAATTTCTAAAATATTAAAATCAAACATAATATTTATATGGACCTTTCGACATATCTTATAGTCACATGATTTTTATACTCATATATATAATATATTTTTTATGTGACTATATTGCGAATCTTCTTTGGTGATTTTAACCACATTTAGAGGTTAATATATTTGTGTATGTGGCCAGTCTTCTTCATGATTTTAACTATATTTGGAGGCTCACAACGTATTTGAGCGAATGTGAGGAGGTTCACACAAATATGTTGTGAATCTCTTAAGTGATTTTAACCATAATATAAAGTTGAAAACATATTTTTGCGAACGTGAGAAAGTTCACACAAATATGTTGCAAATCTCCTTAATTTGATTTTAACCATATTTAAAAGTTTTCAACATATTTATACGACATCTTTTGCGAATCTACGAATCTCTTTGATGATTTTAACCATAGTTAGCAGTTCACAACATATTTGTGCAAACTTTCACACATAAGTTGTGAATCTCTTCGA
Organism: Nuphar pumila; assembly: GCF_984573655.1. NCBI lineage: Eukaryota > Viridiplantae > Streptophyta > Magnoliopsida > Nymphaeales > Nymphaeaceae > Nuphar > Nuphar pumila. The sequence goes on along the minus strand of NC_143249.1, from coordinate 182,094,616 downwards.
TAATTTTAACTATGTTTGAAGGTTCACAACATATTTGTATGAATGTTTGAGATTCTCCTTGGTAATTTTAACTATATTCAGAGGTTCCAATATATTTGTTCAAATGCAAAGAGATCCGCACAAATATATTGTGAATCTCCTTAAAATTTTTAACTATACACAACATATTTGTGCAAACATCAGGATAACCACACAAATATGTTGCAAATGGTAAAAATGATCCTTAAAAAAAGTCTAAAATCAGTAATCTTGAACATGCTAAGGATTTTGGCATATTTGTGAGTTTTTGCAAAAGCATGCCATTTTTACGGGACAATACAGTCTTTGTCCGAGAAGCATACTTGCATTTCAAAGATCACAAACAACTCACCAAACATAGCTGCACTCTTCATCGCACAAACAGCAATTTTGTTTTTTGACACAACTCAATTAACGGGCATGTGTCCCGTAGATTCATAGAACACAATAAGAATTTCTGGGGACATGAACGCAAATTACTACATAAAATCGTAATCATCAAGGGCATCATAAGCATTAACAACTGCTACATCGTCGTCTGCTTTCTCAACATGGAGCTGTTTCTTCTTGGCTACAACATATAAGCCAACACAACCAATTAACAGTCGAAAACCATCTGAGCCAAAAAGAATGAAAAAAGAAGCATGTGGATGAAAAGGAATCGGAAAACAAACCTGGCTTCTTCTTGCCGGCATTGGCCTCTTTCTCTGCTTTGAGTTTTTCATTGGCAATGGCGCTAATGGAAGAAGCAACCTCCTTTGCATCTGCTGCTTTCATGGATACCATGGATAGCCTCATAACCGCCTTAAGTAGGTTTATATAGTGAAAGCTTTTCTGCATTGAACATTCGATGTAACAAGATGTCAGTATGAGAAAGCTTCTCTAGTAAAAAGATCATAAGGATTTCAGAAACTTGCCTCATATGGATGGAGCTTATGTGAGACGAGTTCAGCATATTCCAAGAAATCGCTTTCAGACTTCGGTATGAAATTATCCAAAGTTTTTTCATCACCTGTCCGAGCAAATAGCTCTGTTGTCGACTTGTAATCAGCTTCTTCCACAAGCCTGATGAAAGGTAATCATTTATTTTTCAGAACAGACTGTGCTATACAGAGATTATCCAAACTTTATGACCCAAGCAGTGGCCGATCCAGGATTTGGTTTAAAGGGGGGCCAAATTTTTTTATAATAAAATAAAATAAATAGTCCAAAATGAGGTTAACTCCGCCTGTGTAGTTATACACTGCCGGTCCCAAGCCCGGATAAAGGAGGAGGGTTGCGGTAGGCCTGTGACAGCCAGCATAAAAACTTTGTCATATCCTATGAAAATGAACCAATATGAGAATTTCGTTGGGGCGTTCCCTACTGAGCGACGCGCTGTACTCTCTAGGCCCGGAGGCAGTGATAAATGTGCAAGGGTTGCTAGGTCGTCGCCCAGAAGCGACGCGTCACACCGGCGCCCGGGTGTGGTGTCAAATAGGCAAGGGTTCCCTCACTTTGTTGGACGAGTGGGGGTAAAGAAGTTAGTCCAATACCATAAAATTAGGTTAGCCACTTGGAACATAGGGTCTTTAACTGGTAAGTTGGTAGAGTTAGTAGATGTTATGTGTAGGAGAAAGATTGATATTTTATGTCTTCAAGAGACCAAATGGGTAGGTGAGAAAGCTAAAGTGATAGAACCTTGGGGATATAAGATTTGGTATACAGGAATAAATAGGAATAGGAATGGAGTAGGGATTGTTATGAGTCGTCAGTTTATAGATAATGTAGTTGAGGTCCGTAGGAAGGGTGATAGAATTTTACTTATTAAATTAGTATTAGGTACGGATATTATTAATATTATTAGTGTTTATGCACCTCAAGTAGGTTTAGATGATTCCATTAAGCATCAATTTTGGGAAGATTTAGATGGAGTAGTACAAGAGACATCTTATGGAGAAAAGCTTTTCATCGGCGGTGACCTTAATGGACATGTAGGCATTAGTAGGGATGGATTTGAGAATATCCATGGAGGCTATGGTATAGGAGAAAGAAATGAAAGTGGAGAAAGGATTTTAGATTTTTGTTTGTCCTATGATCTTAGCAAACACTTGGTTTAGGAAGAGGGAGTCTCACCTAGTAACATTTAAAAGTGGGGTTAATACGAGTCAGATAGATTTTTTCCTACTTAGAAAGAGAGATAGGGGTTGTTGCATCGATTGTAAGGTTATACCAGGAGAAAGTGTAGCTACACAACATAGAGTCTTAATTTTAGATCTTAGAATTAGACAATGCCGCAAAAGGGATAGACATAGGATAGATCCTAGAATTAAGTGGTGGGCACTGAAAGGAGCTAAACAAGGAATGTTTGTAGAGCAGGTAGTTAAGGAAGTTGATTGGTGTCTCGAGGAGGATTCAGAATCAATGTGGAATAAGATAGCGGGTGGTATGAGAAAAGTAGCTAAGGAGGTATTGGGTGAGTCTTAAGGCGGTGCACCACTAGGTAAGGATACATCATGGTGGAACGAGGATGTCAAATTAGCTATTAAGGTTAAAAGAGAGTGTTATAGAAATCTAAGTAAGAGTCGTGATAATGAGAATTTGGAGAAGTATATGATAGCAAAGAAGGAAGCTAAAAAAGTTGTTCGAAACGCGAGGGCTAAGGTATATAAGGAGGTTTATGACAAGTTGGATACCAAAGAAGGTGAGAAGGATATTTATAGGCTTGCAAAGATGAGAGATAGGAAATCGAAGGATTTGGGTATGGTTAGATGTATCAAAGATGAAACGCAAAGGGTTTTAGTCAAAGATGAGGAGATTAATGAGAGATGGAAAGATTATTTTGATAAGCTATTTAATGATAGTCATGCTCAAGATCTTGGAGACTTCTCCATTCCTTTTCATGAGATAAATCGTGACTTCATGCGCAAGATTCAAAAGAAAGAAATTACAGAGGCTTTGAAGAAAATGAAATCAAGAAGGGCAGTTGGCCTAGATGGTATACCTATCGAGGCTTGGAAATGCTTGGGAGAGAAAGGTTTAGAATGGTTGACAAATCTTTTTAACTTGATTTGGCGAACAAATAAGATGCCTAATGAATGGAGGAAGAGTACTTTGGTGCCTTTATATAAGAATAAGGGTGATATACAAGATTGCACAAACTATCGTGGTATAAAACTCATGAGTCACACTATGAAACTTTGGGAGAGGGTGATTGAGTCTAGGTTGAGGAAGGTTGTCATGATATCGGAGAATCAATTTGGTTTTATGCCTGGAAGATCAACTATGGAAGCTATACATCTTCTTAGACAACTTATTGAAAGATATAGAGAGAAGAACAAAGATTTGCATATGGTTTTTATTGATTTAGAGAAGGCATACGATAAAGTACCTAGGGACGTTCTCTGGTGGACAATGATGAAGAAAGGTGTTTCTCTCAAGTACATTAGTATAATTAAAGATATGTATGAAGGAGTAGTAACCAATGTCCGCACTTGTGGAGGGGTGACAACCAATTTCCCGATAACGGTTGGGTTACATCAAGGATCTGCTTTAAGCCCTTTCCTATTTGCGATAGTGATGGATGAGCTTACGAGATCAATTCAAGAAAATGTACCGTGGTGTATGTTGTTTGCTGATGATATTGTTTTGATTGATGAGTCTAGAGCTGGGGTTAATGCTAAGTTAGAATTATGGAGACAGACATTGGAAGCTAGAGGTTTTAAGTTGAGTAAGAGTAAGACTGAATATATGGAATGTCGGTTTAGTAAGCAACGAAGTAGTGATGGGAGTGTAGTGAAGCTTGGTGAGCAAGATATACCGGTGAATGATTATTTCAAATATTTGGGATCCATCATTCAAAAGTATGGAGAAATTGATGGAGATGTAAATCATAGGATAAAGGTTGGGTGGATGAAATGGAAAAGTGCTACTGGAGTGCTGTGCGATTGTAGAATGCCATTGCGGTTGAAGGGAAAGTTTTATAGGACGACTATTAGACCCGCTTTACTATATGGTACGGAATGTTGGGCTGCCAAGAGACATCATATTCAAAAAATGAGTGTAGCTGAGATGCGGATGCTTAGATGGATGTGTGGAAATACAATAAAAGATAAGATTCGGAACGAAGAGATACGTAAGAAGGTAGGTGTTGCACCCATTGAAAATAAGATGCGAGAGAATCGTTTACGGTGGTTTGGACATATTCGGCGAAGGCCTAATGATGCTCCAGTTAGAAGGTTGGAGAAATGGGAAAATATATTAGTTAAAAGAGGTCGGGGTAGGCCTAGGAAGACTTGGATGGAGATGATAGGAAAGGATATGAATGCTTTGAACCTCACCGAGGACATGGCGTTGGATAGAAATGATTGGAGGAAAAGGATTCATGTGGAAGACCCAAAATGAATTTCTTTTTTGGTTCATATCGCTGACCCCAATTGTTTTGGGATGAAGGCGTAGTTGTTGTTGTTGTTGTAGTCCAAAATGAGGTTATTTATGTGACTCCCCAAGTATTAGTGATTGTTTGCATTGATAAGCTGCTAAAAAACTAACCAATGACACCTTAACCTTATACAATAAGAGTATAAAAACAACCTTGCGTAATATACTTTGACAGATTTACTCTGTTACATATAGTTAATGATAATCAAGAACCACCAATTATTGAGGAACTTGAGAATTCGGTTGTTAACATGTGACTGATGCCACATAGGTGCAGGTGCAGCACGGCATGTGCATTCTCAAAAAACATGGGTGTGGGTCAATATATATATATATATATATATATGTTTTTCTTAAAATGCATTGACACATATAGATCATATTTGCAGCATTGAGAGGGCTTAAAATCTTGCAAGCATGCTATTATTGAATCTCAATGTACCATCATGGGATAATGCATCAACCTTGGGAGTCAAGCCCAATTGGGTACCTTGGATTTTGGTTTGGTTGATTTTTGGATCGGATAGAGGTTGATTTTACAGGATTCACAAATGAAACCTCATTCTATTTTGTTAAATATTGGAATTCTACAGATTTTCCATTTTTTCTGGTTTGAGAGTTTCTGTCCACATTTGAAAAATCTTGACTTTCTGGTCATATTTTCTTGTTTTACGCCTTGGAAGATAGTGGAAGTGATTCGGGGCCTTTTGTAGAGTATTTTAGGAGTAACCACAATTTTTGGTGGTAAACTATGGGCCTGTACACTCCCCAAGTATTAGTGATTGTGCTGCTAGTTTATTCTAGATTTGGCTCGTTTTGTGACTTGTGACTTGCAGCTGCATGGTTTTTGAGATTGTTTGCAACTTTAGGAGGGGCTCGAGGCCCACCTCGCCCCCCCTGGATCTGCCCTTGCCCAAGTTCAACAAGATAGCAACTAAAGAACGAAGCACATGATGCAACAGGATAACAAATATATAATAAATGCATCATTTACCTTTGTTGATGGAGTTTTTCTGCAATAGGATCTGCAAGTTTTTCATCTGCCACTACTGCAGATTTCTCAAGTTTTTCATCTGCTGTTCCTGCATATTTTTGTTTCTTGTTAGCACCTTTTCCACCAACTTTTGGAACAGCCTTTTCTACTGGAGGTTCTGGTTTGGGTGCCTGAAATCAGAACACTTGCCTGTGGGTACACTTTGGCGATATTGACATCAACTCAACAGGCCAAGTTGTGTCATTTAAGTATATTATCCTTGCTAATTAAAAAAAAAATAATTCAGCTAAAAAAATTAATTTTGAATGTAAAATTAGTGCCTAGTATTTGATTCAAAATGTGCACACTTGATGCACCAATTTCTCCACTTGAATGACATAAATCAACCATGATAACAAGCAGCATGACTACTTTTTGTGCCCATACCCCATTCATATTTTCTATTTTTTTCCCCAAAACTTCTAAGTATGCATGCATGTGTTAAGCAAAAGATGACTTCTGTCACTGAAGACTAGCATGTTGAGCAAAACAGGGATTATATTGAAGATTGGATAACATTATGATTTTGAATTCATTGTGGCATAGATATGCAAGCTCTATGAAACCCCTGTGAAGAATCCTTGCAAACAATCAAGTTTTCAAATAACTTGATCCTTCAAATACTCAAGATACAAAATAAATGCACAGTGTTTATAAGCTTTACACCACAAAAGAAGTGCAATAAATGCACAGTGTTTATAAACTTTACACCACAAAAGAAGTGCAACAAATGCATAGTGTTTATAAACTTAAGGAGACAACTCCTTACTGTAATACATACATTCAATGGGCTCATGTAGCCCTTATTTATAAGCACACTTAAAGAGTCGGCTCTTTTTTAAACTGTGTACTACAGTCAGTGGCTGACTGTTGTACATTGTACACAAATATTACATAAAAGAACAAAAATAAGAAATAAAAAAATTACAAAAATAAAAAAATAAAGAGAAAGAATTACAATCATATTAAAAAACATAAATATGCGTAAAATATAAAAATAACTAAAATACCCCTACAACTGATACATTGTCTTATGAATTATAATTTAACACCCCCCTCAAACTTAGGGCAAGATGACCGAAAGTTTGCCAAGGAGAAAATTGAACCGTGGAAGGCTTTGGTGAAGAAATCTGGCAACTGATATTCTGAAGTTACATATAGAAGATCTATAACTCCTTTTAGATACGCTTCCCGAACATAGTGACAGTCCATCTCAATGTGTTTAGTCCGCTCATGAAAAGTATGATTTTTGACAATATATATTGCACTCTTGTTATCACAACATAACTTGGTGGGCCATTCTATTGAGATTCCCATGCCTTCTAATAACTGATGAATCTATACAATTTCCATGGTAGTAGTCGCCATGACACGATATTCAACTTTTGTTGAGGATAAATACACTTTTTGTTGCTTCTTACATCTCCATGAAATCAACGAGTCTCCTAAAAACGCACAAAAACCAGTGGTGGAGTGACGGTTATTTGGGTCACCTCTCCAGTCAAAGTCAGTATAAGCAATTAATTTTAATTCAGAAGAAGATGATAAGAATACTCCCTTGTTTAGTGTGCCCTTTATGTATCTCATAATCCGTAAGATGACACTCATCTGAACTGATGTTGGTGCATGTTGGAACTGATTTGCAGTATGAATTGCATGAGAGATATCTGGTCTAGTAATACTCAGATACATCAAAGATCCCACAAGCTGTTTGAAGGGGGTGAGATCAGAGAGAGGAATACCATCATCAATCTTCATTTTGGCTCCTACTATAGCAGGAGTTTCACAAACCTTATCATCCGTAATACCTGACCTGTCAATAATCTCAGAGGGAAGCTTAGTTTGAGATAAAAAATACCCTCTATGAGAGTATGCTATTTCAATACCCAAAAAATAAGTTAGAAATCCCAAATCAGACATTTCAAACCTATCCTTCAAAATTGATTTTATGCTTTTAACCCCTTTAGAATCACTTTCGGTTAGAAGCATATCATCCACATATAAGAGCATAATGACAATCCCTACACTGGTTTTTCTAACAAATAAAGCAGTGTCAGTGAAACAGGAAAAAAAACCATTTTCTAACATTACAGAGTTAAATCTATCATACCAAGCTTTGGGGGCTTGTTTTAAATCATAAAGTGCTTTTTGAAGGCGAAGCACTTTCCCTTTTGGAGTCTTCATTCCTGGTGGAGCATCCATATATACCTCTTTATTCAGATCACCATTAAGGAAGACGTTTTTAACATCCATTTGATAGATGTTCCATTTGTTGATTGAGGCAACGGTAATGAGACATCGAACAATGACCATTCGGGCCACAGGAACAAAAGTTTCTTCATAGTCAATCCCATATTCTTGACTATATCCCTTTGCAACTAATCGAGCCTTATATCTCTCAAGAGATCCATCGCTCTTAGATTTTACCTTAAATACCCATTTACACCCTATTTCTTTCTTACCCTTAGGAAGATCTTGAAACTCCCAAGTCTTTACCCTGTTGAGAGCTGAAAGCTCACATTCCATTGCTTTCCGCCATTCATCATTCTTTTTGGCTTCTTCAAAGTTTCTGGGTTCTATATAGGAATGAATGGCGCTAAGGCAGACTCTATGTTTAGGAGTAAACGAATCATATGAATTAAACCTAGAAGACATCTTTCTACTTCTCTCAATTCTTCATAGGTTTTCATCATTTGTTGAATTGGACCCACTATAATACCAAAATTTTCAATTGCACTCTTAAAATTGTTTCTATCTCTATAGGTATATGTTATAGGATCTCTCAATGCGCCTTCATTTCTATGTTGGGAGATATGTGGATGGGAAGAGCCATCTTCTTTATCATTGACGTCATTATGAATGAAATCGTCATCACTATCATCATCATGTGCTAACATTTCAAATAAAAAAGAGTAATCCATGTTTTCTTCAAAGGGTTCACTCCTTTCAAAACCATTAACATTTTCCAGAAAACTCACATTTCTGGAAACATATAGCTTGTCATTTTTAATATCATAAAAACGAAACCCTTTTTGGGTCGGAATATCCAAGAAAAGCGCAGGCAATGGCTTTTGGTGAAAACTTGTCGTTCTTGTCAGTAAGAGCGAAGCATTTACAACTAAAAATTCTCAACCGACTATAGTCGGGTTCTTTGGTATACAGGTTTTCAAAAGGCGAGATATTGTTGAAGTTTTTAGAAGGTAACCGATTTATCAGATACACAGATGCTAGAGCCGCTTCAGCCCAAAAACCTTTTGGGATGTTTTGAGAAACAAGTAATGTTCGAGTTGTCTCTATTATATGTCTATGCTTTCTTTCGGCTAATCCATTTTGTTGAAGGGTTTTCAGACAAGATCTTTGATGAACAATATCATGACCTTCAAGATAATTTTTGAATTCACTTAAAAGGTATTTTCCACCAGAGTCGGTTCTAAAAATTTTTAGATTCCTATTAAATTGATTTTTAATCATCATATGATAGGTTTTAAAAATCGAGAAAACTTCATATTTGTGTTTAAGAAAACAAATCCAACAATATCTCGTGTAGTCGTAAAAAAAATGACATAATATGCAAAGCCTCATTTTGATAGGACGGGTGCCGGTCCCCATACATCTGAATGGATAATTTCAAAAGGTCTTGTAGTAAATATAGATCTTTGACAAAAAGGCAATTTTTTTCATTTTCCCAACAATACAGTCGTTACAAGTGAAATCACTTTTACATAGACTTTTAACAAAAGGTAAATGAGAAATTTTTGCAATATTTGGATGTCCAAGTCTCTTGTGCCACACATTAATATCCTTTTGTTGGACAACATTACAAAACAGGTTCTTTGGAATTTGAAGGGAATCGACATAATATAGATTGCCCTTCCTAGAGCCTTCCCCAATCAATCTCCCGAACCGGCGATCCTGTATCCAACATTTGTTAGATGAAAACTTTATATCACACCCATGATCCGAGAGTTGAGAAACGTAAAGCAAATTTAAGTTTAATTTGGGTATAAATCTAATTTTTGGAATAAAGAACCCTTGTTTTTTAAAATTTCCTATTCCTTTTAGATGTTCCATCCGCGGTTGAAACAACAGATGAAGAGGGATTTTTTGAGTATTCGAAAAAAGAACTAAAATTTGGGGTCATGTGAAAAGAAGCACCTGAATCTAAAAGCCAAAAGGTCTTACCGAGAGGAGAACATGTTGACATGACAGCTCCGAAAATAGCCCCTTTTAGAAGAGGTTGAAGTGCATCTAAGATTTGTTGCAATGAGAGAGCTCCATTTGAAGATGGCGAGCACTCTTCCTTTTGAGGTTGAGATGTAGTAGCTATGACAAATAACTTTTTCCACTTTGGGCAAATAGGCTTGATATGCGCCGGTTCCTTACAAAAATGACATAAAAGCCTACTATAATCCTTCTTCCCTCCTTGACCACTTGAGTTTTGATTCTTAAAGTGAGGAGGCTTGTAGGTCCTTAAGTTGCTCCCCGGTCTTGAGACGACATTAACTCCTTCATTTTCTTCATTATTAGAAGGTGTAGCTAGAACACTTGGGTTGTTCTTGCTTATACCCATACGAGTCTCTTCCCTACTTAGTTTAGTAATTATATCTTCAAGAAAGGGGGAACTGAAGGCGGATAAAAGAGAAGACCGGATTTGTTCGAATTCAGGCCTAAGCCCATTCAAAAAATTAAAAAATCTATCTTCTTCCAATTGTTTATGACGAAGCTCTATGGCTTCTCCACTCCACTTGGGTTCGAGCATAGCAAGCTCATCCTAAATAGAAGAGAGTTCGACAAAATACTCTCTTATAGTCATCTCTCCCCGATGAAGAGTTAGCGCCCTCTTTTGGAAGTAATATTTATGGGACAAGTCCCTAGAGGTGTACATCTTATCAAGGTACTTTCACGATTGAGAAGCCTTCTTAAACTTGATAATATTGGCGTTAATTCTTGTTTCTACGGATGAAAAAATCCATGAGAGGATTTTAAAATTCCGTATCTCCCATTCTTCATGCTTTTTGGTGTAGTCTTCAAGAGCCTTGGCTCTTTCTTCGCCTTTAAGGATTTTTATTTCTCATTTCTCCATCAAGGTTATCTTTGGCTCCGGTTCGGGAATCGAGCCTTGGACATAGCCCTAAAGCCCTTTCCCTTTAATATGAGCCTCCATGTTTCTGACCCAAGCGTGATAGTTGGACCCATTGAGTTTGAAGTCGAGAGAAAAATGAGTCTTTTTCACCCAATAGAGAGGAGAGATGATGAAAAAGAATACGTACCACAAAGGATTTTTAAACCTTTCTTGATAAAAGAGTCTTCTAAAATATTGGATGAACAAGAGGATCCACTCCAATCACCAAAAAATTCACACTTTTCGAGGCACCCGAAAAAGTGAGAATCCACACGATCTTTCTTTCTCCAACCTTGCTTTGATACCATGTGAAGAATCCTTGCAAACAATCAAGTTTTCAAATAACTTGATACTTCAAATACTGAAGATACAAAATAAATGGACAGTGTTTATAAGCTTTACACCACAAAAGAAGTGCAATAAATGCACAGTGTTTATAAGCTTTACACCACAAAAGAAGTGCAATAAATGCACCGTGTTTATAAGCTTAAGGAGACAACTCTTTACTGTAATACATACATTCAATGGGCTCATGTAGCCCTTATTTATAAGCACACTTAAAGAGTTGTTGGGCTATTCCCAACGGCTCTTATTAGAGACATTGGGAATCAGCCCAACACCTATCAGTGGCTGATTGTTGCAGTGTACACAGTTAGCCACTGACTGTGTAAAAAAATATTACATAAAAGAACAAAAATAAGAAATGAAAAAATTACAAAAAAAAAGAAAAAAAAAGAATTACAATCATATTCAAAAACATGAATATGCGTAAAATATAGAAATTACTAAAATACCCCTATAACTAATACATTGTCTTATGAATTATAATTTAACCCCAACAAGTGAGTACAAATGTTGATTCCAGGGTTACCGAAAGCGCCTATAGGAGTGAAAAAGTGCGCTTCAAAAGAGCGAAACATGGTGCTTCCGAAATGCACAGGGAAGCACCCATTTTAATTGAGAAGCACACTTACTAATGAGGAAGCTCGCTTCATTTTTTTAAGGGTTTGGACAGTTTTACCACCTTATTAAACTTCACTCTTTTTTCCTCTGTCTCTGTCTCTCGATCTCTCTATTTCTCACTCTGATAACATTTTTGAATTTTGATAGCATTTTTAGTATGATCTTCAAACATGTACTAATCGATAGGTGTGTGTGGAAGCATATTATTTTGTCTTCTTTTATCTCAATTTTAGATCACGCTAATTTTGGTTGCACCATGGGTAACCTTGACAACATTTACTGACTCACCAAGCATAGTGTTTTGCTATGTGCCCCCCTCAAATCAAATCATTCAAAAAATTAAAATAGCAGTTCTAGGAATTATCTACACATCAAAATTTCAAGCTATGCCACAAATATTCTGTTTAAATGATTACAATAAGAATACAAATTATGAATTTTTCTTGATGTATTATTTATTAAATGCTTGCAACAAGATGCATTTGTTAAATGCTTGCAACATGAATATGAATTATAAATTTTTCTTGATGTATTATTCATTAAATACTTGCAATATGATGCATTTGTTAAATGGTTGCACTTGCATAGATGATTTAGATTTGAGATTAATCGATCAACTTTAATGTTATCTACTCATGTTTTATTTTGTCAATAATAACATAAATATTATATTTTGGTAAATTAAAAAATATATAATTACATTTTCGCTTCCCACTTGAATCCTAAGTCTCTTCCCCTTTCAAATCCTGGTTCGCTTTCGGTTCGATTCCTAGGTAGCTTCCGGTTCGCTTCTCTTCTCGCTTTGGAGACGATTCTCGATTTGCTTCTAAGTCGTTTTGTACTTCCTAAAATTTTAGAACTGCCTCACTTCCCGCTTCTGAATCACTTCCCACTCCCGCTTCCTCGACCGACAACTCTAGTTGATTCCATCTCTAAGAAATCAAAAATTTGTAGCTATGTCTATTATATCACAAGCAATGGATGATATTACTGGGAACAACCGTAGATCTATGTCACAAAGGATAATGAAGCAAAACTCAGGCCTTAAGTTGAGGTTTCTCCCTAACGGAGAAAATAGAAGCCATGCACATTAACACTCAAGTAAACCTAAATCGCTGTCTCGTCTTGATAATATATCAGCCTGAAAAGTAATGTTGGTGAAACAATAACACCTGAACTCAAGGTGTGAGCTGCCCAGCAAAGAGAAACCAATGAAGCGATTTGGTTTCCAAAACCGTAACAATATTCTATTAATTTCTTAGCCAGGATCCCCAACAAGTGCAGCAGCATCAGACAAACAGAATGATCCTTAAAAAAGATAACTGAAGGTTGATCTTACCTAAACTAAAAATGGTGCTTTTTTTATAATAAAACTAAAAATGTTGGTGTAGATGGAAGAGAACCTGGAACTCAAATATCATAAGCCAAAATGGCTCCCTATGTTACTTTCTTGTTCGACAGACCCAAAACAGGCAAAAAAAAAAAGGAAACCAAAGAACTAGGCCCACCTACATCATATAGTGCATGTTTCACCTTAGAGGGCTGTTAATGGCTGATCACCAATCTCCTTACAGCATATTTATCTTTGTTCATGAACTCCACATCCTTGGTCCACGTATCCTGAACAAAGTCTCCTGTAAGTATTCTTTTAACACAGGATACTCATTCTGTCTGAACTATTTTCGCGAATAATGACCTACATCTGATGATTTGGCATACATGCCCTCAGCTTCTTTCTTTCCAGATGGCCACTTTCCCTCAGCACTAAGGGGACATTTAAGATCTCTTTCGGCAACTGGACAACCAGCAGATACTGAAACTCAGCTGCCACAGTGAAAACAAGCATGTGGCGTGATAATAATTTGCCATAAACAAGTCCCATTAATATGTATGTAGCATCTACGATTCAATTTCATGTATTGCTGATTTCTTTTCCCCTTTTCTCTTGCTTTCTCAGTAAAATTTCCTTTTCCTAACCTAGAAAAACAGAAAACAAAGGTGAAATGTGTCATTAGTCTGCCAATGAATAAGTGACAAAATGATGCTAATGAGCTCACAGCATCATCATCTCCAAAAGGAGGAAGCCCAATAGTCATTCCGGATGAACTCAAATCATTTTCAAGGCAAATTTGTTGGTGGCTTTTGATTGACCAAAATGTTAATTATTCTTTGCTCAGGTAGGATGTTGTATCATGATCATAATTCATAGTTTAAGAGATGAAGGACCATGTCCTCAGTCAGACTTCCTTCGAATCCTTACAATCTTATATGAGTGAAACTTTGCTGCAATTAAAACCACTTTCAAACTCCTCTCTGCTCTAAAAACAGGGGTTGTTACCCTTTGAAGAATATCAGAATCCTTAACATGGACAAACAAAATAATAGTTTGTACAAAAGCAATCTTTTGCTCCCCAAAAGTGGGACCCAAGACCATAAAAACATATAACAATTTATGAAGGTCAGCTGAAATGTCTAAGTAGCTGCATGATTTCCAGTTGTTCCACACTTCCACTGCAGCAATCTGTGTGCAGCTTGGCTTAGACCACATTGTTCTGGAGTGGATGCCAACCAATCAGGCCATTCTATATAGAATATAGTCATGGCCAAGAAGGATAGAGAGGACACATTTATCAAGTTCCCACTAAGAATAGCATATATGAGGTACACCTTGGAAAAACCATGTGACATTGCAAGGAGGGTCAAAAGGAATATTTTCCACCAAAGAAAAAGGAGCAGAGTCAAGGAAGAAAAAGGGCATCATTCTGACTGCAGACTGGCCTCCTCTCACTGCCAACTCAAATTACTGCAACATAGCCATCACTAGGTGATGATGATGAGATAGCACACTATTGTTATGCTAGCAAATGGTCATCAGGTAAAATCATGACCTCCAGGGTTCTTTGCACCTGGATAGTACCAGGACCCCTGTGCCCCGGATTGCCCATGAAGCCATACTATGATCCACAACTCCCACTTGTAGCAAGCTAAACCTAGTTTTTACTAGTTTGTCACACGATTTAATAAATATGAATAACAATATAAAAATACACACACACACATGCAAGTCTTTGCCAAAGTGCAGTAGCGAAACAAAACTCAGAGAACTAAAAGCAAACATACAAAATTCAGCAAACAAAAGGGAAAACCTTTTCCAAAGGAGGCACATCTCCATCTTCCCAAGACACCTTCACATCTTCAATGTCCTCATCATCCCATAAACCTTTTGGCTTTTCACTAGCATGAGCAGGCGGTGCAGGATCAAAATCCTCAGATTCTGCAAATTGGCAAAGTGACTAAAAAAACATCAGAAATCATAATGGCAAATACTCAATGATCCATACATTAGTTGTTATACGTTACAGCAGATGAATCCAGCTTTAACCACACAACACAATCGAATGCAAATTATGAAGGGTTACTCCATGACATTTAAGCTTCAATGATGACTTAGCTTCAATTTATGACTTAAATCCAGGCAAAACCACTCTAAAACAACAGCCTGGATTAAACGTGGTTATTCCCCATTCCCATATTTATTTTCCCACAACAATGTCCCAGAAATGATATTAAGTGGAGAAACAAGTTAATGATCCTATCTTTACAAGTTTCAAGCAATTTGAGCATACAATAAATTAAGAATACTTCCATAGGCAAATCTCTCTAGGTTGAGGGAAGCACCCAAGCGTAAACTAGAAGATAACCAATGGGAATCACTTTATTGTCATGTTCTCTCTCAGCCCCATTGGTCGTGCTGGGAATTGGAATTGAGACCACCCACCTTCTTGAAGCCTGTTACAGTCTTACAGTTCTTGAGCCTGGGGTTCTAACGACTCAGTTATCATCTTTGGAGGCAAAGTTTGAGGCAAGTAGATGATAGACATGTCCTCAATGGATTTATTGCACATTTTAAGGATTTGAAAAACAAATAATTGATATTAAAGAGAAATTTCCCTCTAGAATGCCCATAATTTGTATTCTGAGGCCTTGCAAATTCTCACTGGTACAGTCATTAGAGGCATCTATATTATGCCTTTCGGTAGATAACAAATACTTGCAGATTTAATTATTGAAAACTCATAAAGTGGAGAACTAAAAAATTCATCAAGAATCACGATTTACTTGTGGAGAACTGAAAAAATCATCAAGAATCACGATTTACTTATACAGTATAAGAAAACAAGCATAAGTCAGGCCGAACCAGTTCTCATACACAGGAGTTTTTTTGCATATCAATAGTTTTACTATGTCAATACTATAACATGATCGTATATAGAGTTTTAGCTCTTTTTCATTGGCATGTTTGCTCTTGTGAGCGCATATGCAACTTGGAGTCATTAACAAAACTTGATAAACTGACCTCGTTGGGCATAAGTGCGTCGATTAACACTGCTCTTCTAAAACCCCACAAGCAAGCATGACATTGTTACGAACATTGAGCCCCATTGGTGGAACTCATACGCAAGGAAACCAATAATAAATATGGGATGGATGTTAAGAAAAAACCCAATTGGGATAAAAAATGATGAAAGCTAGACTATTTCACAAAGATAATACAAACTACACATACAAAAGTACAGTCTTTGATCTATACTCGGAATGCACAGCATCATTCTCATTGAATCAATCACAAAAGAGGAAATGAAAAAAAAAGATAAGAAGCGCTATACATTGCCCATAGATGAAGAAAGTCAGAAACCATTGAAGATAGACACAAATGTCACTCATTTACACCAATTAATTCTACAAAAAAAAACCCAACCCCATTCAGCTCAATGAGCAGCCAACCCCAAGATGGGGGGTGGGAATAAAAACAGAGGCGCTTACCCCAATCATCCATATTTCTCTCAAGTAGCATCAATTCAACTGAATCATAAAGAAAAGAGCGTCCTTTCTAAGACCACCCCCCCCGAGAACGAGATGGTATCCCCTGCAAATATGACGAAGGAGTCGACATATAGAAAAGAGTACAGGAACAAAGAGAAATTCAATATCTACAGCATAAATCTGCCTACTTAATCCAAAATTGTGAACAAATACATCTTACTAATAATACACACGAGAGAGAGAGAGACCTGAGGAGGATGACGAGCGTGAACGGTCGTCGGCCGACCGTCTCCGTCGATCAGAGGTGGAGGAGGAGGAGGAACGAGGAAGGATGGTGGGTTAGGGGGGGGGGGGGGGGGGGGCGGTAGGGTAAGGGTTCGAAAGCTTTCCTGGTTGGATTAGACCTATGTAAAATATGACAAATCCACTCCCATCTTCATATGAAAGTGGGCCTCTTTCTCGTAGAGATTTTTTTTTCTTGAAGGATGGGAAAACCACGCTGGGGATAAGAGACCTAGCGCTTGGCACATTTTCATATGAAAGTGGGCCTCTTTCTGAGAATGAAACCTTGACCACCCGCCTAGCGGCTTAGACCCCCTCCTCTGCGCCAAACCGCTTGAATCTCTTTCTCATGGAGATTGAAACTTGAAAGGAACGATGCATCGGTAGGCCAGGTAGGAGTCGCATTTGACATAGGAAATCATGCGCTTCGAGTGAGAGCACAGTCGTACCCTTCTCCAGGAGAATGGTTTTTCGCACGAAACTGGCCTTTTGGTGCGGCAGCTGTTTCTACTTTCCCGCAGTGGTGCGTGTAAATGCGAATTTGTCCGACTTGGAAGTGCGCGCATTGCATGCCTGAAACGGATCTGATTCAGTTGGACTCATGATCTAGGACCAATATGATTTTCTTGGATATGAATCTTAAAAGCAAGATCCTAGTTTGTAGTTGATTTGGATTCCAATTCATCGTTCAGAAAATTTGATTAGATTTGGTTCAATATTTCTGCCAGGTCGGTCTCAAACCTAAGAATAAACCTATCATTTTTACAGGAGCCAATCATGGACGTGTAGGATTCAATTCTACATCATCGGATATTTCTTGAATCTGGATTCAAATTTAGTGCCTAAAAAATCAAATTTAGATTGGGATCAACCTTGATCTCGCCTGTATCCGATCAGCTTGATCAACCCAAAAACCAATTACATAATTACATAAATGGAACTGGGCTTGGATTGGGCCTAGTTGCACCCAAAAACCCAAAATCTTCCAGCCCCAGCCAAAAACCAGGCTGAACAGTGCGTTATTTGGAGAAGAACTTTCGCAAGCCCCTATTTACATATACGGCACGTTTGGAAGTGAGAAAATGGTAAGAAAAATGCGAGTAGAAAAAAAAATGACAACTTTTCCAACAACTTCAAAGGAGATAAATTTTTTTAAAAGAAAGTTTTCTAATAAGTGTGATTTTTTATAAGAAAAATTCTTCCACCTAAGGGTGTAAGAATTTTTTCTATGAAAAATTCTTTTTGATTACCCACAACACATCTCATCCCATGGGCGGACACAAGAAGAGCTTCCTCCATCTTCATCCACCTCACACCCACCATCATTTTTAGGTTGCTCTATCTGAGAGGGGGCTGATCGAACCCTGTTCCCCTCTCATTTTCTCACAAATTTCATTCTATTTTTCTCAAACAAGTGAAAATTTTTCATTTTAAAAAGTTATCATATAAAAAATTTTCATAACCAAATTTTTCTGAGAATTTTTATTGCTTCCAAACATGCTCATAGGGCTCAGCCTAGGCCTGTGGGTTAATCACGATCAGGTCCAAATGGCCCTTGAGTTCCCGGCCTCTTGTCCACTAAAACTGAAGCTTTCATCATCTCTTCAGCACCAATAGTTCATGAATGAAAACCAAGCAAAATCACAGCCCAACTGGTTGCTTAAATGAAGTCTAAAGTGGAGATGCAAATGGGTCGGATAATGGATTCAAGATGTAGTTTTTGCAATTTTTTGGATGTTCTCAATCCTATTTCGATCCGAATCTCTATGTATTTAGCTGTTCCAAACCATTTGTATCCCTAGCCCAAAGGTGAACCATATCGAAGTCTGCTAAGCTAATTAACTGAGCCTAAGCCTGGTTCACAACCAATCTTGGGTTTATCACATTGGGTTATTTTTAGAACAATAAAACGCTCATGACAGAGACATAAAGAAGCTCCAAATAGGGATGGCAGTAGATTGGGGTGGGGACAAGGTCCCCCCCCCCCCCCCCCCCCACACACACATCTCAAAATCCTGCCCTCCATGCCTGCACTAGTTTTGATTTTAACTTTCATCCTTGTTTCATGTACTCCATCCCCGGTCCAAACGGGGTGAGACCCCATTTTCCCTCTGTCTATTGCCATCCCTAAAGAAGGATTGGGGGCGGGGCGGGGGAAAGCGTAAGTCCATCCTTGCCTCCATCCCTGCACGATTTTTGATTTTAACCTCCATCGCCGTCTCCATCCCCGATCCAAACGGCGCAAGGTGGGACAGGGCCAACTTTGTGGCTTTAGCCATAGACTGGTCTACCCCAAGGGAGAAAAGGGTAGGTGTGAACATTGTTTTTCATTATTATTCTTGTTATTTTTATAAAGATGCGCTTTATATGGTGGAATTAGTAGGAAAAGGCATTTGGATCGTCGAATAAGCAGGTCTTTTTTGAAAGGTTGAAATATCAAGACACATTCTTAAATTTTAAACTTTCTAAGAATTGTTTGTTCCATACAAAAATGTGAACTGAAGACCGGTTTCCTATGAAATTATGCGGGACACATCCGTATATTCCAATTGCTGGGAAAAAGGCAGCTATCACTCAAGTAAACCTAACCATGGCTGAGTCAAGAGTCTTGCAAGGTCCTATCAAGAAAGTCACAAACTAAGCCCACCATTGGGCAGAACTAAAAGAAAGGAATAAAAGAATGCAGTGATTGCGAATCTGCGATAGAGTAGTAAGACATCCATCTAGACTAGTTGAAGTTTTGTTTTTAACTAACCAACTGCTTTATTCTGTATTGTACCTAGGGGTGTCAACGGGTCCGGTTTATCCACACCGACCCGGACCAAACCCTATAAGGTCCGGGTATGGTGACAAATAGGAAGACCTAATTAAGACCCGGATTCGGACGTGAAAGTCCAATTAATACATGGTTCTGGGTATACTTTGTAGAATTTTATACTAGACCAGGGCACGACCCAAGTTTCGATTAAGACCCACATTTTTCAATGTAAAATTGATAAAAAATATTATTTTACCAGGCATGATCAGGGTCTGCTTCATGTAGTTTTTATTGGGTCCAGGTATTGTTTCTATTATAATAGACCCGATTAGCCACGGGTCTGGACCAGATACCATGCCCAAAAATCCGGTCCAAGTCTGATAATACCTGGGTCTGAACCAAACCCGACCCGTTGACACCCCTAATTGTACTCATCACGACTGCTCAACCCTTTCTTTAGAATCCATGGAGCAGGTGCAATGTGATTTCTGAATGTGGCATCCATGAAAATGAGGCAGCACTTTATTTTTTTAAAGGCAAGCACATGATCCGTGCTCACCAATATGCTAAAGGGACCCTTACACAATCTTTATAACAAAGTATAGATCTTTATAACAAAGAATCCAGTACCCTGGGCGAGGTGGGGCCCTGTTTCCCCTTAGTCTATAGTCATCCCTTAAAGGATTGGGGATGAGGTGGGGCAAGGCGGGGAAAAGCTTACGTTCATCCCCGCACGGGGATAGATTTTAACCTTCATCCCTGCCTCCATCCTCGTTTCATGCCCTTCATCCCCGGTCCAAACAGGGTGAGGCGGGGAGGAGCCCCGTTGATCCCCGATCCACTGCCATCCCTAACAGCTGCCCTTTTCATGCTAAGAATGTTTTACCTTTTATTCAATGTTGCTATTGGGCTCGGATCACCATTGGATCCAAGATCCAAGGGACAATTGCCCGCCCCTTAGAGGATCATTGCGAGCTCATTCTCTACTTCACCTCAAAAATAGAATTGGATCTTGACATTGCTCAAGAAGAAAGTTGTGTGTGTGTCTGTGTGTCATAGGTGTGGCTTTATCTGATCAATCTGAATAACACTTTGAATTGATCAGTTTCAATGTAAAAAGCATGATATTTTTCAATTGTAAAAATTCCATTCATTGATTTTTGAAGATATTGAAAAATCTACCAACTTACAATGGAACTACTCAAACATGCCTTTTAATAAACAAAGAATGTAGAGCATATATTGTATAAAGCTTAACCCTACTTGTTTCACCCAGTTTACACAAAACAAACATGCCAACTCTTTTTTTTTTTTTAAGGCAAGCTGAGGCTAGGCAGACCCCCATCAGTTATTATTCAATGTACCATTGGGGTTTTGAACCTGCAACCTCCCACTACAGGAAGACGTGCGTTGACAGCTCCTACCAACCATGCCAAACCTTTATTTTCTTGTAGGCCCCCACATGTTTCTTTTTTCAGGTTGACCATGCATTTACTATGTAAATCCATACCTCCGGTGAATGGATTTACTGATGCATTTTTCACCATGAGCTCACCTTCCCATCATGGGATGCCTTTCTCGTGAAGTCTTTTCTTATTGGTGGGAATGAAATAGACAACTCTAGTCCTAGGTGAAAAACGGGTCTTAGAAGGTATGGTACTAATAACAAAACACAACACACATATATAATGATAGGGGTGCTCCTTAGCACTGAGCACCTATTTCCACCTAATAAAAGCTTCAAATTTTCAAGATTTTTTTCATTGATCAGACCCTATAGATATGATTTAAAATCATTATTTAGTGAAAAACAAGTTTTGAATCATGTGATTGTGGAGATTTTAAAATCTTCAAAAATCAATGGCTCACAATGTACCAAAATGTTATGACTTAAAAAACCTAATTTTATGTCAAAAAAAAATATGATTCTTATCAAATAAAATGTATAAAGTACAACTATAAAGTCTGATTGAAAAGGTGAACCTATAACTATGATTTTTAGTAGGTGCGTGAGGAACAAAGTAACATTTCTCTCTCTCCATACACATATATGGGGTTTTTTAACATTAGGGGATTCACCTTTATTAAAATAACTAAAATAGCTTTAAAAGAAGGATTTTTTTTTTAAAAATGGGCGGTTACTTTTTGAGGTAAAAAAAATGTAACTTTGATAGATTTATAAAGTTATATTTTTGAAAAAGTCATTTGACTTTTCATTTTCCTTAAGTTCAAATGACCTGTAATGCACAAAAAAAATATTGATGCATTTTTTATAAATGTCATTCTTTTAAAGGTATTTTAGTCATTTTAATATGGAGCTAATGTTAAACACTAGTTTAATGTTATATAAACTAGTAGGGTGTATCACAAACACTCAAAAAGTCCGATCAAAATCTAACGAATTTGTGCTCTTTAGCAGCGGTCTTGACTGCCGCTAAAAGGTCTAAAGACACATACTTGTGCGGCTAGCGTGCGTCCAAAGAAAGGGAGGGTTTGATGATATACCCTTTTGTTATATATATATATATATATATATATATATATATATATATATATATATATATATATATATATATATATATATATATATATATATATATATAGAGAGAGAGAGAGAGAGAGAGAGAGTTTTGAAATGCAGTAGCATCAGCGAGTAGTTGCTTTTATCCAGCCGGTGTTCAGGGTATCACTACTCAATTAATAATGCCACCAACTAAAACCCTCAAAAGTTGATCTGATATAGTAGAGAGGTACGTAGACCAATATATATTCATTGTATGCACCCTTTAGTGTCAATATTGATCTGGTATAGTAGAGAGGTACGTAGACCAATATATATTCATTGTATGCACCCTTTAGTGTCAATATTTCGGTGATGTGTACTACGAGCAATAATGTCACTGATTGAACAGAAAAAGTCCAATCTATCCCATATCTGTTCTATTTAGAACAATGCTGACGCTTATTGGACCTAGTTATTTGGATGATATACATCTCTTTCTATGGATGGTCACAACTGCATTATGAATTCCATCAACAGTCAACAGTGATTCATTTAAGAGCTAAATCAATGTTCAGTTCACTGGACACAAAGCATGTGAAGTACTAAATGGTTCATGATGGTGAGTGACAATGGGGAAGTTAGATCCACTAGTTGGCACTCTCTCATGTCACCTTATGGGATATGGACAATGTAGACGGGGGCAATCCCTTGCCAAGAGGGTCTATTCTTGTATATATTTTGCTACTGCCACATTGAGGAGGCATGGTTAGATGATCCGATCGAATACTTTGTAAAGTACTTGGGTTACACAGAACATAGAAAATTGCTAACATGGGCAGCAATTTTTTGTGTAAAACATAAACACAGAAAATCATTATGCGCGGCGCAATTTCGTGTAAAACACAATAAATCACGGACTCGAGGTAATTTTTTGTGTTTTGTGTGATCCGAGTGCTTTATAAAATACTCGATCCCGATCAGTGGATCTGCTTACTCATTCATTCTGGTGAAAGATTTATAAATAGCATACCAATTGAGGCCATTTAGCAGGGCAGCGAAGGAGGGGCTTGGCTGAATATGTTTGCAGATGAAGACATGTGAGAAAGCGAAGGAGGGGCAGGGAAAATATACAAGGAACATGGTTCCGGCAAATGGAGCAATCACTTTCCATGGTATTACCTACTTCAGAAGCAAACACATTCTCCTTGAAAGTTTTATTTGTTCACATGAAACTCACTAGATAAAAAGAAACAACGACATATCAAGCTAATCAGAAAGACACTTTTAATTAAATTGTTTTGTATGAGTTTTGAAAAATACAGATTTTGGTTAAAACGTGTATTTTATTTATTTAAAAGTAAATAATCGGTTATATAATAACATAATTTTCAATTATAAATTGCTCATCCGGCTAGTGAGTTTTGAGGATATGAACTCATAATGCTGGCCTCAAGGGGTTTGGCGCAGTCGAGGGGGGCTTTGGCCACTAGGTGGGTGGTCAGGGTTCCATTCCCATGAGTGTTTGTATTAATGAATGAGGGCAAGAGATAAGCCCTTTGTCAGCCGAAGCATGGCGACTCCCTGAGGGCAAGGGGTATGCTACTTAGTCAGGGCAGTGACTGTAAGTAGGGCAGGCTTAACCAATGAGACTAGGTCTCTCATCTTGAGGGTGGTTTCCCCATCTAAACTTGTAATATTGTTGACACCGAAAGCTGCTTCTAAGGAGGCACATTAGCTTGGGTTTGGGGGTGGGGGATGCGGCTCCAATTCTACATTTGTTTTTTTTACCAATGCTTGTCTGGCAGGAGCAGTTAGCGCAGGTCACCTTGTGTTGGGACGTTGCAAGTTCGCACCCCCAAATGGTATCGTTGTATAACTGGTAGGGGTCTGCCTAACCCCAGCTTTATCTGTCGAGAAAAAAATCATACATTTGATTTTTAGTAGTAGCCTTTATGATGGATCTTAACACGAGCAGCCCTCAGTACAGTACACATGCAAAAGTTTTCACCAACACGTGAGATCCCAAGATTTGAAGTACATGTAATGTATCTCTTTCCCGAACCTCCGGGGTAGAAATCTTTCAGATGCCGTGCACGTCTGTTTTACCTCGGTCTGTTCATGAGCCTCATGCCAAAATCAAGACATGGGGTAATGACACTCAAATGCATCCAAGTGAAAGGTCCTGTAACTTCCTGTTGGAATTTGCATGGGGTCTGTTTTACAGCAATAGGGGGGCCGGCTGTCATTTACAGAACTAAAGGGTGGTGA
The DNA here is from genome assembly GCF_984573655.1 of Nuphar pumila. NCBI lineage: Eukaryota > Viridiplantae > Streptophyta > Magnoliopsida > Nymphaeales > Nymphaeaceae > Nuphar > Nuphar pumila. Next base: position 182,070,426 of record NC_143249.1, on the reverse strand, counting down.
TAGTTAGTTAGACTAACAGAGCATACGCGCCTTAAGGTATCAAAATAGTTTTCTGTGCAGTATTCATTTGGATGAAGATGGACATAGGTCTGTCTTTACAGCGATAGGGGTGGCTAGTGGTAGTTAGTTTGCCTGACAATGCATATGCTCCCTAAGGTATCAAAGTAACTGTGTGCACTATTCATTTGGATGAAGATGGGCATGAGCATATGTCGGTATTGTCCTAAGAATCTTGAAGCTAAGCCACGAGCCAATGCATCAAAAAGCAAGTTCATATTCATTTGGATATGTACCTTTAGTAATAGACGTGCCGGCATGGGCCCAATACGGATGCATGCCTGTTTTGGAATGCTTATCATGAAAGAACATTAGTGGACCACATCAACTGGCTCCCCATGAGAGAGAGAGAGAGAGCAAAATAGGATTTTCACCAACAAGGGTGTTACGTTCTACTCATTAATTTCATTAACAATAAAACGTTGCTTTGTACAAAATGGACCTCTTTGTAATCTACCATCTGAAGCAACCAGAACCTGCATACAAGGAGTGTTTATTTAGTTGGGGAAAGACACAGGATCTAAGAAGATAGACAAGGGAGTTGGAAACATACTAAATTATTTAGTCCTGGAGAGTTGTCCCTCTGCTTTAGTTCATACTGATCTGCCCCTCGTACCAATCTCCCCAATTCCTTTTGCCATCTCTGCTGCTTCCGATCTTTCACTAACCATACTTCCCTGCTCTTGTGAAGGCCGAGATTGGCTCCATTGTCGTGTTGAACCAGCCATTACTTGATCTCTTAAACCTTTGACATACTTGTACCTTTGCATTTCTAAATCATAATCTTGGTTTGCATAAGGAGCACCATCCATGGTCTCAGAGCACCTTCCTTCATCAGTGATCCCCTTTTCCCGACTCTGTTTACAACCAATATCCCATTCAATACCTTCAGTGATCCCAGTCTCAAATGATAGGGAAGCGTCCTTCAGTGTCTCCAAATCATGTGATACCAGATCACTGCCATTTTCTTCTAGTGTGGCACCGGAAGCATAACTCCACTTGTAGCTTCTGCTATTTTCATCCCTGTTCAGCTCAATGGAATGAAGATCACTATCAGCTGAGTCCTCTTCATCAGTGTCCTGCTCAAGGCCATCCCTTGTTTGCGTTCCATGGTCAGGTTGCTGTTGCACCTCAGTACTAACACCAGGCACCCCTTGCTTTTCCTCTGTGGTCGTTTGCTTCGTCTTGAGAAAAGCTTCGAGCTCTCTCCTCAGCTTATCAAGAGCAGCATTCTTCTCCTCGAGCTGAAACTTAGCGTCGGCGAGCTTCATCTGGACTCTCTCTTCTCGCCACACATCGGCCAATTGAAGCATCTCTCTCTCCCTCTCCACTTCTTCCCATGCCTTGGCAGACTCCCTCTTCAATTCTTCCACCTCTGCCTTGTCTTCCCCAATTCCCCTCGCCAATTCATCACACACTTTCTCCATCACTTGCCTTACCTTCCGCTCGCTCTCCAATTCCTTCACAGCCTTTGCTAACAAAGCCTTCGTCTCTGCCAATTCCCTACCTAGCTTCTTATTCATGCTCTCCATCCTCCTCCTCAGTTTCCTTTCGACCTCCAATTCTGCAGCAATCGTTCGAACAGCAGCTTGAATCCTCTCCTGCTCCCTGCTCTTCCATGCTGCCTTCTCCTCTGCAAAGCATTTCATCATGTATTTGATTTCACGGCGATCGGATCTATGCTCCTCAACTAACCGATCAATCTGAACACGGGCCCTTTTGAGCTCCCCACGCAATGCAGACACAAGAGACATACTGGTTGAGTGCTGCTCCTCCAGTCCCCATATTCGATTAAGGATCTTCAGAAACTCTTTATGAGTGGAAGAACAGTGATCGGTTTCCTTTAAATGACTCTTCAATGCGGCTAAAGACCCGGTTGGTGTTAGACCCCTGGATCGAGTTTCAATCTACAAATTCCACCAACCATGATCAAAGTTTGGTCGAGGCATTGTTCAGAACTATTCAACTTTACCAAGTAACCAAAAAACCAAAAACCAAAAAAACCCTTCTTTTATCCCTTAAGATCAACAAAACCATCAAACGTTCTTGAAATATAAGCAACCAAAAGCTATGTCATAGACTAACAAAACGGGGAGGAAAAGACAGAGACCAACAAAACGGCTTCAATAGAGAAACAAAGAACAGATATATGATTTACCTCCATTAAGCTCGTATGGCTCAAAGAATCCAATCCTTGAAATGTGCATCTCTGCGAAATTGCAGCCAATCTTCTTCTTAGGGTACCCGTCCCCGATTGATCCGTCGTCTTCATAACACCAAAGAAGAAGGCATAATAGAAGATGGGTATGAGAAAAATCCATCATGCACAAAGAAGAAACAAAAAAAACAACCAATAGAAGGGAAAAAAAAGAGAGAAAAAAAGAAAATCACAGAAGCGTACTTCAGACACCGGACTATGAGGAGGGTCGGATAGGTGGGGCGGCAACGAGCCGGAAACCACAGACCTCCGATCACGAATCGAGAGGCTGCCTTTCTTCATCTTCTTATCCAGAGTCTCTTCCCTGTGTTGCTGAATAGGCGGGATCTCGTTCATCTCCCACAGCGTAGCAGCGAGCTTCCTGGCGGAGACGGGGCCATGCTTTGCCTTTTGAGCGACGCTTTGGGAACGAGGGGACTCAACGAACGCCATGGGACAGGGAGAGCCAGAGCTCATCTTCCAAGTGGGCACGGGCGTGCTCGATCCGCCCTTTCTCCCCACTAGAATCGCTCGTTTGAGCCTGTGATTCTTCAGAATCGACGAAGAAGACGAAGAGGAAGAGCACCCACGTTTCCGAATCCTGCATCCGCTCTTCACCAATCTCTCTGTTCCTAGACTCCCTCTCGGCATTCTAGAGAGAGAGAGAGAGAGAGAGAGAGAGAGAGAGAGAGAGAGAGAGAGAGAGAGAGAGAGAGAGAGAGAGATTTCTTGTTTCTCTTTGGTAGGGGAGAGAGGAGATGAATTTTAGAGGCGTTTATTGGGTGAAAATAAAAATGGGGAATCGAGATTTCACGTCATGATCATTCGACCGTTCAAATCCCTAAAATCTCTCGTCTGGATGATTGTCCTTTTTCTATCTTTTGAGAACGGAGAGAGAGAGAGAGGCTTTCCCTTCTCTTCTGCTGCTACTGCTGCTTGGATGCATGATTTTATTCTCTTGTATCCTCCCTTTTATTCCTCCTTCCTGCTGTTTCCATTTCTAAGCACCCCTTCTCAAATGTACATTCCGAAGCAGCCCTTCCTTTTAGTTTTCTTTTTTCTTTTTCCTTTCCCACATCTCAAGTAGAGCAAGCTTAAGTTTCTTTCATCTTTTAGTAAACACAAGGAGAATATGATTTGTTCATTTCAATAAGTTTCAACAGAAAATTTCACGTCCGGGGAATGTGGGTCTGATTAACACGAGGGGATGACCCCAGTCAGTGACTCTTGAAAATCTCGACGATTTCTTTTATCTCCACAAATATTCCATCAGTGTCGTCAATTTGCTCCAATACCACTCTGACCTAAGTATGTTAAATAATTCAAGTATACATGCTTATAGCAACTTTCTTCATCCAAATTGTGATGTTAAGCACTCTACTAATCCTGAAGATGCCACTTCAAATTATTCAATATTGGGGTGGTAAACTAGAGCAGGCAAGAAAAGGTGAAGTTCTCAAGTGCTGTAGGAGACTTGTAAAGGCCACGGCAAGGTCGAAGCTGACCTCCAGGGTTTTACCAACCTGAGGCCAGCCAATGCACAGTCGGTGATGAGAGGTTTTACCCTTTGGACTAAAAAAAAAAATGGTTTGCTTGGTGCTTATCCTATGCTGCCTAAAAATGTCTGCCAAAAGAATTGTTTATCATAGAATACACGCAGCGGTTTCCAAAGGTATACGGACAGCTTTCAATTGGCATTTTGCACTGACGATGCTTTTAATGCCAATTTGTCCTGTGAGAGAGAGAGAGAGAGAGAGAGAGAGAGAGAGAGAGAGAATCCGAATGTTTGATTCAAATCCAAAACATTATTTTCTGATATTGAGCTTATAATAAAATCCGAATGAATATTTGGATTGGGTGAGGACTTGTATGATAGGACCTTTTTCATATTGAAATATCGATTCAGATCACTGTCTTTGTTGGGTTACGTTTGGATAGAAATCAAATCTCACCAATTTGCATTGTTTACATGTAAAACACTTGTTCCCAACCTTTTCTTCTTACTAGATCTAGTACTACCATAAAAAACCAAATTCAACTGTACAACATCAGAACTAGTTTGGTTCAAGACTCAGATTTGGAGTATTCGGTTAAGATGGAGATTCATATTGAGATCTAACATGATCCAACTGGTATCCGGCCCACCCCTCTTGGTTTACAGTGCACTTTAAAAGCTCCAACAGTTCTTTGAGTTGGGCGGACATTTTGTTTTTATCTTTTCAGCTGGGGTAAATATTTGGTACTAACGAATGTACAAAACTATTGAGTAAAAATCACCTTTTTTATATTTCATCATCTTCTTCTTCTTATTATTATTATTTTGATCAGATGTTATATATGTGTTTTACATTGTTTGTTTAGTAGAGGGTTGACTTTGAATCACGTAATTGTGGCATTTAAGAAGAGTTTGCTTAGAAAAATGAACAACTCACAATGTATTACTTCATAACTCAAAAAAACAGGTCTTTACATTGAAACAATACAATCCAAGGTACAATCCCTTGAAAAAACAAACTCTGTGGAACACATCTAATGTGGTTGAATTGAATGTCACAGCTCACAGCCTTGTACCTAGGGATGTCAATGGATCGGGTTTACCTGGACCCGACCCAAACCAAACACTATAGGATCTGGGTATGGTGATAAATAAGAAGACCCAATTAAGATTCGGGTCAAAACCTGAAGGTCCGATTAATACATGGACCCGGGTATAGTTTGTGAAATTTTATACCAGACTCGAGCCCACCCCAAGTTTTGATTAAGACCAGCATTTTTCAATGTAAAAATGATAAAAAATATGGTTTTACCGGGTCTGGTTCATGTAGTTCTTATCGGATCTGGGTATGGTTTCTCTTATAGTGGGTCCAATTAGATCCAAGTTAGAACCCGATACCATACCCAAAATCGGGACCAGGTATGGTTCCACCTGGGTCCAAACCAAACCCGACCTGTTCACACCCCTACTTGTACCCTTGATTTCTTGCTCAAATATTTCCTTACCTTCTTCAGCACTAAATCTTTGCCCTTGAGTTGGTTGGATCGCTAGCTAGATAACCAAACAGCAACAAAATAAAATATGAAGTGATCAATCACATGATGTGATTGAGTTGAAGTACTTAAGGCAATGAATAGGCAAATCACATCACAAAACAAACTCATGTCACCATCCTTGTATCTATGTACTCAATAACTCCCACTTACATTAAAATAATTGGGCTTCGTCATCACCTTCCCCTTCAATGTCTGCAAATCTGACCTTTAGCAAGTACACAGATATGGGTGCCCCCATCTCAACGTCATGCAATGAACAAGTTGGTTCCTCTCCTGTCCTTAAATTTTTAGAGGCTAGGGTCGTTCCCCTCTTGTGCCTTACAGAAAGGTTACTGTAAGCACACAATGTTAACGTGATTCGATCAGGATAGTCTACGTCTACCACCACCATAAATATTTCTCTCTCTCTATCTCTCTACCTGTTTTTACATAGATGAGAGGTTCTTTTATAATACAGGTTACAAGGTTGGATCTGTATCAGGTCTCTGTTTTGGATCCGGTCTTTCACTAACACAGAGACACAGACGCGACCCATGATTCGTTACGAAGTCTGTTTGTAGCGTTTGCAAACAGTGGTGAACCAATCGGAGTTGCCATTCATGATCATCTAGGGGAGAATGAATATATTGGCTGTCTAGTTGCTGGCAATCAGGAACTCAGTTTGAGAGTGGGATTTATGGCCCACAATATTAACGCTCATCCCAGCTAGCTCCCAGCTCATTGCGGAATCATCCCGTCGAGATACTGTCACTATCATGCAGGAGGAAGCCTTACATGGTAGAGCCTCCTCCTCAATAAATAATAAATAACCTGTATATTTCATATGGATACTGCTGCCATTTTTATTATAAAGTTTTCAATATGACATTGGGACAAAATGGAGTATCCAAGTGACATGTATAGAGCATAGCGGCCTTATCAATTTGCACCATCAGTTTGCTTGATTACAATGTGAAAGGCTACCCAAACGCAGGAATTATGCATCTTATCATCTTGCAAACTTAGGACCTTCTGGCATGACTTGCATTAACTCCTCAATGGTTTTCTTTTCCATATGAGATGTTATGGTTAGGGGTGTGATCAACAGGACCCGGACAAGATCCTTACCAAACCCAATAGGTTCAGGGTTTAGTGATAAACAAGGAGGTCCGATTAGAATCTCGGCCAGACTCAAAGGGTTTGATTAATATATGGAGCGAGTATGGTTTGTGAAATTTCATACTAGATCTGGGACCAACCTGAATTCCGAATAAGATCCGTAATTTTTAATATAAAAAATAAAAATTATTATTTTACTGAGTATGGTCCGGATCTGGTTCATGTAATCCTTATAGGAGATGGGTATGGTTTCTCTTATGGTAGGTCCTATCGAACCGAGTCTGGATCTGGTACCAACATCTCAAATCAAAACTGGGTTTGGTCCCACCTAGGTCTGAACTAAACCCGACCCATTGACACCCCTAGTCACGGTTAGTTCGGGTCTGGTAAGGGTCTGCATAACCCAAGTTTATCTATCCAGGGAAAAAAAAGTTGAACATATAATAATGTATCATATAGGACCCTATATAACATGAAGTTATGACATAGGGTTGTGGTTAGAATATGTTGAGTTCACGCCCTTCCCATGACATGAGAGGGCCCCTTCCCAGCTTGTTCTGCAGTGCTTTGATGCTCCATTTATCCCATGTCTTCCAGGCAATAAGTGTTCAACAAAAAAAGTCCAAAGTAAGGTTAGTGGTAGCAGTACCCCTGACTCTTATTATTAAGAGTTATTAGGGACCCTATTTTAGTGACAAGGACAATGCTTGGTCTTTGTCTTATGTGTTTGGACATTTATTCCTTGATCCAAGGCAAAAATGATACCAACATGGATGGCCTCTTCTGCTTGTATTTAGCTAAACATGTACACTTGATTGTACTTAAAAGTATCAACTTCTGATTGACGATGGGCCAGGTTGGTTTTCTTTTTTTTGAAAGGCAAGCTGGGGTTAGGCAGACCCCTACCAGATATCTGGTAAGCCCCATGTGGCAGAGGGATTCGAACCTGGGCCTTCAGCTTGGCACAGGACCTCACTTACCACATGGGATACCACCTCGGTGGTAATGGGCCGGGTTGGTTAACACATAGAAACACCAGGCTGATTTTGCCAGCCAAAGTCAGGCAAGACTTGACTGGCTTAAGTAAATTTTGAGCGTGGTGTTGCGCCCCCAGGTGAACATAAGATCCTTGAGAAAAACTATACTTGAAGACCATTTCATGCTAGAGGCTCGAGCTGGACTAGGCTAAACTTAATCAGCTGGGTCTTGAACAGAACCCAAGTCAAACAGTTGATAGAACCAAGGTGAGTCTTGCAACTGCAAGCAAGACTCAATCAAGTCAACCAAGTTTTCATAAGGAATCACAGCAATTCAGCATTCGGCAAGATTAATTTGTTGACACCCTAAGTTGACTCCCTAAATCTCCAGTGTAAGATCCAAGTCCTAATGTCATGGTTTGCAGTATACATACGTTCAACTGTGGCAGTTTAAACACTCGGGATCAGGTGCAATCAGATTGCACAAAAAAGTATGATGCCCCGCCTCACAAAATGACGCACATTGCTGGGTCCCGCAAGGCATGGCATTAACCAGTTATGTTTGTGGAGCCAATGGAATTGCATAGCCAGGCGGGGCATTATATTTTCAGTGCAATGTAATTGCATATGATTCGCCCTCAAGGGCAAAGGTGACACACGGGCCAGAGTAACATAGCTCAATTGGCTACATATGAAGGAATTGATGCTAAATATCCTAAATTTTTGTTTGCTTAAAGCACAAAAGGATGAACCAACATGCATAACTTTAAACAATGTCAATGACTTTAATATTAAACTTTATTAGCACTGTTCCCTTGTGACTTACATTGTAAAGTTGTGTTTAGAGTCTGTTTTGCTTTTGTTGAGTCTGATGTAAGTTGTCCGGTTCAGCTGAATCAATACCCCGAAGGGGCCGCCCGTATACTTGAATTCTAATAACCTGCGGGCAAAATTGTGAATGAATCAAATGCGTTGAGCTTTCTTTTGTTCACTCTCGTTGTATTTGTTTCTTGTGATTGCAATTCTCCCACTACAAAAAAAACGTAGATTAGCGATGGATGCTATTCGTCGCTAATTCGTCTCTAATCCGTCGTTAAACAGTTTACCGATGGATTGGCGATGGATTAGCGATGAATAGCGTCTGTCGCATAATCCTGGTCGCTAATTATCGCCAGAACTTATCTGTCGCTAACTTGCGATAGATTAACGACAGACATGATCCGCTGTGAGTCTGTCGCTAAATAAACATTGATTTGGGTTTGCGACGAATTATATTCCGTCACAAACCATCGAAAAATCATCGCTAAATATTAGTGATGGATAATATCCGTCACAAAATTAAAAAAAAAAATTAAAAAAAAGAGCCCCGAGGCGTGCGCCTCATACGCCTTGAGGCATGCCTCCAGTCGAGGCATACATGCCTTAAATTTTTTAATTAAATGAGGGTCAAAGTCCTCATTTGACCAAAAATTAGGGGTTTTCTACGCAATTTTAACTAAGTTGCTAGTAAAAAATTGGGTATGATCCATAAGAAACTGGGTCTCAAACATAAGCGCAAAAAAATTTGGTCTGGGGGCGCTGCCCCCCGAACCCCCTCCTGTAGGAAAGAAAACTCTGAATCAAGCTCCACAACTCATCATGTGTCCTCTAACGAGCACAACTTTGACCGAGTCTTATTATTGTTATATGTATACATATATATTTTTAAAAATTCAATTGGTTAACTAACTACTATTTGATTGTTGTAAATTTCAATGGAATTTTCTGAATTGTGTTTACAGATCACATACCCACAAAAAGATGAGTTAATGGCACACAGACCAAACAAATGTAGTGAATGTTTGATTTTTATAAGCTACATCAACCACATCCACCATAGAGACAACACTTTGATATACAGGACAAAGACTTCTTAAAGTACCATTTTGAGAAACCAACATTTATGTTTTTAATGGAAATTAATAAATTCATAAAATATTTTGGGTCATTTTTTGAAAGGATTTCATATATTCAAGAAGTAGCTAAGGATTTTTTTTTACCAGAAATATAGTTCTTATTGTTCTCATCACAATTGTTGCAGCTCTGGCATCAAGTCTAGAGGCTGGGTTCATCCCTGAATATTATGGAGGGATTAGCAACAAGCTCCACTGCAATTGTCATCCATGAATGTTACTGACTTTGATAAATGTTCTCAAGATATATCTTGCACTAGCATGATCTTTGCCTCCCCCCTGATTTAATAAAGGAAAAGATTTAGTTCTCAAATTTAAAAAACAAAAACAAGAGAGAGCAAAATGAAACAAAGAAGGACTACCCACTTGATTTCTGGTACCAAACTGTCCAAGTGGAAGCAAAAGGTTCATATTGTTGCTTCCCACATAATCATGAGCCATACCAATAATGGTACTAGCAAGACTCAGAAGCTCAAAATGAAAGTGGTAAGAGAAGCAACAAAATGAAATAAATGAGAAAAATTTAAAAAGCAAATGAAAGAAATCAAGCATTAAAATAACATTAATGACAAGAGAAAATGGAGACTATGTCCCCAAGATGGAAAACTTTGAGCCAAAGAGATGATGTAAAATCTAAACCTAAACCGTTTAACCATAGAGATTTTCAAGACATAAAATGGCAAAGAAATTCATAGATTTCAGAAAAAAATGAGGATTAACAGAGAAACGTGGGGTCATAAAGGCGTATATATTAATGTGAACATTTAGGCCAAAAAATAGCCAAAAGTACCCATGCACAAAGACTATCTTAGAGATGTGAAACAATTACAGGAAAAGAAAGACAAAAATGATAATGATGCTTAGCATTCTGTAACAACAATTGATCTGTAGAGTATTGAATAACAGTTCATAATGCTTTAGAATAATTTTCAGAATTAGAACTGGGCAAAAACGATGAAAAGCTCACCTGTAGCAAGAAGGTGCTATAACATCAACTAGTTCACTTGCCGGAAGACAGAAATAAGGAACCTATTTTGGAGAGAGAACAGAGTTAAGATGAACTAATCTAGTAAAATACTGAAGAAAAAATAGAAGGATGACTAATTGTTGGAAACAGGTATATGCAAACTTTTATACCTCCTCAATATGGCCATCCAAACGCTTTAAGTGGACCTGTTCACTAGAAATTCATTAAAGATGATCATGAAGGATTCTCGCAGGAACGAACTTATCTATTGTTCATAATATCTCTATCTAATATAACAAATGTGGATGTTCATGTAAGTCATCTTAACAAGCAGAGGGTCAATAAATAAAAAAAAAAAGATTAGAATTGTTCTAGATTTGGCAGCTAATTACAAATCACATTCTCTTTACTTGGAACATCATTTCAGATGGATATCTTTATGGTTTTGCATCTGCAGATGTTAAATGCTTTTCTGCCTATAGGAAATAGAAATTCTCTTGTAATTGCAAACTTGGTAATCAATAGAATCTAAGGAAAAAGATGGGGAAATGGCAGTGAAAGGTCAAAACTTCATTTTTGTGAAGCACTCATAAGTAAAAGGCCCAAACGAAGCACTCAAGAATGGCAATTCAATGAACAAATTGATATGAATAATTCCTGTGCTTAAGTAACTAGACTTATATGAATCATATATCAGAAAGAAAAGAATGCCAAGTGAGCAATTCAAAAGCTAACTCTCTTTAAAATAAGAAGCCCACAGTACCTTGTAATCTTGCATGAATTCATAATGTAGAACAGTCTCAGGATCACTGCTCGCAGCTTTTAGAAATTTCTCCAGCCCATCCCGGGCTCCATTGTCTGGTAATAATTTAACATCAAAAGGTTACCTGGAGCTATTTTCTGGTAGTTCCATATTTTTCATGCTAATTCCATGCAAGCCACGCTCACAATGCACTTGCATTTCCTTGACCTGTCTCAACCAGCTCTCCTGGATTAAAAGCCACAAAGTTCTATGTTAGGCTTTTCTTTTTCAGTGTAGTACACATATTGCTCATGAAGACAGAAGCTACCATGCTCTGTTTAGGAGATGACCGTCAGGGGACACAAGGGTTGAGCTGTTAAATGCATAGCATCAGAATGTGTTTGGAAACATAGAAAAAAGGGTATTTGAGGGTGTTAGCATCAAAAGTACCACCTCCAACTCCTCAAACCAGCTACCACCACAAAGAGGTGGAAATTTGGAGGAACACACCCCACAGCCACTCCCACAGTGCTTCTGACTACCACCAAGGTAAGTCATGCAAGCGTGATGGCCAATGGACCTCTTTTACCAAACACCTTTCAGGCGGAAATGGCAAAGGAGTGACTGAATCTTCCCAAATTGATGAATAGGAAGTGCCAATTTCATGGATTCCACTTACCTATGGAATCCACAACTGCATTATCAACATCCAACCAAAGAGAGCCTCTTTCTTTTTAAGAAAATGAGAAAGAAATTAAGAGAAAAAGCATATTATTTTGTATGCTAGAACAGAATAGAAAAATAAAAAGGGAGAGATTATAGATATACAGAAAATTTTAGCCACAAAGATAAATTTACAAAAATAGATTTACTTCATCTCTGACTCACAAGGTAGTTTCCCTCTTGTTGTAGGGCCTTATCCATCTGATCAAAAAGAGATCTCCACTTCACTAGATGATTTTCAGGTAATCCATTTTGTGTACAACTAGCGCTGGAGGATCGTTTAATGCATATGTCATTCCCTTGGTTAGGCAAGAGCTCCCTCGACATAATAAAAGGCAATTCAGTTTGTATCATGGTTTGGATTCGCTTCTTACTACGCCGCAATGCTGAAGCAAGTGACATTGCAGCCAATTGCCCGCCAACAGGAAACAACCATCCTGCGTTGAATCTGACAAAAATCAAGACTAGCATTGCCGGATCTTCACATAAGAGGTGGCATAGTGAAGGGAAAAGAATGAAATCGACCATAACATCAACATCAAAAAAAGGAAAACCAGATCCAGTTCAACATAAAAAAAATCGCACGCTCCAGTACACTTAAAGAAAAACAAAACTACATAACCAGATCTTCAAAGAAGAGACGAAATGATGATGAAAAAAATGACTAAGATCCATCTTAACATCTTGTAAAAAAGGAAAACCATTATTCTCCACCAACACTGACGAGAGACCATTACCTGGATGCCTTGCTCGAGACAGTAAAGCACCCAGCACGCATTCCCGACCTGAATGTCGGCCTGACCGATGTTAATCGAGATGCACTCTCTCATCTTCGCGAGGAATCGAAAACACGAGACCAGTCTGCGGACGAGGAAGAGAAAGGAGAAGAAGAGAAGGCTCGGGGGGCGGCTGTGTACAGTGAAAGGGGGAAAAGTGTGAAAGAACAAAAGGGGGGGAGAGTTAGGGCTTTGCGGGGGAACGGAGGGAGAGAGCCAGCCAGGGAGAATTTGGCGTCGGTTTAAATCGCAAAGTGGTGACAGAATTAGCGACGAAAACATTCTGTCGCTAAGTAGAGACAAATTTGCGATGAAAAAAATTCTGTCGTTCATCCGTCGCTAAGTTGTGACAGACTTTGCGACAAAAGTTTTTCGTCGTTAATTAACATTTTTTGGTATTGTGATTTGGCGACGAAAAAAATTCCATCGCAAATTCATCGCTAATTAATGATGGATTTGAGATGAAATTTTTTTTCGTCGCTAATTTCGCAAATATTTCAAATTGTAGCGACAGATAGTTTTCTCTCACTACTCCGTCGCTAATTTACGACAGAAAAAATCTGTCGCAAATGTCCGTCACTAACTAGCATTTTTCTTATAGTGTCCCTCTATTCTCTCTTGCTCTCTTGCACTTTGATTACAAGCTTCTGCGACTAGCAAGCGAGTTGACAAGTAGGCTTGCGGCGGTAAGGAAGGATCGTCGCGCCATGCTGGCCTTTTGAAGGAAATAGGCTTGTGACAAGTGGTATTACAGTCCGTTCTCATGCTGGGAAAGGCACTCAAGAGTCGGTGTTGACAGACGCGCCGACAGACTACGATTTGTGAGCAAGACATCGTGGCGCCCTATCAAAACTTGTAGAACACCAAAGGCAAGATAGTTGCCAAAGCTGAGGAGATGGGTTTACCTCGGGGCCAAGAGTAGATTGTTGCAACCGTCAACAGACTGGTGAAAGATGTGACTTCGCATGAAGAATCAATTTCACGCGCAGTTGAATCATTCAGTGAACTGAATGATGTGACGGTGAGCCTGCAAGAGCAGGTGATTTTGCTGATGGAGCAGATCACTTCATTGAAAACTACAGTGGCCAACTTGCAGAATGAAGTAGGAGAGTTTCAGTTGATGAACTACACATTACAGCAGCCAGTGACCCTAAATGAGGGAAATAGTGAGAGGCCATCAAAGATTGATGTGCCAAGACTAGCAAAGTTCAGTGGTTCTCGCGACAATAAGGCCATTGAGAACTTCTTGTTCCAAGTAGAAGACTACTTGAACATTCAAAATGTGACGCTTGAGGATCTTAGGATCAAGGTTGCAGTAGCTTTACTCGATGAAGATTCTATCTTTTGGTGAAGGTAGAAGCGCAGTGACATGGAGAGGGGTCAATGCATGATAGACACCTTTAACAACTTCAAAATAGAGTTACACAACTACTTCATGCCGAGGAATGCGCAGAGGCAGGTGTACCAGATGGTCAAAGAGCTTAAACATATTGGTTCGTTACAAGACTATGTCAGAACGTTCCAGAAGTTTATGCTGGAGGTGCCTAACATGTCAGAAGAGGACAAGCTCAACTGATTCATTGTGGAACTTCAGCCATGGGCACAATCTGAAGTGGAAATGAGCAACCCCCGTATTTTGGAAGATGCATATATGACGGTCGAGCGCTTAGTTGACACTCAACGTAAGCCCTTCACCCCATCAACCAAAGTCGGTAAGAAGCCTGACCACAGAGGCAAAAAGGATGAGCAACGCGACAACAAAGGTGAGGCATCGACACGCCACCAATCCGACAAGAAATAGAACTGCACAAAGTATAACAACATCAACAAGGATGCGGTTGTGACATGCTGTTCTGTGGCGATAGACATATCGTCAGGCAATGCTCAAAGCGCCTCATGAAGGACGACGGGCATGCCAATGCTACGCAGGCAGAATGCAGTGATATTGAAACCATGCAACCATGGATGGGAGCAATGCGGTCGATCAATGCAGTTAAAAGTTGCGCAGTTGAGAACATGCAGGTTAGCAAAAAATTGATATATCTCAAAGTCATTACAAATGGAAAGTCTACTTCAGCAATGATAGACTCCGGGGCCACACACAACTTTGTCTCGCGGGAAGAGGCAAAGCGGCTGGGCTTAAAGCCCGGGCAAAGCAGAGGACCATCAAAACAATGAACTCTGAGGCCAAGTTCATCCTTGGTGAAACAAGAGATGTGACTATCCAAGTGGGAAGTTGGGTCGGCAAAGCCAACTTCTCTGTGGTGCCCCTGGACAATTTTAAGATGATTTTGGGTATGAAGTTTCTGCAGATCCAGAATGTTATGATGCTGCCAAAGTTCCACACGTTGACGATCATGGGTCCATATAAAGTTTTTTTGACTACCTTAGAACACATATGAGCATGATATAATCACATATTCAGTTTTTTGCCTGCCTTAGAACACATATGAGCATGATAGAATCACATATACAGTTTTTTGACTGCCTTAGAGCATATATGAGCATGGTAGAATCACATATACAGTTTTTTTGACTGCTTTAGAATACATATGAGCATGATATAATCACATATACAGTTTTTTGCCTGCCTTAGAACACATATGAGCATGATAAAATCACATATAAAGTTTTTTATCTGCCTTAGAGCACATATGAGCATGATAGAATCATATATAAAGTTTTTTTAACTGCCTTAGAACACATATGAACATGATATAATCACATATTCAGTTTTTTGACTGCCTTAGAACACATATGAGCATGATAGAATCACATATACAGTTTTTTGCTTGCCTTAGAGCACATATAAGCATGGTAGAATCACATATAGAGTTTTTCTGATTGCCTTAGAACACATATGAGCATGATATAATCACATATATAGTTTTTTGTCTGCCTTAGAACACATATGAGCATGATAGAATCACATATAGAGTTTTTTTACTGCCTTAGAACACATATCATCCATGATAGAATCACATATAGTGTATAATTTAATTCAATATATTTTGTTTATCAATACTGACATTTCTTTTCTTGTGTAGGTTGCTGGCGATAATCAACATAGTGGAGCGGAAGGGACAGATCAAGGCAATGAACAAGAAGACACACAAAATCTTGGCGATGATTAGATTAATGTGCTTAATTTGTTCTACTTTCTTTTTGTTTCGAAAATGCAAATGTTGAATTGTAAATAATTAAAACTTGCGAATTTTAAAGTGGAACGATTAATTGTTTTAGTTTCCTTTTATATGTATTTTTATGTGCACTTTATTTTTTTTTCACAGAAAATATAAATTGTACAAGAAATATAAATTGTAGCACGAGAATTTTTTTCTCGATATTTAATTTTCAAATAATTTTTTTTTAAATTTTTTTTCTTGTTTGCGATGGATTAGCGACGAATATATCCATCGCTAATCACTATTTATGTTGAATTTAGCGACGGATTAGCGACAACTATAAATCCGTCGCCAAACCGAAGTCACTGTTTAGTAACGACGACCTTGCGACGAATGTTGTCATTCGTTATTCTGTCACAACTTAGCGATGAAACTGACAACAGATACAGTCTGTCGCTACTTAGCGACGGAATGGGCGACAGATATATTCCGTCGCTTATTAGCGTCGAAAAATTTATGATGAAAGATATCCGCTAATCCGACGCTAAGTCATCGCTAAGTTGTTTAGCGACTGATTAGCGATGGATTAGCGACAGATTTAGGTCATCACTAATCCACTGGTTTGTTGTAGTGGTATAACCAACCAGACCTTCACACCCTCCCTTATAGAAAATTCCAAGTCTAATGGTTCCTTTCAGATACCTCAGTATCCTCTTGGCTGCCAGCAAGTGCAACTCAGTTGGTTTAGCCATGTACTTGCTAATCAAGCTTACTGCAAACATCAAGTCCGGCCTTATAGCTGTTAAGTACATGAGGCATCCCACCATTTGTTTAAACAAAGTCTCATCAACACCAAACTCATTCTCGTCTTTAAAAATTTTACAACCTGGAACAATGGGATTATGAACCGAGTTGCTATTCTCCATCCTAAACCTTTTCAACACCTCTAAAGCATACTTTCTCTGGCAAATATAAATCCCATCTAACCTCTGCAACACTTTTATGCAAAAATAAAACCTCATTCTCCCCATATCGGTCATATCAAAATCCCTCAACATGGAATTCTTAAACTCAGTAAACATCAATTCATCATTGCCAGTAAATATAAAATCATCTACATATAAACTGACAATGAGAATTTTACCTCCCTTATTTATTTTAATGAACAAAGTATGTTCACTATAACACTTCTCGAACCCTTCACTTGTGAAATGTGCTTCAATGCGGTTGAGCCAAGCTCGTGGGGCTTGTTTTAGTCCATAGAGGACTTTCTTCATCTTGTATACTTTCTGAGGATTGTTCTTCAGTTCATAACCCTTAGGCTGCTCCACATACACTTCTTCATTAAGTTCCCCATGCAGGAAGGCAGATTTGACATCAAGTTGATAGTGAGTCCATCCTTTCTGAGTGCTAGAGCCACAATCATTCTCACTGTATCCATTCTCACAACCGGTGCAAACACTTATGTGTAGTCTATCCCTTCTTGTTGCATATACCCCTTGGCCACTAATCGAGTCTTGAACTTGTCCACTTCTCCATTCTCCTTGAGTTTGGTCTTATAGACCCACTTCACTCCAATCTTCTTTGCACCTGTAGGCAGTTCAGTGAGTTCCCATGTGTTGTTTCTCTCTATAGCCTTCATCTCCATGTCCATGGCTATCCTTCAGTTGTCATGCTTCACTGCCTTCTCAAAATGCCAGATTAACATTTGTATCCTCTTCCTCCGAAAGCCCTTCCCCACTTACATAATCTCTTATCCACCCTGGGGGCCTTCTAGCTCTTCTTTCATCAGAACTAGATGATTCTTTTTCATTTTCATCAGTTTGAGGACTGCTAACTGGTTC